>NC_140195.1:3583770-3668270 GCF_965226575.1 Pagrus pagrus
TGTGTAGGTCTGGAAGACGTGACAGAATACGACCCCAACCTCCTCAGTGACCCCCAGTGGCCATGTGGGAAACACAAGCGGGTGCTGGTCTTCGCCTCCTACATGGTAAGAAGACACCAAGTGTACGCTACATTAAAAAAGAGCAGTAAATATCCCACAACTGTCTCCATCTTGAGCTCAGAAAACAGTTTGTAGTATTTGATTCCTTTAATACGCTCAGTGTGTTGGGTGGTTTTGTTTCTCTAAAATTGGTTTCAGTTTTGGATGTGCTTCATTTTGTCGGGATGAAAATGATCTTTAGAAGATTCATCATAATTATGTTGTCGTGTCCAAAAGGTTACAACCACATTTTAATTTTCTCATTCTAACAAACAGGAGTAAAAGATGCAGAATGAAAAACTGAAGGCGCGCGAGGCAGAATAAAGAAGAGATGACAGAAGTATAGAGGAGAGAGCAGCAGGATTATAGAGCTCTGAGAACAGAATAATCACTACTGACACACACACACACACACACACACACACACACACGGTTCTTTTACATCAACATAATTATCCTATAGGCAGCAGCTTAGTTTGATCCCTCCACTGAGATGAATTAAAAACTATGGCTATGGAGACACACACACACACACACACACACACACACACGAAATTATCAGTACTGTTTAATCCATCAGAAAAGATTACTGCTGAGGTGGGCTGCTGTGTCACTGATCTTGCTCTGTGTCTGTGTCTGTGTGTGTGTGTGTGTGTGTGTGTGTGTGTGTGTGTGTGTGTGTGTGTGTGTGTGTGTGTGTGTGTGTGTGTGTGTGTGTGTGTGTGTGTGTGTGTGTGTGTGTGTGTGTGTGTGTCAGTGACACTGTCAGTGTGGGCTCAGAGTAAAGCAGTTGATAGTAGAGAAACGAGAAATACATCCTCGTCAGTGTTGACCTCCTCCCGGGGTTCATTTACATTCAGTGACCGTTGTTTGACTTTTAAACTTTTCTCCTGACACTTTGCGTAAACAGAAGAAAGAAGAGATTGTCGTTCCTCTCTCCCTTCACTCCTTTTCTTTTGTGCAGTTTTATTTATTCTCTGTCTCTTTCTTTACATATTTTCCCTCCAGACGACGGTGATAGAATACGTCAAACCGTCCGATCTGAAGAAAGACATGAACGAGACGTTTAAGGAGAAGTTCCCTCACATTAAACTCACTCTCAGCAAGATACGCAGGTAACAGACTGTACCTAAACTGAAGTAACATGACAATATAATACAGTATTTTTTGTTACATGATACAGTTCTTTACAGAAGTTTAAACGTCTTTGACTTTGTGTCTTTGTCTCACAGTCTGAAGAGAGAGATGAAAGTCGTCGGGGAGGATTGCGGCATGCAGCCCGTCACCATCGCGATGGCGTTCGTCTACTTTGAGAAGTTGGTGCTGCAGGGTCGACTCAATAAACAGAACAGGTACTTTAACATCTGATCCTCATATAACAGCAGCAATGAGTCTCTGTAAGGCTTTATACACGGATAACTAGTGCCAGGAGTGCAATCTGATTGGTCAGAGACTCTGTAAGAGTTGAACACTGAACTGTTAATGAAGATTTTGGGATCATGAAGCCGTCCCAGAAAACAACGACCATAATATCGAGGAATATTTTTAATAAGAATAAGATTAAGGGTGCGTTCTAGATCACATACTTTTTCTTTGTACTGTTAGTGTGCCACGAACCTTGAATATCCGTTGGAGCCTCAGCACAGAGTTCAAAGAACGTAATACATTTACTAAAATGTGCTTTCATCTGTCAGATGTCTGTGCTCGCTCACTGTGACATATCTTCCACTGTGCAGAGGGTTGTGGGTCACAGTAGCCAGAAAAGCATGCTGGCTTGCATACTGCAAAATGTGATCAGACATACTTCATGATGGGGACGTACTAAATCGTTTTCCTGGCGTGGTAAATAATATGGTGGTATGCTTATTGGAAGGCAGGGTGAATAGGCTTTCTTTCCCAGCATGCTGCTGTGTGGAGTCCACAGTGTGAGAGTGACTCCCCCTTGTGTTTGTTTTTAGTAACTGCATTAATGCAGAATAATGAAGATGATATTTAGTCTCGTATCACAATAGTGATATAGTATCAATATATTAACCGGGCCTGGTTGTGGTTCTGTACCAGAACACTAACTGTAGCGTTGCTCTCATCCACCCTCGTCAGTTTTTGATGTGACCACACGTTTTACTCTGCAGAACGACGTCCTGCCACTTACCCTGATGTTGTGTTACAGGAAGTTGGTGTCAGCGGCCTGCATCCTCCTGGCTGCTAAGATCAGCAGTGACCTCAAGAAGCAGGAGGTCAAACACCTCATTGATGTAAGTTGCACACACACACACACACACACACACACACACACACAGTAGTATCATGGTGGTTATCTCTGCCTGTCTGTCAGATCATGTTGCTCTTGCTCAGGTGTTTGTGAAGCTGATCTACCTGAGCAGGTGGAAAACAACCTGCAGGACAGTTTCTGTCCTTCACAGTTGAGTCCCGACTCTCCTCACAGAGCTCAACATCAAACCTTAGCAGGCTTGTTGTCATTCAAAACTAACTGGTTCAGTGGCATGAGCGCTGTTATTGGCCGATCACAGACATGTCAGGATTAACAGGCCCGAACTAAACGACAGTTACAGAGGGGGAGTTGAAACTTTTTCATAAAGCCATTAAAATAAAAACTGTCCCATATAAACGATATAACCTGATTATTTTCCGGCTGTGTTCTTTCTGTGCACGTCATACAGTTCTCCTCTTAACAAAGATGGCAGCTTCCAAGGTGAACTGGTCTGCTGCAGGGTTTGTTTTTAATACAAACAGAGAAACTTAACATAGACGATGATAGATATCAATCTTTGGGACAGGGAGCTGATCACACATGCAGCCAAAGACATAAAAGGAAGGGAGGATGGATGATGTAACACCACTCTTAAGCATGTTACCAGCTGTTACAAGACACATAAGGGTGTAGTTCTAGTTCTGTTTTACATGATCTTAAATTAATATTTATGAGTTAGTCCAATCAGAACAAAAAACTGCCACACAAAGTCCTCTTCACTTGCAATCAGGAAGATTTTTATAACCAACATTTCAGCACACAGACCTTCATCAGGATGTTTTTAACATAATCCCAAAATTGATTCACTGTTTCTTGTAAAATATCAAAAATATTGACAGTCTGATCCCAGATTAACAACATATTGATCATAAAACCAAAATTCAACTGTGAAATAAAAATCAAGCAAATTTGACTTGAACTTAAACTAATAAATTAAATCAGTTCTTCTGAATCACACAAGTAAACACAAGGCCCAGGAGAAAAATTCAAACAGATAATAAGACATTTTTGACTTATTGGAGACGGTGGACTGAGAACATTTGGTGTGTGTGTCTCATACTTTGGTTTCTGTCGTGTCTGTAGAAGCTGGAGGAGCGTTTCAGGATCAGCAGGAGGGAGCTGATATCCTTCGAGTTCACCATCCTCGTCGCCCTGGAGATGGCGCTCTACCTCCCCGAGAGTAAAGTCATGCCACATTACAGACGGCTGGTCCAGCAGCAGCAGTTATAGCGGAGTTCACACACCTCCCCTCCAGGGACTCCAGCACCGTCCAGCTCCACACTGCGATGCGAGGCTCAGAGGAGTCGTCCTCATCTCAGACACCAAAGCTCTTCCACACTGTGACGGAGGCAGGACAGCAGGCGCGGAGCAGAGAGAAACATCGCCTTCTCTTCCTTCTCCGAACACCAAAATGACGACACACTGTGATCGACGGTTCAGCCGGTGCCTGGCTCAGCAGCACCACGAGAATCACTGGAGGTCCAATCCATCACAACCCCTCAGAATCACGTCTTTGTTTTTCTTCCTGATATTCATACATTTGTCTTCCCTGTCAGATTTAAAAAGGTTTTCCTCACCAGCTCCTCACACAGATTTTAGTAACCGCTTCTCCTGTAAGTTTGGTGACAGATTTCGATCATTTTAGTTAAATTTGAGGTTCTTGTAGAGCTTTTATAAAGTCATTTTGTGTCCTTTCAGATTTCAACACAACATAGTGTTTTAAAGGACAGCTTCACCATTTTTCAAATCTGTCTTCAAACAGAAGTCAGGTGCCCATAGAAACATAAATTAATAGAGACTGCTGAAGACTCCTGTTGGCTTCAGATAAACATTTCCGAATAAAGTGGACTGTAGTTTTTTGTCCCTCATCCCTCAGGACGTCTTAACAGCCAGTATGAACATGAAGAATCATCACAGCAAGAAAAAAAAGTGTCAGTGCACATACGGGCGTCTGACTTTTGTTTTAAGACGAGACTTGAGAAATTGTAAACCTATTCTTAAAAGGTTGACTCTGCTGTGTCCACCTCTTTAAAAACAGGTCTGAAGCAACATGAGACAGTGAGTACTCGCAGTGATAAAACACATCGTGTCACAGTCATCGTTGTCAGACCTGCAGGGAATCGTTAAATGCAACATGTTTGCAGTGTGAGCAGGCCAGTCGGCTGAACTGCAACAACATGTTTGTTCAAAAACCTGATTCCGGTTGTGCAAGTTGGTTTCGGTTCTGAAAACTGAAGTTCACAGAAATGGAGAAATTCAAATTGAGGAAATTTACTTCCAAACTAAATTGAAGCACAAAATCTGTTTTCAGTTTCTCCAGATCTCTGTGTGACTTTGTTCTCCTTTTAACCTAAATTTAACTGTTTCTAAGTCCAGAGTCTTTGTCCACACAAGTACACAAACGCCTGGCTTTCTAGTCTCAGACTGCTGTGTCGAGTTCACCGCCTCTGCAGCACTGTGAGCCGAGGTCAGTGAGGCTGATAGCGAAGGCTGAAATAACACTTAAATGTCCTGACACCAAACATAAACATGAGTTTTGTGCATTTGACAATAATTTTACAGCATTTAAAAATCAATAATGCTGAGTGTTTCCCACAATGCCCCCATACTTTTGTAGAAAACTTAAATCATGAAAGTCAATTTAAGACAGTTTCCAGCACTTCCTTGCATTTCATGGCCCCTCATGAAGTGATGTCACATCCTTCATTCTCTCTGAACCCTTTCAAAGCGTCGACACGCTTCTTCTTCTTCTTCTTTTTCTCTGCTCTGATCATACTTTCATTTAACCTGCGTCACAGTAACACACATGGAGCTGCAGTGTGCTGCCGTCAGGAGCTCCACTGGAGGACTTTAGATGTTTAAGTGCCTTTGCCTGAGGGCGCATGAACTGTAGATGTTCCTAATCTCTCCGTCCATTGATCCAGGGATTCAAACCAGCAACTTTATGCTCACCTCTCCTCTGTGTTTTCACTCTCATGTTGTCGTCCCTCCTCGTTGCTGGTTTGGTTTCACTCTGGAGGTCACACAAAGCAACGCTGTCATCATCTCTGCTGCACTGACGGCAACACTGAGCCCGATTGCAGCAGTCCAAGTCCGTTATTGTCTGCATTTAAAGACTGAAAAACGTCACGACAGAACGACATACAAGTGAAAAACATTTCTTCATATGAAACCTGAAATGCAGCCTCCTTTATCCTAAATTCAGGAGACGCAGTCCGTCTAATGTCACAAAGAGGTGGGAATCATTATGATACCATGCCTGATGTGATTAATTATATCTTTTCTGATAATTGGTTAATCATTTGTTGGACATAATTGGGATATGTTCGGCTTTGACTTTTTCATTTACATTTGCATTGAGGGCATTTAGTCCAAAGCGACTTACAGTAATTCACACATACCTCGATACACTGATGGCGTTGGCTGCCATGCAAGGTGCTTACCAGCACATCAGGAGCAGTTTGGGGTTCAGTATCTTGTCCTCTTGTCACACTTTGACATGCAGACCGGGGGGAATCGAACCAGCGACCTTCCAATAACAAGACGCTGACATGTAATAGACCAAATGATTAATCAATTACCTGAAATAATAATCAGTCATCACTTCAGTCTTCATCCATAATTTCGTGCTGTATAACTGATTTTTATTCATTGTCACACAACTCAGCTCACATACGGTACGTGATATTTTTAGAACAGGCCGGTTCCGACACTGACGCCTCTCAACATGAACCGCAAAGACAGTATTCATGTTTATCTGTAGCTACACACGTCTTCATTCTGTCTGCACTGTGAAGGAACATCAGCTACCAGAAACACCTTCCTGTTCATGAACTACCTTAGAAAAACTACGTTTCACTCAAAGATTATTTATTCTGTTTTCACTGTATCATAAAGGGACAAATATTTAACCAGACGGAGGCTCTGACAGGATGTTTGTGCAGGAAAAACATTTTATCTGCTTCACCGGAAAATAAAGTGGGTATTTTGTTTTAATTAAAAAGTGGTAACCATTGGTTACAAGCGGCCATGTTGGAGGAAAGACGACTGCACAAACGCTCGCTGTAGGGCCTCTGTTGTTTTTGCACTTTGCCTTTTTGCTTCACAATCCTGAATCTTTATTTTGTCACCAAGTAACAAGGGTAATGATATTTTTCTACATTAAATGTGTGAAGTGTTATGTATTATTGTACTTTAAAAACTGACCACCACTGAAATTTATTTATTGCTAATAATCCTCCAGATGAAGAATCGTGTTTTCAAACGCGGTCAGGCTGCGGTTGTGAACCTGCAGATGATGCAAAGCGTCTTCACACCAGATGTTTGATGTTTCAGATCAAAAATATGATTCCTCATCTGGAGTTTTTACATCAATGTTCTTCCACTGATGTTATTTTCTTTGTGTGTTAAAGGGACTTTGTTGTGTTTCGGAGTTCGGGTTCATCTGCACTTGAATGTTGGAGCAGGAGAGTGACTTTAGAAACTAAAGTGAAACATGTGGGGTTCTGCTCTGGTTTTTTCACACAAAACTTATTAGGAATTTATTTTGTTCTCTCTCTGCATCAACACCTGCTGAGCTAAATTAGGCAAAACCAGTTGTGTTTTGTCAGGTCGGATGTTAAAGCTTAAATATTTTTTTTAATTGTCAACAAATTCCATAAAAAGACCAATCCCTGACTGACTTCTCCAACCTCTCTGTAGCTTCTCCTACTGAAAACAGCTCACAAATATAGTTTAAATTAAAAAAAAAAAAAAAAAAAAAAAAGGAAAGAACAAAAGTCTGGACTTTACTCAAACAGCAGTAGATTATGGAAGTCCTCGGAGGCGAGTAAGAAAAAAACATTCTGGTGATCCATGTATTAGTCGTTTGAAGTTTGTTTTTTGTTTTGTTTTTTTTGAAAACAGGCAAAAATAATTTTGTTTTTCATGTGTGAAACAGAGTGACAGAAAAATGTCATTTTCTGGTCATCCACTTTCTGTCTGATTTAAATAGTTTTCTGTCCTGTGTTTATGATTTGAGCGCTGGTGGGAAAAAAAGGTTTTGCAGAATAATCTTTTAAGTTCCTTCTGTGAAAACATCAGAAACATTTTTCTCCTGTGAGAAACAAAATTCATGAGTAAAAAAGTATTTATTTTTTTTCATGAGTAAACTGAGTGCATCTTTTATTTCAACAAAAAACAACAATTTTGTGTGAAACTGTTTTCACAGATTATCCTGGAAAAATTTTGTTTTCCCACCAGTTTTAGAGTCATAAACAAAGGTGAGAAGACAGTAGAAGACAGGGCTTCTGTAGGATTTAAAAGATTTGAGAATTTTTTTTTTTCTGAATAAAAAAAAATCACTCAGTTCCACATATGAAAAAAAAAATTCTGCTGAAAGACATTTTTTCCTCACCAACAAAAAAAGTCTCTGAGAAAAAATAGTGATTTTTTAATTTTTTTTAATTAAAACAAAAAATTCTCTCGCAATTTATTCGTATTTATTTTTCAACTCTATTTCCCCTTTATTGATAAAATCCGTTTTCTAATCGAGTTGATCTAAATAGTTTTCTCTCCTGTGTTCATGACTTGGGAACTGGTGGGAAAAAAATTGCCAGGATGATTTTTTAAGTTCCTTAATTTTATTTTCATCTATGAAAACACATGATAAAATAAAAAAAAATCCACAGAGGTTTTTTTCATGAGTGAAACCAAGTGAAAAATAAACAAAACATTCTTCCCACCAGTTTTAAAGTCATTAACAAAAGAGAGAAAACAATTTAAATCAGACTTGAATGATGATGAATCTCCAGAAAAAAACATTTCTTGACTTTGTTTCATGAGTAAACCGAGTGCATTTTTTATTCCCAAAAGAAAAAAAATTTGAGAATTAAAAAAAAGTGTAAATGTTCTTTTAGAAAAATTTATGAATTTTTTTCAGAATAAAAAAATCTCTCGGTTCCACACATGAAAATAATAATAATAATGAGTAAAGTAAGTGCATCTTTTATTCCCAGTAGAGAAAAAAAATTTACAGGACAATTTGTGTTTTTTTAATAAAAAAAAAAAAATCACTCAGTTTCACACGAAAAAAAAAAATTTCTGGAAATAAAAATTCAAATGTTTTCACAGATGGAAAAAACAATTATCCTGGCCATTTTTTTTTTTTTTTAACCAGCTCTAAAGTCAAAAACAAAAGGAGAGAAAACAATTTAAATCAGAATTAGAAAATGAATCACCAGAAAAAAACATTTCTTGACTTGCCCCTCTGGGCTTCTGTCAGATTTCACACGTACTACTTGTTGGTAGGATCACTTCATTGTTGGTTTTAGCTTCTCATATGTGAGAATTTTATTTATTGAGTTGCTGGAAATAATATCAGGTATTTTTTTTACTATTATTTTAAAACAATGTATTGATAAAATGATGAATCACTGTGCCAAGATGATCATCTGCAGATTAAAAATAATAATGAGTTGCAGCTTTAAAGCAGACTTGAGGTTCACTGTGACACATTAAAACAAGCTACAAGAGTCGGTTCATTTTTGTCTTGAGCTGGTAAATAAAAGCAGATGAGACACATTCAGAAACCTGCAGCACATCCACTGAATATAAAATGTACATAATGTGAACTTAAGCAGCTAAAACCTGTAAAAACACTTGGTCCTTTTTAAAGACTTTGTTTTGTTTGTGCTCTCTCCTGCTCTGACGAACAAAGTGAAGAAGAACCCTCGCTTCACAATTTGCACTGAGACACTTCAGAGCAGAGTCGTATATTTAAATTCTTTATGAAATCTTGAAAGATTATTTTGGCAATAATAAAAAAAAAGCAGCAAAGCTTCCTGTGTTTAAGTTGATGAAATAGGAACGACGTTAAAGAAGCACAACACCAGACGATGTGATAAATATAAGACTCTGCTCGAGAGTAGAAACGGCACACCATCTCCCAAAGTCGTCTTCTCTACATTAGAGATTTCACATATTGATTCTATGCAGCTTTTATTCCATCATCTTCATCATCCTCCTCCTCTTCCCCCTTGGTGTGTTTACCTATGATGTGCCACAGCATTTATTGTTACCTGACACTCCTTTATTTAAACCTCACGCTGTTTTTACTTTATTGTTTTGTATCGTTTAATCTGAGCACTGTAAGGCCATAAAGGGAAATATTTACCAGTGTTTGTCTTCCATTTATAATTATGGTTTTTACATTGTAAGTCATATTTCAAGTTAAATTAATTTTAGGTTTTTGTATTGTGTTTTCGTCTCTTTCTTAATGGACAACATGGACGAGCCACGCAGCAGTTTTTGGCAGCGTTGCAGTCGAGACTTCACGAGAAGTTAACGTGTGGAAATATTATTTATGTTTCGGGTTCAGCTGTCGATGCCACTTTGTTCACACCTCATGTCGTGATGCTGATGATGAAATCAGAGGTTAAGGACGTTAACTTGTGACAAGAGTGGGTCATATTTTTGTAGAGAGAAGTTTATCAGCAGTGTCTTGTATTAACTACACTGTGGACAGCTGCTGTTTACAGTGTTGTTGGCTACACTACAGGACACAACTGGAGGAGAGTAGTGGCTGAAAGTATTTATACAAATATTTTGTAAAAGATAAAAGACCGTAAACTGTTTAAACTGCCAATGTTCAATTCATGTCAAGTTTATTTTCATTAAAAATACGTGAATTACAGCTTCTGTTCTGCTTCATTCTTTGACTTCAATCAGATGTTTATGTCTTTGTGTTATGAATAAAGATTAGATGCTGTGAAGGTTTTCATGAAAAAGGCAACTTTTTTCATTAAAATATTCACCAAAAATACAAATTTCACTAAAATACAATAAAAACTGCTGGCCTTTCTTTCGCCAGTATGGACAACATTTGTGTTCAATTTCGAGTCAATCGGTCAAAAGATGACCGTAACCCTAACTCTAGCCCCATAACCCTAACCCTAACCCCAGCCTTATGAAACATTGTCCCTCTCACTAAAATATTCACCAAAAATACAAATTCCACCCGATTCCAATGGGGACTGCTGTGTCTCGTTCAGCCAGTATAGGACCACATCTGGGAGAAATTTCGAGTCAATCGGTCCAAAGACCTGGAAGCTATTGAAAAAATCGGCCGACGTTTTCATGAAAAAGGCAACTTTTTTCATTAAAAAATTCACCAAAAATACAAATTTCACCAAAATCCAATAAAAACTGCTGGCCTTTCTTTCGCCAGTATGGACAACATTTGTGTGCAATTTCGAGTCAATCGGTCAGAAGATGACCGTAACCCTAACCCTAGCCCCATAACCCTAAACCTAGCCCCATAACCCTAACCCTAACCCTAACCCTAGATCCAATAAAAACTGCTGGCCTTTCTTTCGCCAGTATGGACAACATTTGTGTTCAATTTCGAGTCAATCGGTCAAAAGATGACCATAACCCTAACTCTAGCCCCATAACCCTAACCCTAACCCCAGCCTTATGAAACATTGTCCCTCTCACTAAAATATTCACCAAAAATACAAATTCCACCCGATTCCAATGGGGACTGCTGTGTCTCGTTCAGCCAGTATAGGACCACGTCTGGGAGAAATTTCGAGTCAATCGGTCCAAAGACCTGGAAGCTATTGAAAAAATCGGCCGACGTTTTCATGAAAAAGGCAACTTTTTTCATTAAAAAATTCACCAAAAATACAAATTTCACCAAAATCCAATAAAAACTGCTGGCCTTTCTTTCGCCAGTATGGACAACATTTGTGTGCAATTTCGAGTCAATCGGTCAGAAGATGACCGTAACCCTAACCCTAGCCCCATAACCCTAACCCTAACCCTAACCCTAGATCCAATAAAAACTGCTGGCCTTTCTTTCGCCAGTATGGACAACATTTGTGTGCAATTTCGAGTCAATCGGTCAGAAGATGACCGTAACCCTAACCCTAGCCCCATAACCCTAACCCTAGCCCCATAACCCTAACCCTAACCCTAACCCTAGATCCAATAAAAACTGCTGGCCTTTCTTTCGCCAGTATGGACAACATTTGTGTTCAATTTCGAGTCAATCGGTCAAAAGATGACCATAACCCTAACTCTAGCCCCATAACCCTAACCCTAACCCCAGCCTTATGAAACATTGTCCCTCTCACTAAAATATTCACCAAAAATACAAATTCCACCCGATTCCAATGGGGACTGCTGTGTCTCGTTCAGCCAGTATGGGACCACGTCTGGGAGAAATTTCGAGTCAATCGGTCCAAAGACCTGGAAGCTATTGAAAAAATCGGCCGAGGTTTTCATGAAAAAGGCAACTTTTTTCATTAAAAAATTCACCAAAAATACAAATTTCACCAAAATCCAATAAAAACTGCTGGCCTTTCTTTCGCCAGTATGGACAACATTTGTGTGCAATTTCGAGTCAATCGGTCAGAAGATGACCGTAACCCTAACCCTAGCCCCATAACCCTAACCCTAGCCCCATAACCCTAACCCTAACCCTAACCCTAGATCCAATAAAAACTGCTGGCCTTTCTTTCGCCAGTATGGACAACATTTGTGTGCAATTTCGAGTCAATCGGTCAGAAGATGACCGTAACCCTAACCCTAGCCCCATAACCCTAACCCTAGCCCCATAACCCTAACCCTAACCCTAACCCTAGATCCAATAAAAACTGCTGGCCTTTCTTTCGCCAGTATGGACAACATTTGTGTTCAATTTCGAGTCAATCGGTCAGAAGATGACCATAAGCCTAACTCTAGCCCCATAACCCTAACCCTAACCCTAACCCTAAGCCCAGCCTTAAGCCAGCCTCATGAAACATTGTCCCTCTCACTAAAATATTCACCAAAAATACAAATTCCACCCGATTCCAATGGGGACTGCTGTGTCTCGTTCAGCCAGTATAGGGCCACATCTGGGAGAAATTTCGAGTCAATCGGTCCAAAGACCTGGAAGCTATTGAAAAAATCGGCCGACGTTTTCATGAAAAAGGCAACTTTTTTCATTAAAAAATTCACCAAAAATACAAATTTCATCAAAATCCAATAAAAACTGCTGGCCTTTCTTTCGCCAGTATGGACAACATTTGTGTGCAATTTCGAGTCAATCGGTCAGAAGATGACCGTAACCCTAACCCTAGCCCCATAACCCTAACCCTAGCCCCATAACCCTAACCCTAACCCTAAGCCCAGCCTTAAGCCAGCCTCATGAAACATTGTCCCTCTCACTAAAATATTCACCAAAAATACAAATTCCACCCGATTCCAATGGGGACTGCTGTGTCTCGTTCAGCCAGTATAGGGCCACATCTGGGAGAAATTTCGAGTCAATCGGTCCAAAGACCTGGAAGCTATTGAAAAAATCGGCCGACGTTTTCATGAAAAAGGCAACTTTTTTCATTAAAAAATTCACCAAAAATACAAATTTCACCAAAATCCAATAAAAACTGCTGGCCTTTCTTTCGCCAGTATGGACAACATTTGTGTGCAATTTCGAGTCAATCGGTCAAAAGATGACCGTAACCCTAACCCTAGCCCCATAACCCTAACCCTAACCCTAACCCTAAGCCCAGCCTAAAGCCAGCCTCATGAAACATTGTCCCTCTCACTAAAATATTCACCAAAAATACAAATTCCACCCAATTCCAATGGGGACTGCTGTGTCTCGTTCAGCCAGTATAGGGCCACATCTGGGAGAAATTTCGAGTCAATCGGTCCAAAGACCTGGAAGCTATTGAAAAAATCGGCCGACGTTTTCATGAAAAAGGCAACTTTTTTCATTAAAAAAATCACCAAAAATACAAATTTCACCAAAATCCAATAAAAACTGCTGGCCTTTCTTTCGCCAGTATGGACAACATTTGTGTGCAATTTCGAGTCAATCGGTCAAAAGATGACCGTAACCCTAACCCTAGCCCCATAACCCTAACCCTAACCCTAACCCTAAGCCCAGCCTTAAGCCAGCCTCATGAAACATTGTCCCTCTCAATAAAATATTCACCAAAAATACAAATTCCACCCGATTCCAATGGGGACTGCTGTGTCTCGTTCAGCCAGTATAGGGCCACATCTGGGAGAAATTTCGAGTCAATCGGTCCAAAGACCTGGAAGCTATTGAAAAAATCGGCCAACGTTTTCATGAAAAAGGCAACTTTTTTCATTAAAAAATTCACCAAAAATACAAATTTCACCAAAATCCAATAAAAACTGCTGGCCTTTCTTTCGCCAGTATGGACAACATTTGTGTGCAATTTTGAGTCAATCGGTCAAAAGATGACCGTAACCCTAACCCTAGCCCCATAACCCTAACCCTAACCCTAACCCCAAGCCCAGCCTTAAGCCAGCTTCATGAAACATTGTCCCTCTCACTAAAATATTCACCAAAAATACAAATTCCACCCGATTCCAATGGGGACTGCTGTGTCTCGTTCAGCCAGTATAGGGCCACATCTGGGAGAAATTTCGAGTCAATCGGTCCAAAGACCTGGAAGCTATTGAAAAAATCGGCCGACGTTTTCATGAAAAAGGCAACTTTTTTCATTAAAAAATTCACCAAAAATACAAATTTCACCAAAATCCAATAAAAACTGCTGGCCTTTCTTTCGCCAGTATGGACAACATTTGTGTGCAATTTCGAGTCAATCGGTCAGAAGATGACCGTAACCCTAACCCTTGCCCCATAACCCTAACCCTAACCCTAAGCCCAGCCTTAAGACAGCCTCATGAAACATTGTCCCTCTCACTAAAATATTCACCAAAAATACAAATTCCAACCGATTCCAATGGGGACTGCTGTGTCTCGTTCAGCCAGTATAGGGCCACATCTGGGAGAAATTTCGAGTCAATCGGTCCAAAGACCTGGAAGCTATTGAAAAAATCGGCCGACGTTTTCATGAAAAAGGCAACTTTTTTCATTAAAAAATTCACCAAAAATACAAATTCCACCCGATTCCAATGGGGACTGCTGTGTCTCGTTCAGCCAGTATAGGGCCACATCTGGGAGAAATTTCGAGTCAATCGGTCCAAAGACCTGGAAGCTATTGAAAAAATCGGCCAGCGTTTTCATGAAAAAGGCAACTTTTTTCATTAAAAAATTCACCAAAAATACAAATTTCACCAAAATCCAATAAAAACTGCTGGCCTTTCTTTCGCCAGTATGGACAACATTTGTGTGCAATATCGAGTCAATCGGTCAGAAGATGACCGTAACCCTAACCCTAGCCCCATAACCCTAACCCTAACCCTAACCCTAAGCCCAGCCTTAAGCCAGCCTCATGAAACATTGTCCCTCTCACTAAAATATTCACCAAAAATACAAATTCCACCCGATTCCAATGGGGACTGCTGTGTCTCGTTCAGCCAGTATAGGGCCACATCTGGGAGAAATTTCGAGTCAATCGGTCCAAAGACCTGGAAGCTATTGAAAAAATCGGCCGACGTTTTCATGAAAAAGGCAACTTTTTTCATTAAAAAATTCACCAAAAATACAAATTTCACCAAAATCCAATAAAAACTGCTGGCCTTTCTTTCGCCAGTATGGACAACATTTGTGTGCAATTTCGAGTCAATCGGTCAAAAGATGACCGTAACCCTAACCCTAGCCCCATAACCCTAACCCTAGCCCCATAACCCTAACCCTAAGCCCAGCCTTAAGCCAGCCTCATGAAACATTGTCCCTCTCACTAAAATATTCACCAAAAATACAAATTCCACCCGATTCCAATGGGGACTGCTGTGTCTCGTTCAGCCAGTATAGGGCCACATCTGGGAGAAATTTCGAGTCAATCGGTCCAAAGACCTGGAAGCTATTGAAAAAATCGGCCAACGTTTTCATGAAAAAGGCAACTTTTTTCATTAAAAAATTCACCAAAAATACAAATTTCACCAAAATCCAATTAAGACTGCTGGCCTTTCTTTCGCCAGTATGGACAACATTTGTGTGCAATTTCGAGTCAATCGGTCAGAAGATGACCGTAACCCTAACCCTAGCCCCATAACCCTAACCCTAGCCCCATAACCCTAACCCTAACCCTAACCCTAAGCCCAGCCTTAAGCCAGCCTCATGAAACATTGTCCCTCTCACTAAAATATTCACCAAAAATACAAATTCCACCCGATTCCAATGGGGACTGCTGTGTCTCGTTCAGCCAGTATAGGGCCACATCTGGGAGAAATTTCGAGTCAATCGGTCCAAAGACCTGGAAGCTATTGAAAAAATCGGCCAACGTTTTCATGAAAAAGGCAACTTTTTTCATTAAAAAATTCACCAAAAATACAAATTTCACCAAAATCCAATAAAAACTGCTGGCCTTTCTTTCGCCAGTATGGACAACATTTGTGTGCAATTTTGAGTCAATCGGTCAAAAGATGACCGTAACCCTAACCCTAGCCCCATAACCCTAACCCTAACCCTAACCCCAAGCCCAGCCTTAAGCCAGCTTCATGAAACATTGTCCCTCTCACTAAAATATTCACCAAAAATACAAATTCCACCCGATTCCAATGGGGACTGCTGTGTCTCGTTCAGCCAGTATAGGGCCACATCTGGGAGAAATTTCGAGTCAATCGGTCCAAAGACCTGGAAGCTATTGAAAAAATCGGCCGACGTTTTCATGAAAAAGGCAACTTTTTTCATTAAAAAATTCACCAAAAATACAAATTTCACCAAAATCCAATAAAAACTGCTGGCCTTTCTTTCGCCAGTATGGACAACATTTGTGTGCAATTTCGAGTCAATCGGTCAGAAGATGACCGTAACCCTAACCCTTGCCCCATAACCCTAACCCTAACCCTAAGCCCAGCCTTAAGACAGCCTCATGAAACATTGTCCCTCTCACTAAAATATTCACCAAAAATACAAATTCCAACCGATTCCAATGGGGACTGCTGTGTCTCGTTCAGCCAGTATAGGGCCACATCTGGGAGAAATTTCGAGTCAATCGGTCCAAAGACCTGGAAGCTATTGAAAAAATCGGCCAGCGTTTTCATGAAAAAGGCAACTTTTTTCATTAAAAAATTCACCAAAAATACAAATTCCACCCGATTCCAATGGGGACTGCTGTGTCTCGTTCAGCCAGTATAGGGCCACATCTGGGAGAAATTTCGAGTCAATCGGTCCAAAGACCTGGAAGCTATTGAAAAAATCGGCCAGCGTTTTCATGAAAAAGGCAACTTTTTTCATTAAAAAATTCACCAAAAATACAAATTTCACCAAAATCCAATAAAAACTGCTGGCCTTTCTTTCGCCAGTATGGACAACATTTGTGTGCAATATCGAGTCAATCGGTCAGAAGATGACCGTAACCCTAACCCTAGCCCCATAACCCTAACCCTAACCCTAACCCTAAGCCCAGCCTTAAGCCAGCCTCATGAAACATTGTCCCTCTCACTAAAATATTCACCAAAAATACAAATTCCACCCGATTCCAATGGGGACTGCTGTGTCTCGTTCAGCCAGTATAGGGCCACATCTGGGAGAAATTTCGAGTCAATCGGTCCAAAGACCTGGAAGCTATTGAAAAAATCGGCCGACGTTTTCATGAAAAAGGCAACTTTTTTCATTAAAAAATTCACCAAAAATACAAATTTCACCAAAATCCAATAAAAACTGCTGGCCTTTCTTTCGCCAGTATGGACAACATTTGTGTGCAATTTCGAGTCAATCGGTCAAAAGATGACCGTAACCCTAACCCTAGCCCCATAACCCTAACCCTAGCCCCATAACCCTAACCCTAAGCCCAGCCTTAAGCCAGCCTCATGAAACATTGTCCCTCTCACTAAAATATTCACCAAAAATACAAATTCCACCCGATTCCAATGGGGACTGCTGTGTCTCGTTCAGCCAGTATAGGGCCACATCTGGGAGAAATTTCGAGTCAATCGGTCCAAAGACCTGGAAGCTATTGAAAAAATCGGCCAACGTTTTCATGAAAAAGGCAACTTTTTTCATTAAAAAATTCACCAAAAATACAAATTTCACCAAAATCCAATTAAGACTGCTGGCCTTTCTTTCGCCAGTATGGACAACATTTGTGTGCAATTTCGAGTCAATCGGTCAGAAGATGACCGTAACCCTAACCCTAGCCCCATAACCCTAACCCTAGCCCCATAACCCTAACCCTAACCCTAACCCTAAGCCCAGCCTTAAGCCAGCCTCATGAAACATTGTCCCTCTCACTAAAATATTCACCAAAAATACAAATTCCACCCGATTCCAATGGGGACTGCTGTGTCTCGTTCAGCCAGTATAGGGCCACATCTGGGAGAAATTTCGAGTCAATCGGTCCAAAGACCTGGAAGCTATTGAAAAAATCGGCCAACGTTTTCATGAAAAAGGCAACTTTTTTCATTAAAAAATTCACCAAAAATACAAATTTCACCAAAATCCAATAAAAACTGCTGGCCTTTCTTTCGCCAGTATGGACAACATTTGTGTGCAATTTTGAGTCAATCGGTCAAAAGATGACCGTAACCCTAACCCTAGCCCCATAACCCTAACCCTAACCCTAACCCCAAGCCCAGCCTTAAGCCAGCTTCATGAAACATTGTCCCTCTCACTAAAATATTCACCAAAAATACAAATTCCACCCGATTCCAATGGGGACTGCTGTGTCTCGTTCAGCCAGTATAGGGCCACATCTGGGAGAAATTTCGAGTCAATCGGTCCAAAGACCTGGAAGCTATTGAAAAAATCGGCCGACGTTTTCATGAAAAAGGCAACTTTTTTCATTAAAAAATTCACCAAAAATACAAATTTCACCAAAATCCAATAAAAACTGCTGGCCTTTCTTTCGCCAGTATGGACAACATTTGTGTGCAATTTCGAGTCAATCGGTCAGAAGATGACCGTAACCCTAACCCTTGCCCCATAACCCTAACCCTAACCCTAAGCCCAGCCTTAAGACAGCCTCATGAAACATTGTCCCTCTCACTAAAATATTCACCAAAAATACAAATTCCAACCGATTCCAATGGGGACTGCTGTGTCTCGTTCAGCCAGTATAGGGCCACATCTGGGAGAAATTTCGAGTCAATCGGTCCAAAGACCTGGAAGCTATTGAAAAAATCGGCCAGCGTTTTCATGAAAAAGGCAACTTTTTTCATTAAAAAATTCACCAAAAATACAAATTCCACCCGATTCCAATGGGGACTGCTGTGTCTCGTTCAGCCAGTATAGGGCCACATCTGGGAGAAATTTCGAGTCAATCGGTCCAAAGACCTGGAAGCTATTGAAAAAATCGGCCAGCGTTTTCATGAAAAAGGCAACTTTTTTCATTAAAAAATTCACCAAAAATACAAATTTCACCAAAATCCAATAAAAACTGCTGGCCTTTCTTTCGCCAGTATGGACAACATTTGTGTGCAATATCGAGTCAATCGGTCAGAAGATGACCGTAACCCTAACCCTAGCCCCATAACCCTAACCCTAACCCTAACCCTAAGCCCAGCCTTAAGCCAGCCTCATGAAACATTGTCCCTCTCACTAAAATATTCACCAAAAATACAAATTCCACCCGATTCCAATGGGGACTGCTGTGTCTCGTTCAGCCAGTATAGGGCCACATCTGGGAGAAATTTCGAGTCAATCGGTCCAAAGACCTGGAAGCTATTGAAAAAATCGGCCGACGTTTTCATGAAAAAGGCAACTTTTTTCATTAAAAAATTCACCAAAAATACAAATTTCACCAAAATCCAATAAAAACTGCTGGCCTTTCTTTCGCCAGTATGGACAACATTTGTGTGCAATTTCGAGTCAATCGGTCAAAAGATGACCGTAACCCTAACCCTAGCCCCATAACCCTAACCCTAGCCCCATAACCCTAACCCTAAGCCCAGCCTTAAGCCAGCCTCATGAAACATTGTCCCTCTCACTAAAATATTCACCAAAAATACAAATTCCACCCGATTCCAATGGGGACTGCTGTGTCTCGTTCAGCCAGTATAGGGCCACATCTGGGAGAAATTTCGAGTCAATCGGTTCAAAGACCTGGAAGCTATTGAAAAAATCGGCCGACGTTTTCATGAAAAAGGCAACTTTTTTCATTAAAAAATTCACCAAAAATACAAATTCCACCCGATTCCAATGGGGACTGCTGTGTCTCGTTCAGCCAGTATAGGGCCACATCTGGGAGAAATTTCGAGTCAATCGGTCCAAAGACCTGGAAGCTATTGAAAAAATCGGCCAACGTTTTCATGAAAAAGGCAACTTTTTTCATTAAAAAATTCACCAAAAATACAAATTTCACCAAAATCCAATTAAGACTGCTGGCCTTTCTTTCGCCAGTATGGACAACATTTGTGTGCAATTTCGAGTCAATCGGTCAGAAGATGACCGTAACCCTAACCCTAGCCCCATAACCCTAACCCTAGCCCCATAACCCTAACCCTAACCCTAACCCTAAGCCCAGCCTTAAGCCAGCCTCATGAAACATTGTCCCTCTCACTAAAATATTCACCAAAAATACAAATTCCACCCGATTCCAATGGGGACTGCTGTGTCTCGTTCAGCCAGTATAGGGCCACATCTGGGAGAAATTTCGAGTCAATCGGTCCAAAGACCTGGAAGCTATTGAAAAAATCGGCCAACGTTTTCATGAAAAAGGCAACTTTTTTCATTAAAAAATTCACCAAAAATACAAATTTCACCAAAATCCAATAAAAACTGCTGGCCTTTCTTTCGCCAGTATGGACAACATTTGTGTGCAATTTTGAGTCAATCGGTCAAAAGATGACCGTAACCCTAACCCTAGCCCCATAACCCTAACCCTAACCCTAACCCCAAGCCCAGCCTTAAGCCAGCTTCATGAAACATTGTCCCTCTCACTAAAATATTCACCAAAAATACAAATTCCACCCGATTCCAATGGGGACTGCTGTGTCTCGTTCAGCCAGTATAGGGCCACATCTGGGAGAAATTTCGAGTCAATCGGTCCAAAGACCTGGAAGCTATTGAAAAAATCGGCCGACGTTTTCATGAAAAAGGCAACTTTTTTCATTAAAAAATTCACCAAAAATACAAATTTCACCAAAATCCAATAAAAACTGCTGGCCTTTCTTTCGCCAGTATGGACAACATTTGTGTGCAATTTCGAGTCAATCGGTCAGAAGATGACCGTAACCCTAACCCTTGCCCCATAACCCTAACCCTAACCCTAAGCCCAGCCTTAACCCTCGTGTTGTCTTTACATTTCACCACACACAGAGGGTCACAGTGACCCCCCAGGACAGGACAATGGCAGGGGCGGCTTTGGTGTCTTATCGTTATAGCGCCGCCTAGGGACTATATACAGTATTGCAGCAGTAAATCTAATATGATTGTAGAGGGCAGTGGGTCACAGTGACCCCCCAGGACAATGGCAGGGGCGGCTTTGGTGTCTTATCGTTATAGCGCCGCCTAGGGACTATATACAGTATTGCAGCAGTAAATCTAATATGATTGTAGAGGGCAGTGGGTCACAGTGACCCCCCAGGACAATGGCAGGGGCGGGTTTGGTGTCTTATCGTTATAGCGCCGCCTAGGGACTATATACAGTATTGCAGCAGTAAATCTAATATGATTGTAGAGAGCAGTGGGTCACAGTGACCCCACAGGACAATGGCAGGGGCAGGGCCAGGGCCAGGGCTGGTGTCCACAACAGAGGGTCACAGAGACCCCCCAGGACAATGGCAGGGGCGGGTTTGGTGTCTTATCGTTATAGCGCTACCTAGGGACTATACACAGTATTGCAGCAGTAAATCTAATATGATTGTAGAGGGCAGAGGGTCACAGTGACCCACCCAGGACAATGGCAGGGGCGGGTTTGGTGTCTTATCGTTATAGCGCTACCTAGGGACTATACACAGTATTGCAGCAGTAAATCTACTATGATTGTAGAGGGCAGAGGGTCACAGTGACCCACCCAGGACAATGGCAGGGGCGGGTTTGGTGTCTTATCGTTATAGCGCTACCTAGGGACTATACACAGTATTGCAGCAGTAAATCTACTATGATTGTAGAGGGCAGAGGGTCACAGTGACCCCCCAGGACAATGGCAATGTGGCAGGGACAGGGGCAGGGCTGGTTGGTTTCTTATCTTTGTAGCGCCGCCTTTGGACTATATACAGTATTGCAGCAGTAAATCTAATATGATTGAAGAGGGTAGAGGGTCACAGGGACCCCTTAGGACAATGGTAATGTGGCAGGGGCCAGGGCCAGGGCCAGGGCTGGTGTCCACAACAGAGGGTCACAGAGACCCCTCCCAGGACAATGGCAATGTGGCAGGGCTGGTGTCTTATCGTTATAGTGCCGCCTAGGGACTATACACGGTATTGCAGCAGTAAATCTAATATGATTGTAGAGGGCAGTGGGTCACAGTGACCCCCCAGGACAATGGCAGGGGCAGGGACAGGGGCAGGACTGGTGTCTTATCATTGTAGCGCCGCCTTTGGACTATATACAGTATTGCAGCAGTAAATCTAATATGATTGTAGAGAGCAGTGGGTCACAGGGACCCCTTAGGACAATGGCAATGTGGCAGGGGCAAGGCCAATGGCTGATGTCCACAAGAGGGTCACAGAGACCCCCCCCCCCCCCACCCCAGGACAATGGCAATGTGGCAGGGCCAGGGCTGGTGTCTTATCATTGTAGCGCCATTTAGGGACTATACACAGTATTTCAGTCATATGTCAGTGAGTCAGTCAGTCAGTCAGTCAGTCAGCCAGCCAGCCAGCCCGTCAGCCAACATGTCCTGTCCTTCTATCTTCTATCTCCACCACTAATCTCAGCTCCTAAACTGAAATGAGCACAGGTCGGACAGAATGGCAGTGTACATCCTTTGCATATAAATGTCTTGCAACCAAAGCACAAAGTCTGTGTTTTACGGTCCATCTTTGGTGGGCATATCTGACACCTCTTCCTCTTGCTATGTATTCCAGGTGAGCTGACAGCTGATGAGGTGGTGGTGGTGGTGGTCATGGGCTGCCGCTGCTGCTGCTGCTGCTGCTCTCTTTGTTGTTGTTGTTGCTGTCGTTGTCGTTCTTCTTTTTCTGCTTCTGCAGCCTCTACATCCTCATTCTTATCCTCCTCCTCCTCCTCCTCCTCCTCAGGTCGATCACGACATTTAGCGCTACTTGTTCTTCTCTGAACAGCTCTCACGACCGAGGCAGACGCTGCCGTGCGAGGTAGACGCTCCCTGCTTTGGATGAGTGGAGTCACCAGCGCCTTTCCCAGTTGTTCCAGGAACATCCTCCTTTTGTTTCGTTTACCCGACAGCCAGCCAGGTTTGATCTCTCGCCATAACACAAAGGCATTGTACGAAGAAACGTCGATGATGTTGTGAAAGATGACCAAGGGCCAGCGCGCTGTCATTCTTCTACAGCTGTATGTTCCAATCACCTTATCCAAGTTGTCCACACCTCCTTTGTTGCTGTTGTAGTCTAGAACGATGGCCGGTTTCTTGTCTTTGCGATGGCCGCCGCCGCCGCCGCCAACGTCGTTGTCGTCGTCTTTGTCGTCGTCGTGGGGAGCCTCCGTGTGCAACGTGCTCATGAGCATAACGTTCTTGTTTTTCTTTGCCATGTAGGACACCAAAGTGGTGGTGGACGTGAATGCAAACTTTGAGGACAAGACTCGTCTGTTCTTGGATGTCAGCAGCGCCGGCGGGAGTTCGGGCTTGTTTTTTCTAACCGTACCGACCATGGCGATGTTCCTCTCTAAGAGGCGCTGTCCGAGCTCGTAAGAGGTAAAGAAATTGTCACACGTGACGGTTCTGCCGTTGCCGCCCGTCAGTCCCTCCGTGACATCGAGCACAACCCTCATCCCCTGGTTTTTCTCCGAAGCGCCAGAGGTCGGCTTCCCGGTGTAGACTTGCATTTTCCACGCGTAGCTCGACTTTGCATCACACGCCACCCACGTCTTGATTCCATACCTGGCCGGCTTGCTCGGTATATACTGTCGGAAAGGACAACGACCTGTGTGTGTGTGTGTGTGTGTGTGTGTGTGTGTGTGTGTGTGTGTGTGTAAGAAGGAGACAAAGGGTGGGAAAAAAAAGAATAAGAATAAGAATAACAAACCAAAAAATTCATCTCAAACTCGCTCACACACACACACACACACACACACACACACACACACACACACACCAAAAGCATTTATTGTATGCCAACAACTACTACTACTACTACTACTACTACTACTACTACTACCTCTGAAGGGAACCAGTTGCTCATCCACCGTTATGTCAGGCCCTGGGTTGTAGAGGTAGGGAAGCCGCTCGGTCCATTTGTCCCACACCTCTCTTACGGCTGCCAGTTTGTCAGCGGCGCGTCTCTCGGGTCTCGACTCGCGATCGTCAAAGCGTAGCATTCTCGAGTAAATGTGAAACACTTTGAGAGGCATGGTGGCACGGAAAATCGCCCTACCGCTCTCCGCGTCCCATAGACTGGCCGCGGCCTCGCCTCGAGACCTGTATACGCCTGCTAGGATCAGCAGCCCTATGTAGGCGTGCAAGTCGATTCGACGCATGTCTTTCCAGCCGTCTCCGTACTTTCGAAAACCCTCCAGATTTGTCATATCTAGCACAATTTTGTCTATCGCCGGTGTGAGAAACATTTGAAACGTTGACACGATGTCGTGGGCATTGGCAACGGCGTACGCGGTGGGTCCCGGTGCCGGTGAGTCTGCTTCTTCTGCTGCTGCTGCTGTTGTTGTTGTTGTTTCCCTTCTTCCCCTCCTCATATATCTGACATCGTCGACATCATCGGCATCGGCATCGTCATCGGCATCGTCATCGACATCGGCATCGTGCTGCGCTATTACCCTGCGATGTTTGTAAAATGCCACTGAGGACCATTTGATAGTGTTGTTCTTGGACATGTATATTTCTCCTTGTTCTTGTTCTTGTTCTTGTTCTTCTTCTTCTTCTTCTTCGTCTTCTTCTTCTTCTCCTTCTTCTTCAGCCGCAGCCTCAGCCTCTTCTCCCGCGCGACGACCGTCTTCCTCGCCTTCCTCCCCCGCATCCGATTCTTCCGACACGTCCTCTTCAGAATCAGAGTAGCGTCGGCCGGCGTTTGAGGAAATCTCGTCCAACACCTGTTTAGCCGTGAAACCCGCAGTCGCGGGCGGGTGACATCGCGTTAGTGGAACAGAACAGTACCGATTGGATAATGTCTCCTCAGTTGGACTCGACAGTACTGGTTGGATAACAACGTTACGGTTGGACACAACAGTACTAGCCGGATGCAATCGCGTCAGTCGAACAGAACAGTACCGATCGGATAACATGGCATCAGTTGGACAAAAGAGTACTGGTTGTGTAAGACCATCGATCCAATAGGGGATATACCGTTTAGAGTGTCCGACTGCCGACCGTTCCTCTAACCGGTGATACTGGACTGTACAGAGTGTCTGTCAAGTCTTCCGTTGGGTTGGGTTGGGTTGGGTTGGGTTAGGTTGCTTGGCCACCCCCAGCAAATGTGTGTATATATATATATATATATATATACTGTATGTGTAAATAGACAGCAGAACAGCTCCGTTTATTCACAACCCTTCTTCTTCTTCTTCTTCTTCTTCTTCTTCTTCTTCTTCTTCTGTGTACAGAGTCTGCGTACTGCACCAAAGCCCATGACCATGGCGTGCCCTGTCCCCGTGTACACGGTGGTGGATAAAGTGTTGGAAGAAATGCTGAAGGTGGAAGCGGACAAAGCCCGCAGCCCGGGCTCGATCGAGTGGACTTCGCGCGTCCAGATGTTGGAGGCGTACAAGCACGACGTAGCAGAGAGACACCGGTGTATCGGAGGTTATCTGGATCGCTTACTTCCAGAAGATTCGCACGTCCCTCTCCTCTGGTCTTACTATCAAAGTAAGATGAATCCGGTCGAGTTGATGCACAAAGTCATCGATCGCTACCTCGAGAGCGAGGAAAGCGCAATGAAATTCCTACGGGTCTTATTTCAGGTGGACGAGCACTTGTACGCAGAGCTGCTGGAACGCGGACCCCGGGGGAAGTTTGGTGAGTGTTGTGTTGTGTGCTGCTACTGAGCTCATTAATCGGGGCCTGGATGGAATACGATCAGCCACACGCCGTTTGACTAAAGTCTAAAATAATATTTCTGCACGTTTGTTTGTTTGTTTGTTTGTACGTACGGTCTCTTTCAGTCAGGAGAGATCCTCCCCTTGTGGAATTGACAGAGAAGGTGCGTTCTGCGCTCGGCGACAAGGTGGCGCTTCTCAAGACCGTGACGACGACGCCGCTTTACAGGAACAAGATCGTGAACGTCAAGTGCGCCCTGGATGTACTGAAGACACACGGTCAGCTGCTTCCAGAGGAATATGCCGAGTTCGGGTTAAACGAATGCAATACCCTCGCTATGACTCGGATACTGCACAAACTGTGCAGCGACACTACCGTCCCTCGAGCCAACCGGGAGTTCATCTCGTTGGTGGTGGCCTCCTTTAACATGCACGCCTTTGACCTTCTAGGGATGTCTATGAAAGATGTGCTAGTGTTTGTCAAGTAAAAAAAAAAAAGAAATGAATAAAATCTCACTGTACTAATCTACATGTCATGATGTCGATGTGTGTTACAAATGAAATAAAACTATATTGTTGAACTGAAGAAACTTGACTGGTTGCGTCATTTGGACAGTATAAAATCAGTCTCAGCAGACAGAGATATCTCAGTCTCAGCATTCTGTCTCTCATTCAGAGAGCTTAATTCTACTCTTGGACGTGTTTTCGTCTGTTATAATGGACAAGTTTGTCGAGACCAAGTTGAGAGAGTGGGGTTTTGAGCGTCATATCCCAAACTTTACATCTGAAGAGATTGACACACAAACGTTCCTGAGTCTGACAGAGGAAAGCAACAGACCCTTGCTGAACAAGTTGTGCGGAAAGATCGGACCCTCTGCATTGCTTAGAAAACGTATCCAACGCTTCAAAATGGAAAGCGACGGGCATGACAATGACATGAATACAGAAGACTGAGGAGGTAAGACTCAGAGTAACAACCTGTGTTTGTGATGTGTAATTGTTACCCTCGATCCTTGATCGTAAAACAAGTCATCTCCGTATTTTATTTATTTATTTTTTTATTTTTTTTTTTTACTACAGCTCCCAGCTCTAAGAAGCCTCTCGGGTCGCCCTAAGAAGCCTCTCGGGTCGCCCTAAGAAAGCCACTCGGGCCGTGCTGAGAAGCCACTCGTGTCTCAAGTATTGTGTAATGTGATGTGATGTGATGTGCTTTGCTGAACTGAATAAAAACAAAAAAACTCTACCACTTTTGGCCTCGTATTTTATTCTTCAGTGTTCTTCTTCTTCTTCTTCAAACACAGGGGAAACTTTGGTATCTGGAGAGGAATTGAACTGGGGAGGTTGGGTGCCTGGAGATCAGATGATGGGGGGGGGGGGGGGGGGGGGGGATTTGGGTGATGGCAAACTTTGGGTCTCACACTACAGCTCCCAGCTCTAAGAAGCCTCTCGGGTCGCCCTAAGAAGCCTCTCGTGTCTCAAGTATTATGTGATGTGATGTGATGTGATGTGATGTGATGTGCTTTGCTGAACTGAATAAAAGCAAAACTCTTTGGCCTCGTATTTTATTCTTCAGTGTTCTTCTTCTTCTTCTTCAAACACAGGGGAAACTTTGGCATCTGGAGATAATTTAACCGGGGAGGTCGGGTGCCTGGAGATCAGAGGAAGGGGGGGAGAATTTGGGTGATGGCAAAGTTTGAGTCTCACTGGAAAATGGTCAAAAAAATGTAGACGGGATAAAAAGGGGTGGGGGGGGGGGTCTTTTTAAAATCCACATCCGAACCTGTCCAGGTCCACAAGGCCGTGTGCACAGGTCCACAAGGCCGTGTGCAGCCTGTGTGTATTGGCTGAGAACTTTTCTGTTGCGTTTTCAAGCACCCTTCTACTTTCTCGGCCACCAGATGTCGCTGTGTGTCATGTCATTCGGTTTACCGGGGACGTTGGGTGTCAAAAGGGTGACAAAAGGCAGAGGGGGGGTGGGGGTAATGGCCGCCTCTGCCAGACACACCACGTGGTAATTATTAAGGGGGGGTGGGTCACCCCGACCCGAAGGGGGGTGACAAAAGGCAGAGGGGGGGTGGGGGTAATGGCCGCCTCTGCCAGACACACCACGTGGTAATTATTAAGGGGGGGGGTGGGTCACCCCGACCCGAAGGGGGGTGACAAAAGGCAGAGGGGGGTGGGGGTAATGGCCGCCTCTGCCAGACACACCACGTGGTAATTATTAAGGGGGGGGTGGGTCACCCCGACCCGAAGGGGGGTGACAAAAGGCAGAGGGGGGGTGGGGGTAATGGCCGCCTCTGCCGGACACACCACGTGGTAATTATTAAGGGGGGGGGGGGGGGGTCACCCTGACCCGAAGGGCAACCAACGGTCGTTGACAGTCGTTTGGGAGACGCGCGGTCATTATTACGGGTGGGGGGGGGGGGGGCATTGGAGGGTCCCTGGAGATCAGAGGCAGTGTGACAGATGTGTTTTATTCATGCGCTACCACTCATCGACTCTCAACGGTCGTGCGTGACAAAAAGGCAGAGGGGGTAATAGCGGCCTCTACCGGACACACGCGGTAATCATTAAGGGGGAGGGCCACCCTGACCCGAAGGGCAACGCAAGGGTTAACCGGATGCCATGACATAGCGACATCTGCTGCCCCAAAAAGGAGGAAGGTGCGCGAAAATGCAACACAAAAATCCTCACCAAATACACATACGCTGTGTACTGGCTTGTGTACCTGGTTGGTCAGAAGGTGGTTTCTGAGCAAAGGAAAAAGGCCCTGTAAACGCATGAAATGTGCCATATTATCCCTGACATAATTACCAAGCATGTCTGTCTCTACCATTGAATGTACCAAAAGCCAAAGCTCAGGCTCATCCCCAGAATCACAATCGGGACCCTTTGCTGAACATGTAGGTTGCACTACAGGTTTATCCGTCACATATGCCAGGTTGTCTTCATCTATTATCTTTATAAATCTGTTCTTCCTCTCCCTAACAGATACATCCTGCTCTCGGATACACTGTAAAAGGTGTGAGGTCCACCATACAATGTCGCCGCAATGACATGGGCACGATCATGAACGTACTGGAGAACTGTCCTTTCTTTGGCCTGTTGGACAAGAGGGTTGTGGGCAACATTCAGATTCTGAGATCCCCCGATCACACATGGCTGCCCAACAACCTTCCCTGTAACCTTATGTCTGATATGACGCCATCGGATGGAGTTCATATGATTGTGGCTTTTACGTGTACTCCCCAACCAAACTATCCCATAAGAACCATAAGGCCTCGAAATGAAGTCTTCACTATCCGCATAGATCTATACTCGGGCGATAAAGGGGTTCGTGTGCTCAATGTCCGTAGGAGCCGGGAATTTAATCTCTTGTTGATGGTGGTGGACCCCACAAAGACAGTAAGGGAATCGTTAAAAGATGACGGTCGTTTCAACTCAGAAGTACTTGAGGGTCGCTACACTCACCTCAAATCTACACACGGGTTGGTCCCCGCTGATCAATTTGGAGACGTTCTGGAACGTAATTGTACGTACGGGATACATTGCAAACCACCCATTGGTTTTCGGTCCTATCAGTGAACATATAGAGCCACACTGGCAGTCTGAAGACGCATGAGAAGATTCCCGAATAGCTGGGACTACGGTGAACAAAGAAGCGCACACATGTCTCATCATCGTCATCAGACATTCACACTTGTTTCTCTGGCCAAGCATCCCCAACTTTGCCGTCCTGGCTGTGTCACATGTTGGATGTTTTTCAAATGATGATGTTGATGTTGATGTTGATGTATGATGTTTATGAACCCCAATAAATTATTCCCGTGCATAAAGTATAGCGTGTGGTGTCTACGTAAATTGTGTCTCAAGGTAACCCAAGAGGAAAAGCTCAACCTCAGTCTAGAGTGTGGTGCTACCTTTACTATACGTTTGCGTTTGGTTTTCTGTCCTATAAGCGGGCGCATTTGGTTGCAGTCACGCGTTGTCACACAGAGTCTTTACCGTCCCCTATGGACTGGTGGAGGCGAGTTCAGAGATATCTAACCACCGCTGAAACATCCTACCTCAGTAATGTAGACAAATGGCAACAATAGTCGTAACTTCACCAGTCTGAACCAGAGGCAAAGACATATCGACCATTGCCGCACACCAACCACCTGATACCATGAACGTCCTCCGAGTAAAACGACTCGACTACATAAAAGATTCATTTGGTAACATGGATAAAGTGCACGCCGTTACAGGAGTTCTCTATGCCTATGGGAGGATAACATTTGAAGACATGGAGAATATCCACTCTATGGAGGATGCTCGTGACAAGACCAAGTTCTTAATCGATAATGCTCTGGGGAAGGGAGACGGTACCAGCAATGTGTTCATGAGAACCTGGGAGAACTTCCTATATGGACATACATACTCCTCCCCGTATGATGGTATGTCGCCTAAGGAAATATTTGCCATCTTGGAGAATCTCACCAGTGAGGAGATGAAGATGTTCAAGTTTCACTTGGGTCGCATAGAACTCCACTGGCGAAGACCCATAAGTGACAGTGAATTGTGTCGTACGGTTGATATAACCCAGCTAGCAGACACCATCTCGCGGCGCTTAGCAGATGACGCACGAGATGTGATGATAACCCTGATGAAAGATATCAAGCGCGATGACTTGGTGGAAGAAATCACTTTGAAATACTGACTGCCGCCAGCGCCTATAGTCAGCCAAAAACTGACTCTTTTTTTTTTTCTGGATGCAGCGAAGCTACCGACGTAAACGCGGCATTGATGATGTGTTGAATAAAAGAGTCTAACCAAAACTTATCAACCTTTAGTTTGTCATTCTGTACATGATACGTTAGTTGACCATCTTCGGCTAAGACAGCCGACTGAAGTGTGGTGAAGCTAGTTCGGAGATATACAACCACAACTGAAAAATCCTACCGTGGTAATGTATAAAAAGGCAACGTTAACCTTAACCTCACCAGTCTGAAGCACGTGCAAAGATACATCGACCATTGCCGCAGACCAACCAACCAACCAACCACCTGATACCATGAACATCCTCCGAGGAAAACGACTCGACTACATAAGAGATTCATTTGGTTACATGCGTAGAGTACAGACTGTTACAGGAATTCTCTGTATGTACGGGAGGCTAACACTCCAAGAGAAGGAGCATGTCAACTCTATGGAGGATGTGTGTGAAAGGACCAAGTTCTTAATCGATAATGCTCTGGGGAAGGGCAATGGTACCAGCAATGTGTTCATGAGAATCTGGGAGGAACACCTATATGGACGCACATTCTCCTCACCATATGATGGTATGTCACCTGAGGAAATAATTGCCGTCCTGGAGAAGCTTACCAGTGAGGAAGTGGAGATGGTCAAGTTTCACTTGGGTCTAATACAACTCCACTGGCAAGTACCCATAAGTCACAGTGCATTGGATGATATGGTTGATATAACCCAGCTAGCAGACGCCATCTCGCGGCGCTTAGTAGATGACGCACGAGATGTGATGATAACCCTGATGAAAGATATCAAGCGTGATGACTTGGTGGAAGAAATCACTTTGAAAAACTGACTTTTTTTCCCTCCTGGATGCAGCAAAGCTGCCGATGTAAATGCAGCCACTGTGATGGAGAATGTGGTGAATGGAATCGAGGACCTTGACAGAGAAACTCTGAAATAGGTTCATATGGACTTTGCGTCTACCATGCAGTACCTCTAAACACATCGAGACTGCCACTGACCTCACACGAGTACTCACGGAACACGTGGAGCCTGACACGCTCACATACCTGAAAACCATCTACAAGACACCGACTGGGATTGCACAAAAACGACTCGGCCACCGGACTGAACATGTACACGCTTTGGCTGAGTGGCTGACCATTCTTTACAATTACGAATAAAGGATGACAATGATGCCACTTTGACATATTTGTTACACTCTAGACTGTTGATTTCTTCTACATGTATTCCATTGATGACATGCACAATAAAAGACTCTGATAAAACCTTCGCCTTCCACTGTCTGTCTCTTATATGATACATAACAAAGTGAACATATTCAGAGGTTAACATGGATGTAGGGTGATAAGAATATATATGGGAAGACATAGTCACTGACCTGTCAAAGTGTGTACAGCGGCGGGCTTAGTCCTCTCGAGTTTTATTTCATATATAGCCGTAGTTGACACTGACCCTGAATGAGGTCCAAATATTACATTTCAGCCTGTAGTTGTCACTGACCCGTCCAAACACATATCACTTTATTTCATGTTCCTTTTGTTGTGGTGTACAACAAAGAAAACACAACACAGATAGATACGTCTGGAAAAATCTCAACCTTTATTTTGTTATTCTGTACATGATGCATTTGGGGGCCATCTTCGGCTAAGACAGCAGACTAAAGTGTGGTAATACATTTGTTATACAATGTTCGTGGTTGGTTTTCTATCGTATTCTCGATAGGCGTCGTGAACGCTCACTTTGCTGACAGGTTGTCTCATGTCATCCAGGTCTCGTTGCACAGCCAGAGTTAACACCTGCCTGTTGATATAAGCAGACGCGTTTAGTTGCAGTCCCACGTTGTCACACAGAGTCTTTACGGCCCCTATCAACTTCTGCACATCGAGTCTTCCTCGAAGCGCTCCCAGTAGGTACCGCAGGTCGGCTCTTTGCATTTCGGTGGAGGTCAGTTCGTTCTTGAACTTGAGATATTCGGCGTTTTCCCTTGAGGTTGTGTTCAGGGACTCCTTGAGAAGAACTATGTTTGCGTCTAGGCTTGCTATGGATCTCGAGACAGTGTTTATTGCAATGTCCACCTCGGCCTCCTCTTTCTTCCTTATCAGGGTTAGGTTTTTCTCTTGTTCCAGCGGGTGCATGTACAGGGAGGTGAAAAAGTTTACCCCGCAGGAAAGTACAAAGTCTGTCAAGGCACACAATCCCCGGGCTATGCTACACGCGAAGCCACTGCTGCACATTTTTGGAGTGGAGTGGGAGCGGGAGGGGGTGTTTGGTGTTCAAGGAAACTCTCTAGCCATTACCAGTAATGTTTTCCCCCGTCTAATAAGGGTGTACATCTTAACACTGGAGGATTCGAGAGTACCGCGTGCTTTCGAATATCCTGTTGAAAATAGGATTGATTATATGCGAGGTAGTCTGGATTGGATTGCAGGCGAATATCCCAGTTCCGCTGATTCTGGGTGCTAGCCTGTCGACCAACGTTTCGCGGGTCACGTCGCCGGCACACATGAGTTTCTTGTCGGATGTCAACCCTATACTGTAAGTACCGCAGAAGGCCACCCCCAGCGTCGGCTGCATTATGTCGGTGGCGCGCTTGTCTCCGTTGACTCTCTCCACAGTATCTTTGAACGGGTCTCCGATGGGATCGAGTACACCCTTCTCAAATTCGACCATGTGAAGGGTGTTACAGAACAGCTTATGATTACTGTGCTCCTTGAGACGATGTCTGCCGCCGGTGTGCTTATTACCCCTGAGCACCGAACTGAAGGGATGTAGCAGAGTTGGCATACAGGTGTACGCTTCAGCTCGCATCATAGGGTCCACTGCGACGACCCCGTTGAGTCTTTCGGAGCGACCGGTCGTGAAGATGTACGGTCTACGGTACCCGCTCGCGCTCTCGGACTCGGGACAGAACCCGTTGAAGGTGTCCGCTACCACCATGTCAAAGGGACTGCCGGTGTTGATGTGCACGTCTCCTCCTCGTACGTCTTTCATGTACAGATTGGGGATGTACACCCCGGGTGATTCTAGCGTCTCTGGTATCACAGTGGACTCGCAGTATTGGTTGACCGTGTGCACCTGATGGGTGTTGTGGGCCGTGGGTTTGCAGACAATCTCAGTGCCTAGCGTGTACAGAGCGGACTTTTGCTGCATGAGGGCGACGCCGCATCCCGTGAAACGTACACCCCTGAACAGTAGGTAGGACATGCCCGAGTAGTATTTCGTGTCGTAGTGATTTTGTATGACGCTGTGTGTCAACAGGGTGCTGTAATGAATCCCCAGTAACACTTTGGCTAGGTTGTTGCTGATGCCCGCAAGGTTCTGCAGTCTGATCGCCCACATGTAGGTGACGACGGACGTCTCGTCAAATCCCATGTCGGTGCAGTACTCGTGTTTCAGTGCTGTAGGTTCAAAGTGTTCGCTGACGTCGACCGCTTGCCGCTGCGCTACCTTGGAGAAGTAACAGGTGCCGTTCAAACGAGCCACCGTGAGATTCTTGCCAGTGGTCAGTTTCAACTCGTTGGTTAGATTTGGGTCTTGTTCTCTGTATTGGATGATGGCGCGGGTAGTGGCGTTAGGAAGAGACCCTTCGTTGCGGTACACTCGAGCTCCTAGGGCTGGGAGGATGATCCAGTACATGAGATTGCAATAGTCTACCTCGTCCAAGGTGAAGGTTTGTGGGTAGCCGTAGTCCGTAACCGTAGGGGGGTTGCTTGACGTGACGTTAAAACACGATGGCATGGAGGCTATCACAGAGTTGTTTCTATTCCCGGCTATACCCTTCAACAGTCCAATCAGACCGTTCATCAATCCCTCCACTTGTACCAATACGGTACGTTCCTGCGCGACAATGGTGCCTGCAATCTCTTTCTCCGTGAGAACGCGCCGTATGTGAACGGCGCAAATGGGGTCGGCCAGCCAAGACCAATACAATCTTCCTTGTGTCCAGGTTGAGTCGTCGACCAGCTGACTGCGCTTCTCTCCCTGCAAGATACGACCTCTCAGTGCAAGCATCGACTCTGTACCCTGGTTGTAGTGAAGCGCGTCCTCAAGGAACGGCAAGTTGTCCTTCACCCGTTTTGCGTGCTGTGTATCGCCAAAGTGAGTGAGTAGCTCGCTGCCAATCTGAGCGATTTCGTTGTCGATGTTGTTCATGGACGAGGAATTGAAAAGGGTCACACGGGGCCTGACGGACCAGCGCTCTGGCGCGATGGATCCGGTGCCGTTGAGCGGTGGGCAAGGTACCACCATGTTGCGGGTGTCAAACTCGAGCACCGAGGCAGGGTTCTTTATCTTACTGTACCAGTCTCTGCTGCGCGCGAGACGGGACAGTTGGTGCACGGGAATGCCGTTTTGATTCGTTCTCGTCAATGCGTTCACATCGAATTGCAGTCTCGCCCGACGCTCCTCGGTGAAGAGCTCTATCGGGTTGCCGACGGGATGCACGTTACGAAGACTGACGCACGCGACAGAGCCGTCGTACTGGTGGAGGTACGAAGCGCACGGCGAACGCTGCGCGAGCTGCTTGTAGTTGACTTCGTCGGCGTCTGTCGTGGAAAGCACGTGAGAGGGGTTGATCTGACTCAGAGCGGGTGCCGTGCAGCCGAGCGTAAAGTACTCCCACTTGAAACCTTCTGAGTTACAGAACGCCTTGTGTTCTGTGGACGTGTCTCTGCCGTCACCGTGCTCCATCTGCACCCTGTCCACGGGAACGATGGGAATCCTATCGCTAGGGCCTCCTCCGAGTCGAATGTAGTTCACTTTCATATCGATCGAGCTGTCCTGGAATGAGGATTCGTTGGTGAAAGGTAGGTCCTTGTCACCCAGAGCGTGCTGGGTAACCTGCTGCATGGTGAATTCGTAACCTCCTCCTCCAACTCTGCTGTTCTCGTTGGCCATGGTGTACACGGAGAACTCTGGACTAATCGTCGTGTCCTCGCTGACGATCTGAGACCATATCACCCCGTTGGCGCTTCTCTGGGAGATGACGCGAAACAGAGTGTCCCCTACGATCATGACTTCAGGCTTATCGCTCCCAAGTACCCTACGAGCATTTTCCAGGGCACAGGCTAAAGAGTCGGGTTGTATGTTGATCATACCGCACATGAGCTCGGCGATCACCAATATAGCGTCCAATTTCTCAGCGCGAGTGGCCGTCTTGGTCCTTTGCGCCACCCTGTCTGTCAGGGTGGGCTGAGCGGCACAATATCTGAGCACCTCGATAGTCCTCGTCAGCTCCCAAGAAGTGCCGACTCTGTCCAACTCTCTTCTGATCAGATCCATGGCCACTGAGGGCACCGTGACGCTCAGCAAGCTTCCAAATTGCATCGTGACCACTCGAGACGTGTGCTGGAAGACTTGCCTGTACTCCCTGGTCTGCACTCCGTTGCCGACTGTGTCGTAGGTACCCTGTTGAGCCTCGCGTTGATCTGTGATCCTGTACGTTTTGCAGAATTTCAAGCCTGTGGGCACAGCCTCGTCTGGGACCAACATTTTGTACACAAAGCCGGCAAGCAGACGACTCGTGTGTTTCTGTTGTCTGAACAAGGCAACTCCCATGTGAGCCTGCGCTATCACAACTGTAGCGTCGGCTGAGATTGAAGTGTTGGTGGCCGAGGCTCTGATGATCTTATCGACGATGTACTCGGCGAAGGCACCGTTTGGTTCAGCTAGGAAATTGGGTGCTTTCACCAATCGCTTGACCGTTTCCAGCGGTTTCAGGGTGTAGCTGCTCGGGTCCATGGTTACAACACTCATGATGATGATGATGATGATGATGATGATGATGTAGGTAATCCTGTGTGTTTTTACAAGCAACCTGGGCTGGCAACAAGTCTACAGATGAACATACATGGACAAATATTTTAAACCGTCTACGATTTAGACAATGTCTATGGTGTGACGCAGTCTGTTTTTGCGATGCAGGCTATAAGGTTCCTTCACTTGCACTCCATGTGATGTAACGGGGAGCTTATTAAGCGCTCGATACATTTCTTGCGAGCACCTGTCATGGTACATTAGTAAACTTGAATCGTTTCCGTGTTGTCTCAGCATGCTTTCCGCGACAATCACGTCTGTTGCCACATCGATCGCGTTGCGTTTGAGCTTGGAAAGTTTGACTACACGTGCCCGTGTATTTGCATCGGTTTCTTCTCTTTCTTCCTCATCGCTGTCGTCATCGTCATCGTCGTCATCATCATCACTATCGTCCTGGAGGTAGTAGTAGTAACCGTTCCCTTGACTTGTCTGTGTCTGCCTGTTACTGCAGAGACAACATAAAGCTCTGAATAACATCCAGAACATCTTGGATACTCGGCTCAGCACGGCTAAGGCAAGCTGACCCGTCTCAGACTGTAATTGTTGTAAGTATTACGAGACCCGGCCACAAAGGGAGGGGTGGACGACGATGGCAGCTACAAATAGAGAGCAGATAGTCCGTCACGAAAAGGAACTCGCTGAGGCTGCTTTAGAAGACAGGGGAAATTCCCAGGCACTAGATCGGTTCAGGAAATCAGAGTTTGGTCAACCTGAACGAGATCATTCTCGCTCCGCTGATGTCAAATACGATGAACATTACGGACTCGTCCCAATCCATCGAGACGTGGAATCCTGGGTGTACGTAAGTGACGATCCACAACTGGCCGTAGCGATAGAGGAGATTGTCAACACATTCAGTCCAGCGCTCTCTTTGGAGCTGCTGCTTTACAATGTATTGGGGAGCAACAGTGAGAGCGCCACGTGCTTGGTGCGATATCTCATCAACTACTACTCCTCCTCCACTCACGTATGCGAACACATCAAGACCACCCTGAGGAACATGATCAGATGGACAGTGTTGGCAGGTTTCGTGCCTTGTATGTTCTTGCCTTGGAAGAAACTCAGATCTCTAGGCCTTGGGTTGTCAGGGAAGGCTACCGTTGCCAACCTAGTCGCGTCCCACCCGGCCGTTCACAAAGATGCGCACAGTGGTAGGCCCTCAGGTCATGATTGTGACAGGTTCAGCGGTCGTAAACGGAGGAGAAGTGAGAGGTGCGACAGACGGTGTAAGTCTGGTCACCTGGGCAGAGGTAGACGCACACAGTGCGAGCCTTGCTTCAGGACAGTGCCGGATGGCATCAGCCCCCCAGAGGCAGCGGCTGAGGCCGTGCAGGAACGAGAGGCTCACGAACAGGCTCTGTCGTCGGTGTTGGACGTGTCGCTCGATCAACTTGCGGACACTCTAAAACTGTTGATGAGTAATTCGGTGCCCAAGACGCAGGTCTCCGTGGTGTGCAAGATCATCCGAGACTGGGTCAAGCGGGACATGTTCACGCTCAAGCGAGACCCGATCAGAGAAACAGAGCTAAAGATGGCAACCGTAAGCCTGTGGGGTATGATGAAGAACTTTGAACACGGTCGATGTCCACTCATACCCGAGTGCAGGGCTTCGAGCTGTTTGGCCTTCTACGATAAGGAAACGGACCTTGTAACCACCACTGTAGACGGGGTGCTCTATAGGCACATCTCCACGTGGGATAGTTGCTGGTCGCAAGGTCCCCCAGGTCTATCGTCGTTGGCCAAGAGAGCTCACCTGACGGTCAAGAGTTGGGCTACGCTCTTTCACAAAATCCTACAAGGGCTGACCATGGCCTCCACCAGACACGTGTACACTAGCACAGGCGCAGACCGGTCATCTTTGACACACCTGGCAGACGTGATGCTTGCATCCCGCGGAGAGCAACAGCGTGCAGGGCTTTCGGTTTCAGGCAACGCGCACGGTAAACCGCTGCTGGACAACCTGTCTCGCTTTCTGGCCAGCGATCAGCAGCACGATATGTTTGGTATGAGCGCAGTTGAACTACCGGATATGTTTCTGAGATCCGGGGTGGGGACTACAGTCTCTGAACACAAGTCAGCGAGTGTCTCGCACAGCCTGAGTAAAATGATGTCTTCGATGATCTCCGAAGGCAAAGAGGTCCTGCTTGTCAGGCAATTTCTTGGGGAGGTTACTAGACACCCTCGTCTGGCCTTGGAACGTCTCAGGTGTGATTGTAAGGATCACGCTTTACTCCAGATGGCGGAGAGTGTTGTGAGGCAGCTGGAAGATGTAATCGGCGAGGGTGGTGTTGGTGGCGGCGATACCAAACACGTAACAGAGCTTGGTTCCGATGTAAAACTTGTGTGCAATTATCCGTCTTCTGTCACCGTTGCCCACTTAGAGGAGACCCTAAGCATGTGGACTAATTTCTGGAGGAGCGCTCTGTCCGGGTTCAGCCAGTTCAACAGGAGACACAATACAATACAGTACAACAACAACAGGGATACGGTGAGAGAGCTGGAGTCTGGGTCACCTGTGCACGTCTTCCACTGCATGCTGGTGACACTGTTGAACACATCGGGAGTAATATTCGCAGACAGCCTGTCCGGGAGAAAGCCTGACTCTTCACTCACGGTCAATGACATTATGCTCACACGGGACTCTCTGCACCCGACGGCATACGGGTTACTATTGGCCAACAAGCTGGGTCTCAGGCCCTCGGATGTAAAATGTGGAGATGAGAAAGACAACGGTGGTACGGAGATGGCGTCGCCCTCGGCTACATCAACGAGCAACCTCGCCTTTGACTGTCGACCTCATGTCGCACAAGAGGTGGATCCTGTTGAGCTTCAACAAGGGGTCGAAATTGCAAAGGGGATCTCTGGTGTACAGTCGGCAGGATCCCAACGGAAGGACTTGCGGCACACGCTGAACCGCGACTATCGTTGAACCACTGCCGTGCTGCATAGACACCTCCATGGTCAATTGAATCATTAGGGCTGCACGTAGTTTGATGGTGATCAAGAGAGAAAGTAGAAACAGCACCGCCACCGCCTCCAGCAGCAGCATCACCAGCAGCAGCAGCATCACCAGCAGCAGCAGCAGCAGCAGCAGCAGCAGCAGATGGTTCATCGTGGGACATGACCTCCTGAGCAAGGACGGGCTGTAGGTGTCCTGAGACCGGAGAAATGGATTTAGATGATCCGTCTCGATCTTTGTGGTGCAGGAGTATGGGATTTGAGTTAGAGAGACTGCGATGACGACGACATCTGTTGTATGTGATGTTCATTCTTTTGTTGATGTGTTGATGTCTTGATTTCGTCCTGGTTTGCATTCCCCGATTAAAGTTTGCATGTACACCATTTGTGTCTCCCGCTTTTCCTTCTCGAACCCTTTGTTGTGTGCTGGACACGGTACTAAAACGAGAAGCCCGAGGTGTCAGAGGTTTCTTTTCCTTAGGTGCCACAGAGATATCGTCCTCCTCCTTCACCATGTTACACATCGTACGCTTAACCCGAACCTTGCACTCCTGATGGTGTTCAGCTTGCCTGTTAGAAACATCCCCATTATGATTATCAATATCCTCATCGCCATCATCTTCATCGTCATTGTCCCCATCATCATATTCATCATTGTCCCCATCATCATTGGCCTCATCATCATCACCACCACCACCACCCTGACCAGTTAGACCGTACTTTGCTAATCTGAGAAATTCCTCTGTACAGTTTCTGTTGGGCTGAGATAAGAGCAGCTGAGACTCAGGATCCAGAAGGCATGACTGGAGAGACTGGTTATCTATTGTAATCGTAACCAACTTGTGTTTCGAGTAAAGCTCGGCTCTCCCATTGACCATCCAGAGGGGTTCCAAGCTTAGCTCTGTCAGGTCTGCCAGTGAAACTCTTATCCAGAACGACCTTTTGTTTGATGCCATCTGCGTGTACAGGGCTGTCTCTATTGGTACGCACTTGTCACGCAGTGCTTGAACAAACATGTTGATCTGTTGAACTGGATCTGTCTTTACTCCTGCGCACTTTTTGTGTTTCTCCGTGGGTCTGTATTGCACAAAAGCGTAATCCTGACCTAGTGACGCTACTCCAATTAAGTAGTCGAGTGTCACCACGTCTTCTTGTACAGTTTCCAGAATCCTATCAGACTCTTGACCGGGATGTTGATGATTATGAGGAGGAGGAGGAGGAGGAGGAGGAGATACAGGAGAGGAAAATGGTAACGTGCGAGGTTGGTACGAGTAAGCGAACATGATCTTTACTTTCCCAGGTTTACGGCTAGAAACTCAAATGTTCTGTCTAGAGTGCTAGAGAACTCGTGGTCTGAAAGGAAGTGTTTCAGGTTTAACTCAGCAAGACTTTGCCCAATCTCGCATGTACTCTCTAAACCTCGAGGTCTGTAAATAGGGTCCTTCCAACCTGTACTCTCTTCCACTATCCACCTAGTTGCATTTGAGAGATCCAAAGATTGCCAGGCTGGTACTCTGTTACCCTTTTCTGCAATCTCAAACAACGCATGCTTCCAAAACTCACACAACTTGAAAGATATATGACAACAGGGACACAGTGCATAGTTGCGGTTCAGTTGAGTGAGAAGATATTCATCATCACCAACATCTTCGTCCAAGACTTCGTTTGCGTCTCTCAACAACCCTGGTGGGAGGGTGAATTCAGCTCTCTTGACGGTCGATCCTTTCCCACAATCAACAACCGATATAGTCTCTGGAACCAGCTTCATGTAACCGAAAACAGTGTTCTCGTCTATGTACAGAAAATGCCAATCTCCTACCAGGTCCGAGTATGGCGCGTGTACAGACTCACGATTGTTGTTATTGTGGTGAGCACCAGTTTCGTGTTTCTGCAATTCCGATATGTAAGCTTCTACATTCTGCATTCGCCTACTGCACACTGCCATTATGTCTCGCAACTCCTTGGTCTGAGATTGTATGTTGATCTCAGCCCTGCTCTTGGTAGCAGACCGTTCTGCTGTCACAAGTAATGATTCAAAGTGTCTGTTTACGATATCCCAGACCTTTACAATAGACGCACTAGACACGGTCGCCACCGCCGCCGCCACCTCCGCCTCCGCCTCCGCCATGAGTGCTTGCTACCCTACAGCTGATGGTCGAGCTGTCACTTGACACTGCCGTGTCACCAATGGTTAGCCTGCAACTCTCTTAGTATGTCCTGCGTGAGACTTCCGTGTCTTGAGCAATTCAGTGGGTTTGCCACCGTCGAGGCTGGCTGTTGCGGAAGCGCAAGATCTACCCAAAGCGAGTCGAAGCGTCTGCTGGCTGTATCCAAGGTCTCTGAAATCAATGTCGTTGAGGCTGGGAAATGATTGAGGCGGGCAGCAGTTGTGGTTTTGGTCAACGTGATTGTTGACCGTGGTAATCAGTTCCACTCTAGCGTTTACTTTGCCCTCCTCTCTAAGGTACAGCTCGTGCGCAACTATCATCTTATCGTGGAGAGTGCTTGGATTCTCGAGGAGCCATGGTACCAAGTGAATAAACTCTGGGTTCTTGAGATGGTAATTGATGAGAACTTTATCCTGAAACGAAGACACATTACTACGGTAACGTTCCACAAATGCGCATTTCACGGCATCTCTATACCCAGGCCAGTACTTTGGGTTACTGCGGTCTGTCACTTGTATGAAATACGTTTCTGTGAGGTATACCAGACATATCTTCTCCTGCGACGTCAACATGCCGCGTCGCTCCTGAGCCAGCTCGCAGCACAGCCTGTTGAGATGGACGTGCATCTCTACGAGTTTAGCCACTTTGCCCAGCGCCTCCCGGAGCTCCTCGGCTACGTTTCTCACCTTTTGAGAGTTGATTGACATCGACGAGAAAAGTTGGTGTCTACTCTCCTCGCCGGCGACGTTGACGGAGGAGAAGAAGAAGGGTGTGAGGAAATGTTTCTTTGTGTTCTTCATGAGGATCACAACGGTCAGTGGGTTGGCCACTCCGTATAAGTAGCTGGTCAGGTTCTCGTTGCTAACCGTGAAGGGCTTAGTTGACACCATGCAAGTCCCTTGCGATAAGGCGATGGTCTCAAACACCCCTCTGAAGTAGGGCTGTAGTAGGAGCTTTGAGTTGGCCGTGTAATTTGCGCTGCGACTGGGGTTGGATGAGAATTCGATGCGGGTGTTTTTATAGCCGTGTTGGGAGCGCAGTCTCTTCTTGTCTGACACGAAACTCAGTCTGCTCGAAAGCTCGGTTTTTGTAGTGTTGGACTGCATCCGAGCGTACTTTCGGAGACGTTTGGAGACAACGATCGCACTGAACTTCTGATTGCCGACAGTGTTTACATGTAGTACGTGGAGGAGTACGTTGTTCTCCAGAGCCACGATGCAGCTGCCTGTCACTCTGAGTGTTTCTTTTGTATCGGGAGAGGCTACGTGTGGTGGCGGTGGACCGGCTGCTCGAGTGATCGCGTTCATCATGTCATCATAGCCTGTGCGGTTCGGGCTTGTAAAGCCAGTGAAGTGCGCCCCTGTTGCACTCAACGTCGAGGATCCACAGGGCTGCCAGCCAGCAGAGACGGGACACTCGAGACTCGTAAAGTCGGGTGATGGCAGTAGTGAGTCTGCCGGCGCCCCTTCTAGCCCTAGGGTCTGCGCTGAGTGGTAGAACGGGACATCGTCTGGCATACGAAACCCGTTGTTGTCGTCGACACCGTTCCTTGCGCTGAGAGAATGGGTCATGTTTGCCATGTACAAATAGCGCAGTCCTAAGCTCGCCTGGACACAAGTTTAGGGAGTCTTGGGGTTTGGTGAAGAAGAGTTCGACATTACACAGCAGGAGCTTGCGATGGCCAGCGTATACTAGCACCAAATGAGACCAGAGCAGCTCAACCGAGATCTTGGTGTCAGCCGAAACGTCAGATGATCGACACACATCCCCCCATTCAGAGGGAGGCGTTGCCAGCAGGTTGTCTATCAGGTATTCCAAGGCTCTGATTTCAAAGTCCGCAACCACACTCCTCCTGAGCCCCCTTGATCCTGTCAGTCGCACAAGCAAAGACTGGGCCGCGGCTCTGGCGCTGTCATGGCAATCTGACATTAAACACAGCCTGCAGTACACGGGTAGTAACTTTCCCAGGAATCGAACTACAGTAGGACCACTAGGTTTGAGAACCGCGAACGTTCCGTGAGCACGCTCTTCAAAGTGCACATAGGCTCGAGCTCTAGGGGACCAAACGTTAGGACCGGAGATTAGCTCTCGGTGCTTTACCAGACACTCTATTAAGGCTTCACTGGAGAGCTTTGGCTGTGCGGTACATTCTTCCAGCTCATTGATCAGGTAGTTGAGCAACAAATCGTACCTTATTATGTCCACGTGTGAGCCAGTGCATCTGGGAGTGTCAGACAAAGGTGTCCCAGAACTGTTCTTTGTTGTGACTGCCATTAAAGCGTGTTACGGGAAACTACCTTGTTGGGAAGAATTGAACAAACCAAAAGGACGGCCGACAATGAGGACCGACAATGAGGAGGACAGCAACAAGGGTCAACTTGAAAAGAAGAGACTCAGGCTACAGAACCTAGACGAACCCATGTCACGAGAGCAACGCTGTGGGAGCATTGACGTTGCGTACAAACGACTATACTGTGAATTGAGAAATAAAGCGCTTTCAGATATAAAGGGTATGGTCAGATCCTATGTGGAAAAACTGAGTACATGTTCCACCTCCTATGACTTTATGAACATTTACGGCATGTGTTCATTCGACACACCCAATGTGACTAGAACGTTACACCAGAACGGGGAGCCCCCTCGTTGCAAATTTACCAAGATCACCTGTCCCGAGGACAACGCCAACTCCAACTCTCCTAGACTCATCTCAGTCAGCGGTATACTAAATCCGCTGATCAGCTCACGGGTTCAACATGGGGAGCTGGAGCTCACTCACTGCAGAGAGTCAGACTACCGTACGGCCACTGAAGAATTGACAAGACTCAATTCTCGGAGTAAAATGAGGGTGCCGAGACTGTACAACGATAACTTGGGGAGTACAATCGGCAGCATGGAGAATCGCTTTGTTTTCACCGTAAGAGAAGACTTGCACGTACTTGGATGTGCTTACAGGCAGATGATGATTATAGTCGAACTGTTACACCTAAACATGCTTCATTTCATATATTCCTAAAGCTGCTAGTGCTTGGGTGTCATTTTCTTTCTTTGGTTGTGTTTTGTATTGTTTTGTTTCATGATTGTGCAGTTGCAACAATAAAAAGGAAAGTGCAACCATGATTCTTGTTGGAGTGTGTCACTGGACCGACACTCCCCTCGGGTCCGTGATCTAAGAAGAAGAGTCCTAACAGTCGAGTGAAGTTATAGCAGCAATCCATTTATTTGCAAAGATCTTTGGAGAAACACAGTATACTCCTCATGTCCGTCCATCATTTACATCATTTACAACACAGTTGCATAATGCCAATAATAGCAAGCCCAGTAGAGTCAAGGCTCTTTTTGCAATATAAAAGACAATATTGATTATGGAATGAGTATGATAATAAAATCCACACAATGATTATGATAAAAACAATCCACTAAATGATTATGATAAATGATTATGATAAATGATTATGATAATAGAATCCACATTCTCTTTCACTTTTATTGTCATTTCATACACAAAGCAGCACAGTGATTTCATACACAAAGCAGTACAATGAATGTATATGAGAACAAACAAACAACAGCAATAGGGTTCATCGGTCTTTATCAGAAGACTCATCAAATCCAAAGGTCACATCACGTTCAAACATTGTCAGGGCACTCTTGATCACTATCAGTAGAGTCATCAAATCCAAAGGTCACATCACGTTCAAACATTGTCAGACCACTTTTGGTCTTTTTATTCTCAGGACTTTTATCAAAGCCATCGTCCTCTCCCTTCACCACCTCCTCCTCCTCCTCCTCCTCCTTCTTCTCATTTTCCTCCTTCTCCTTCTTCTTCTCCTCTCTTGACCGTTTACCAATGAATTGGTGAACTGACACAGGACTTTGTCCTTCCGATGTTGATGATAGTAGAACTGAAGCAGCCCCGTCTCTGTCAATCACATCGATGTTGTTGCGCTTAACAGCAGACACCAGTGACTGGAAATCCTTTTCGTTCAGCTCAGGTGCCATCATCTTGATGCGGTTAACGTCTATCCTGGGTAAAACACACGAGACCTCTCTCTTGATCCTCTCGACCATATCGTCGATCGTGGTCTTATTATTCTCACCGGTGAGATGGAGGTTTAGTCCATGGGAGCTATACAGCTTTGTGTCTATGCAACTGTTGCTGAAGATCTTCACAGGGTAGTAGCAACCCTGTCTACAAAGCTTGAGGCTGCCATAGCTGTTGCTGTTGTTGGAGAAGATCCTCATGCACGAAGTCACCATCATGGGCGCGTGCATCATGTACTCTTTGTTGGCAAACATGGAGGTGAATTTCATCACACTCGTGTCGCTCATGAACAACACCCTGTTGTACGAGACATTCTTCTCCTGCATGATCCTTCGGACCTCTTTCTGCGTGTCTCCTATCACATTCAGGGAACTGCGTATGTAGTCAGGGAGACTGTCGTCGTCCGCTTGTAACCACTCCATGGAATTCAGTTCGTGGTAATTGACAACACCCCTACCTGGGTTGACAAAGGTCTGACCCGTCAGCTTCAGCACCCTGCCATAAGACGCTTCAAACACATTGGTGTTCTCCTCATCCCCATCCTTGCCATGCCTAAACTTTGCAGCCATAGCTAGCGCGGTTAGATTTTTACACAGTGTCACATCGTTCGCCTTCGGAGCGTAGATGGTACGGGCCAATTCGGCGCAGCAGAACCCCATGACCATCATGACAGCCTGTCTCATGGACATAGCCAGGGTGAGCATGCACATGGGCAAGGCTCCGTGTGACACAGTTAGCTGATACTTGGAATTGCTGTTCAGAGTTTCGGTGTGTACCAAGCCGTTGTAGCCAGGGTCACTCATGGCTTTGACACAGGCCACCTCTGTGAATTCACCAGTGTTAAACCTGTGATTATAGCGACTGTAAAAGCTCACGTCAGTCACCATCTTGCTAACCCCCACGGACTTGTGCGCTGTAGACAGCATGTTGTGTACACTGCTGCCGCACTTGGAGTTTTGGTTCAGGGCAATGGTCAACATAGCGTTCATCATGGTGTTGGTTGCAATCCCAATCATCACAGACGCAAAGACCCCCAGTCGCGCTGGACTTTGAGAAGGTCTCTTGTCATCAGGTCCCGTGAAAACTTTACCAAAGCACAGAGAACTGCCTCTATCCTGTCCAGCAAACCCCACCCCAGTGGTGTACAGGCAGCAGTCTTTCATTCCAATCAGGTCTCTCATCAGGCTCGCGCTCTGGTGACGAACTACGTACTGTGAGAATGTAGACATAGAACGGTCGATGGTAGTCAACACAGGCTCGTTGAACTCACTGTTTGCGTGACAGGGCAGCATGTTGGCAATTGTGCCAAATACGGCGCATTGCATGTACGCCATGACATTGTCAGACATCAGATATGTGCAGATCTTCAGGGCTTTGTCATCCGTCTTTCCTCCCATCATTCTCAGACCACAGTCCTTAACCATCATCATCCTGTCACCCATCTGGGGAGCAACGAACCACAGTTTTTTACTGTCACGCTCCACGATCTTGCATCCCTGCACACGTTGCAGTACACTGTGTTCTGTCCAGCTCAGATTCGTGTCCATCATTCCGACGGACACATCAGATCCTGTGTTGTCCAGTTCGTACCCCGTGAAGAGTCTGTAGTAGTTCAGCCTCGCCTCAGGCTCCTGACACGCTGTTGCGCACTCACCTTTTCTATTTTTCTTACCCCCTTGCTGATAGTAGGGAATGAACATGGGCTTCAGCAGAGTTGCTGCGCACAAGGGGTCGCAGAAGTTGGCCTCCAGGAAGATGGCGGACGCAACGGCCATAATGACAGCGAGGTTTTTCTCCTCCATGCAGCTGCTCACAATTATGGCCATCAGCTGGATCAGATAGAGAAATAACATGTGTTGTGGCTCCTCTCCATGTTCGTGTATTATCTCATTATCACGAAGTTCGTCCACTTGGAAAAGTCCCAGTAGCCTGCGCAGTAAAGACACAAGCTCACGTTTGTCTTTGTGATTGACAAAGACGCTCGGGTAGTCACCGTCGCCAGCTTCTTTTTTTTCTTTTCCTCCTCCTTCTTCTTCTTCTTCTTCTTCTTCTTCTTCTTCTTCTTCTTTCTTTCCCTTGGAGGTTACATCACAGCTCAAGACTCCTTGTAAGGCCTCGCCAGTCAGTGTGGTCTTGTACAGTGACAGGACCGTCTCTCGAGTGAATAAGTTGCACAGTCCCAGAAATAGCGTCCGTTCAAAGTCTCTGTTGATCCTGGGCACGTTTTGTAAAGACGAAAAGTGACCCAGGTGTTCAGCGTGCACTTTTAAGACCTCGTCAGGGAAGAGTTCCGGACAATAGAGATGCAACACCACGGGGGACTTGAGAAGCACCGGCGCGAATGGGTTGACGGGGCAGGGGTAGATGACACCGGAATCGTGTGGTCCCGTGGCTATGCAAAATCCATCCTGTTGCAGGCTTACCTCGAGTGTCTTAACACAGTTTGCCATTCTAAACAGAGAGCTAAAGGGTCCGCGCCCCAATTGCAGACGAAAATCGTCAAGATGTTGACGTCTAAGACAAAGGTTTCAGACTGCGACGAGGTTTACAAATTCTGCTTGTTGCAGCTGTGGGACGAACTTTCCTTGGCCTTGTGTGTCGATGAAGAATCACAAGAATCACAGTGCAGTGTAGCGCTTCTACCAGACAAGGCTGACTTGGCTCGGGTGAAGGAGAACAAAGTTCTAATCAGACTGGCTCTCCTAGCTGATTTTTATAGGTACCAAAAGGATGTTCTGGCTTTGAACAAGGAGGAGTCTACGCAGAAGTTGTGTGCAATCAGATCAGAGGCGATCAGATTCCTTACAAATGTCCAGATCCTAGACCTAGACCTACAACAACCGACCGCAACCTGCGCATCCGACCAGATCAGGGTCACTCCTAAATCACCACAGTCAAATCAAACAAGCCCTCGTCAGCCGTCCGACCAAGGATCAAGGGACAAGATATCAGGGTACACAACAACAACAACAACAAACAACGGTGGCATAGTTCGGCGTTCCAAGAAGAAACGTTACTTGCAGCCAGCCAGAAATGTTAGACATTGGAAAGATTCCATAAGGTGGTCAAAATTCAGTTTTTCAGCCAGGAGGAAATCGTACTATTCGAAGCTCATAACAGCCTTCCATGTGGTGAAAGCCATCGGGCACCCTATGCTCACACTCAATTCTGAATGGGGCCTGAGTTGTTACTACAAGCTAGCCGTTGCGTACACCACTGATCAGCCGCTGGAGATGGCCGCAGCATGCCTACCCGAACTGCGCCAAGCTGTTGACATTATCCACAGTGAGCATTTTCAGAAGCTGACTGAACTGAAGCCCGAGTGTCAGATGCTGCTATACGCAGTGCTCAACTGTCACATCAACTGGGTAGACCACAACCACAAGCAGATACTGCTGATACCCGGACAGCCCAGCAACCAACCTCCTCGTGAGGAGGGAGACCTGAGGTGCTCGAGATGTCTAAAGAATCAGACGTTTCACTCGTCCGAAGTGAAAGGCAACCCGAGAAACATCGATGTGGAGTTTGACTTTGAACAGATGAGATTTGGATCTTCCTGCTGCGCCGCGCCCATGATAAACGTGCCGTTGAGCACCACGACCGTCAACACCTGCACATTTACCGAAATGAAACAGATGTACACCTCTTGCAAGACATGCAAGCAGCCTATATTTTCTGAAGTACTAGTGGATGTGGAAACGCTTTACTCACGCTGTGTAATGTGCACATCCAAAGGTCTGTGATTATTTATTTTTTTTGTTACACACATTACAATAATCTCGATGTCGAGACACGAGGACAATGTCTGAAACAACTTCAGGCTTCGCAAGCCACGCCACGGACGTGGCTCTGTTTAGAGGCGTCCACATTATACCCTTTGCCAGGTTGAAAGATATCATCTGCAAATACTATGGAGCTAAAGTACTGAACACCGAGTTGCAGAGAGTTCAAGGTACTCGAAACTTGTCCAGCTGCAACCTCTACCTGTATGTAAACATCACAAACAGGATGGGTAGAAAAAAAGAGGCTATTGATGAAATTATGAGTGTGTACAGAGATATCGCCGCAGAATCTACTGACAACGACGACTCCACGTCGGTCTCACAAACGCAACCTGTTGTAGAACCAGTGGACCCCCTCCGCCACATTGAGGATGCTACAGTCGAGCCTCTGGATGAGAGTGTCACGGACATTGACAAAGAGGACATGAATGCGTACTTGGAGGCTTCCAGGTGTACTACAACTCACAGCTGCTGTCTCGAGATTGGGGACATGTACGACAGCAGTGATTCTTCCAGTGGTTCTTCTGATGAAGAATGTGAATGTGATGAAGTGACTGATTTGTGCTTGGGCCACGACGAGTGCTCTGTTACACCAGTCCAAGGTGACCTGATACATAATGGTGTGTACCAGGGTGATATAATAGAAGACGAGACTGTTGTTGAGAAGTCTAAAGTCATTATCGATGACTAACGGTCATTTTTATTCCTTTGTACAGTACGCTCTGTTTTGTAGTTGTTTTTGGTGTTCATCTTTTTCTTCAACTTCTTCTTCTTTGTGTAACACTTGAAAATAAAACCTATTCAAACTCTAGTGTGTCTTCTTTGTGTCCCCACTTCCTTCCCAACCTCAACAAGGTTGCACACCCACCACGGCCAACCATGGCACCCTGTCAGAGAGGTGATTGGAGCTCTATGCGGCATATGACCGTACAATTTGAAGATGCTGATGCTATAAGTTATGTAGAATACACATGGGTACATATGGTTGATATAGAGAAACGGATACCAATGTCAGTAACCCTCACAGGACCCGGGCTTGATGGACTCTTTCGTATCCCTGTCGAGTCCTCACCCAGTATGTGTTCTATTGTTCTCCGAGCTGTTTACATGCACGGTGGAGACAGCTACGGTCTTGTCACAGCCAAACACTTTTCCAACACGTACACTGACACCAAGGGTCACAAGGTGAAAAGGATCAGTGTTCTAGCCAGACCCCCGTTGGCATGGGTGAAGATGAACGCACCCGATGTGACAGCGTACCAGATGTACCCTTTCACCGGTGACGCGTTTTGCGGACACCAACCCGAGCTGCTTGTGTCAAAGATATACGCTAGTGTGAACCGCTACGTTCTCACCTTTGTATCTTCGTACACCCCGGACTTTACAGAAAGAGACGGTCTAGCTGCAGACCTAGTAAGGGAGACACTGTCCATACTCGGTGCTCCGCTTGCATTCAAGGTCTTATATGAGCAGAGTAGATTGACCCTGGAGCGCTTACAATCCTGCAGCAGCGACACTATCTTCAGGACACCCGAGTCACAACACGCACGCTGGTGGGGAACTAGCATATTGTGGCATCTTGACTCTGAAGGTATTCTCTCGCGTACTGTTAGCCAGCAGACACAATGTCCGTCACCGAATTCAGCTAAATGGTTCAGTGTGAAGCTAATGTATATGGGTTTAGAGATGACCAGGTGCTCAGGTGAATCTTCTATTAAAGAGGTTGTACAGGCTCCGTACTGGGGAATCATTCTCACAGCCCTGTGTTGCGGGGCGCTCAGTCACTGGTCCGGCGCGCTAGAGAAGCTCTTGGCAGTGCTGAAGGTCGACGGTTGCCTACTTACAAGCGATCGAGACAAAGACGAGTTGTGTCAGCGCTGTGGATATGCTTATCGAGCATCGCCTGTTGTGTGTGAACCCGAGCCCAAGAGGGTTTCAGCTGTGCTGCAGATAGATAAGGTGCTCATGGGTGGTATCTGCACCACTCTATGCGCTACAGTCTCCCGACATATCAACAATGATGGATGGATCGCGGCAGGGTGCAACCAACAAAAGCCAGGAGCCGACGCGGACCGCTATTGCCTCAACCACCGTAGAGTCTACAGTGCAAGCTACGAAGAAGCGTGGGAAGTCGCGCATTGCAGCGGTGAAACATTGTGGAGGGGAGACTCGGACCAGGAAGGTGAAACCTCATTCTCGGTCATCTCTTATAAAGAGCAAGACAAAGAAGAAGAAGAAGAAGAAGCAAAGGCAAGAACAAACCAAATTGCCCAATGGTGGAAGCATGGATCCAAATGCTTCTGGGAGGACAAAGGTGAAAGGGCTGACAACCGACGGCTGCCAACAACGTCGCTCCTCTCAGTGTACAGACGGAATGAGAAACGAGAGGGTCGATCACGGCGTAAGCGAAGGTTCAGAAGGGGTGAAGCTGAAAGGGACCCTGATTCAGGCTGGTGGTCGTGGCAGAAAGACTGCAGACGACAAGAAAGAGAACAACGAGTATCTGCCACAGATAGCCACGCGTACAGACACAGATTCTGGGAGCTCTACCTGTCTGGGAGCTCACAACACAGCAGTCGTGGAGACGAAGTCAGCGTGTCGTCAACCTCCATTGGACACTGGAAACAATTTTCTTGTCACGTTCTTGGCCATCATATCAAAACTATTCCCTTTGGCCACCAAGGTGGAATCCTCACCATCTAGTACAGTACCTGAGCTCGACACTCTCCCCAGGGATAAGTCTAGCTCCCTGGATGAGAGTTTGGTAGTGATCAAGGCCCTAGAAGACAATTTTGGAGAGATGGCTAAGTGGTTTGAATCATTTGAGAACACGAAAGCTCGGAATGTCATAGGATTTGATCTGGCTATGGAATTGTGGGGATGTTATGATGTCATCATCCGTAGATTGGGGAATGACCTGCGATGTACATTTGGGGAGTGTAGTTTTATACAAAGTGCACAAGATGTAAAACACGCGGAGCACGTACTGAAGTATGTTGACAGTATCCTAATGAGAGACCATGAAGTGAAACGTGCCCTGAAAGATCTTCTTGTGCACATGAAGAATGTCTCAAAAGGTGGTGATGGTGATGGTGATGGTGATAGCGATGATGATGTTGTTGAGCTGGACGATGAGCACAACTCCGAGCTCAGTGCTTTACAGAAGGATATCGATGAATTGACATCACACACGGTCAACACGTCCATGCTCAACATCCAACAGCGTCTAGAGACACAAGTGAACCTGTTAATCAGGATCGTACGTGTTACGAGTGGTAGGCTCTGTACATACCGTAAGCAGCTTCGCCTTGCAAAACGCAAGTGTGTTCAAAAGGAGAAACAGGAGGTTGAAATGGATAGAAATATGCTCACGTTGCACATGTTGAATGATGAACACTGTAAGGAACAAGAGAAGAAGACCAAACGTATCGAGGAATTGACAGAACTGTGCGCGAAACTTGACATCGCACATGACAACCTTATGGAGACAACCGAGAAATGTAAAGTGGCACACGAAGATGAGATGTCTACCTTGAGTGAAAAACTTGACCGTTCACAGCGCACGCTGGGTGTAAAGGAAGACACCATTGCGAGGATGTGTAATAAAAAGAGGTCGACAGATAAGGCGCTTGTTGGTATACAAAACAGTGTAGCAGGTGTTAAGGATGACATTAAAGAGGTTAAGACTCAGCTAACTAGTGACGTGACAGATATGAAATCCAGGTTCTGTGAAATCCGCACCATTGTACAGGCACTGGTAAAGATAATACACGACCAAAACATTCCTAACGCACAACTTGAGTGTGTAATCACCGAACTTAAGGGGGTAATACAACAGCTCCGTAAGCACATTGACCAGCAAGAGTCTGACATTTCATGGTATGCTAAAAGCAACAGGGAGTTGACTGAGTCAAAGACACTCTCAGAGAATATATTGCGCTCACTAAAGCAGGAGTTAGGTGTTGATTTGAACAACGTTAGACTTTGCGGTTTAAGGGACCGTAAACAATTATTGTTGAAAAGGATAGAGACTATGTTTAGACCGTACAGTCACCTGGTCAAATATGGTGATGGTGAAGAGGAGGACGATGAGGAGAAACCGATGGAAACATCAGAGGCGAATCTGTTCAAAGACTTTGAGAATGAAATACAATGTCTCATAGAAAGACTGCGCAAACCAACATACATGGACGTGACTACCACTACCCCCCAAAACCGTAAACGATGCCGCAGTGTCAAACGGGCATTTCGAAAAAACCGAAAGGTTGAGCAGAGTACTACTCTAGGAGTCGACAATGTCGCACATGTGAAATCCGATGACTCTTTTGCGGAGAACACCAAATACCCTACTATAGTGAAAAATGAGACTTTGACTTCTTTGACATCACTGGATGTCAACAGTCACTACAATCAGGTTGCTGAGTTTAACATCGAGACGGGTAAAAGTAAGCCAGTACAGATTGCGTCCTACATAACACAAGGCCTGGATGTGCGCGATGTCATGATTGTCAAATTAGGACATGAAAAACCAATCTCTATTTTATTGCAGGTATTATCTGTCACAGAGGAAGTCAACAAGAGCACCGTTGATATAATTCAAGCTAAATGTCATTGCAAAGTGATGGAAAGTATCTCCAATGTACTCAAATGTGACCTTCGTATATGTTGGACGCCGGACATGGGACAAGAGTTCTACGAGAATGGATATGATAGCCGTCGGTATACTATCATAGTAGTAGCTGTTGATGGAACGCCGACATGTTATTACCTGCTAGCTGTTAAATCAAACACTTCGTACACCTGCAACCTTGCAGGTGTACAGAATACCAATAATGGCAATAATAGTGAGACCAAACCACTGATGCAGTTTGTGCATACCACTGATGACACTTGCAAAGGTCCTGTTGTTGTTGCACAACACCGTGGTGAACTTATAGAGGTGCAGAGTATTGACACTGGTGATATTGTGTTACGTCCTAAGGATGAAAATGAATGAATGTAACATGTGTACGGAAGGTTGGTGTCAACACTTTAATAAACAATGATAATGACAATAACAGCTCTTCTTTGATTTGTTTTTATTTCCAGCACATCTCGTAATCTTGCAAAACATCTACAGGGTGATACAAAGTTGAGTTTCAATGACATACAATGATTCCAATCCTACAACATGAAAATGTATGGCTTATCATCACTATCACACCCCTCCTAACTACGAGGTTAGCAATTCTCCGCACCATTGAATCCGCGATTGGGATGCTCATTTAAGTCTGGACTGTAACCCTTTTCCGAACTGTTCGTTGAGATTCTTCAATTTATGAAGCTTGCTTCACCTGCGAGGCTTCTTCAGCCTCAGAGTTTTCTGTGACCTGCGAGGCTTCCGCTACCTGCAATGGTTCTTCCTCCAGCGAGGCTTCTTCAGCCTCAGAGTTTTCTGTGACCTGCGAGGCTTCTTCCACCTGCGAGGCTTCCGCTACCTGCGATGCTTCTTCCACCTGCAAGGCTTCTACGATCTTAGTGGCTTCTGCGAGTGCCTCTAGGACCTGCGGGGTGTCTGACAGCTGCGATGTGCTCACGACCTTGGTGATTTCTGCGAGTGCCTCTAGGATCTGCGGGTAGGCTGCTGTTTCTATTAACTTGAAGGCTTCTTTGGTTGCCTCTAGGGAGGTGTCTACGCCATTGGCGGCTTCAGCCAGAAACTCCTGGAGATCAGCCTTTTCTGGGACCTGTGGGGCTTGTGCGAGTGTCTCTAGGAGCGTGCCGATCTCTACGACCTCGGCGGCTTCAGCCAGTACCTCTAGGCGCTTGGAGGATTCTGGGACCCGCGGGGCTTCTGTGGTGGACTCTAAGTCTACGCCATTGGCGGCTTCAGCCAGAAACTCCTGGAGATCAGCCTTTTCTGGGACCTGTGGGGCTTGTGCGAGTGTCTCTAGGAGCGTGCCGATCTCTACGACCTCGGCGGCTTCAGCCAGTACCTCTAGGCGCTTGGAGGATTCTGGGACCCGCGGGGCTTCTGTGGTGGACTCTAAGTCTTCTTCGGCTTCAGAGTCTTCCTCAGCCTCAGAGTCTTCTTCGGCTTCAGAGTCTTCTTCAGCCTCAGAGTCTTCTTCCACCTGAGTGCTGTACAATGGGAATGACATGTGTTTCAATCAAGGTCAAGGGTAACCATTACACATCACAAACACATACTGTGACTTCGAGTCTTACCCGTCTTTTGTCTTCACGTCATCTTTGAATCTTTGGATACATCCTAGAAGCGCGGCCATGTGTCCACTATCGTTTAGACAAAGCTGGCATGCCAACCGTCTATTGCTAGCCTTTGTGAGACCCAGGAACGTCTCAGTGTCAATGTTTTTAGCTGTAAAGTTTTGGATCAAGAAACCATAACCCCACTCTGTCAACTTAGTCTTGACAAATGTGTCCATTATGACAACCAACAAACCCAAGAGTATAATTTAGCTCTCTGAATGAACGTAGTACATCAGTCCACATTTATATGCTATGTTACCACATCCTGGTCGGATACGTGATTTTGGTCTGGATGAGTTGGGGCACTTTGCAACACAGAAACGTTCCAGATGGCTGGAATGTTCACTCTCCTCTTTCCACAAGCGAGATGTCATCTTAGCTAAATGCTGTCACGATAGATTGATGACACAAAGGTTCTCACAATACATTATGGGGATAGAACAGTGTGTACACAAGCACGTGTAAAGTATTAATGACAGTAGCAGAGGTACATTGCCTGAGATGTGACAATGGCACGCGTTCTATGTTATGATGCGCTCGGGCTTTCGCATGATCCGAGAAAGGAGAATGTTGATAGTGATGATTCAGATGTCATGTTTGTTGGTGCCAGTAAAGTAAGGCAACTGCAGTTCAACCCTATTACAGCCGCTACTGCACAAGTACTGTGCAACCTGCTGAAACTGAAGTGTGAAGAACAGTCTATACCTTCAGCAAACATCGGCGACTTGGGGATTCCTTGTAAGAATGTCAACATAAGGGCTGACGGGAATTGCTTCTTCAGAGCAATCAGCAAAGCCGTATGTGGTACAGAAGAGCATCATGCCACGATTAGGCACGCTACGGTGAGGCATCTGGAAAACAACGATGCTACGTATGAGACTTTTTTGAGATGCGGGAATCTGTCAGTCCTGGAATACGTGATCCAGTCCCGAATGTGCTGTCTAGGCACTTGGGCAACAGAGGTGGAAATTCAAGCAGCTGCAGATTTGCTAGGTTTAAGCATATACACATACATCGGCCATTGGATTGAATACAGGTGTAAGGGTGTGCAGGTGTCTAACCAAGGGATATATTTGGAACACTCTGCGAACCATTATGAGACAGTTGTGTGTGTCAAGAAACCTAACACGCAGTGTTGTTACGGCTACTGCAAGCTATACGACAGTGGGAACAGTTGTACAGCACAAACACCCTCTACGGCACCTGATCTCAACAGCAGTTTGCCAAACATGACTGACTGCAATGATTGCGAGAACGCACGACAAGACGATCGCTTCGGTCACTATTCCGGTTCGTCCGACATCGCCGATTGGCGAAGAACCACTGAATGCGATGACTCTGATGACGCACGGCAAGACGATCGCTTCAGTCACTATTCAAATTCGTCCGACATCGCCGATTGGCAAAGAACCACTGAATGCGATGACTCTGATGACGCACGGCAAGACGATCGCTTCGGTCACTATTCAAATTCATCTGACATCGCCGATTGGCAAAGAACCACTGAATGCGATGACTCTGATGACGCACGGCAAGACGATCGCTTGGGTCACTATTCACATTCGTCCGACATCGCCGATTGGCAAAGAACCACTGAATGCGATGACTCTGATGACGCACGGCAAGACGATCGCTGCAGTCACTATTCACATTCGTCCGACATCGCCGATTGGCAAAGAACCACTGAATGCGATGACTCTGATGACGCACGGCAAGACGATCGCTGCAGTCACTATTCAAATTCGTCCGACATCGCCGATTGGCGTAGAACCACTGACTCTGATAATTTAGACATGTCCAAAGACAGCCTTGCCTATGACAATAACACAATGATTGTCACTGACAATCACGGATGCTCACAACATGATGACGGTGGACACAACAAGGACCACCGAGGTGACTTGCAGGATACAATGGACCACGATCACCGATCAAACAACAGCCACATGCACGGCGATGACCAGATGATTGTCGCTGAGGAGGATGGTAACCCTGGGAATCCCAAGCTCGATTGGCTACCGTTGAGTGGATCATGGTTATCATTCTTACAATGGTTGGGTTCACGCTGGTGGGGCTCAGTCTCTGAAACCCAGATTGTGTCCCACATGCATAGACCTAGAGGTCGCACTGGAGACGTTATTGTTTCAGCACACTATGGTGACATCGTACATGGAGCGGTTTGTTCCATCACAGTCAAGACTGAGACTCAAGCTGTGGCGTTGTACGGTTGTCACAATGTCTATGTGCCACAGGTGGCGACATATCCTGTGGTGATCCGTGGAGGCTATTACGTATGTAGCGACTTGGTACAAGGTGACTTTCCTACTCCTATTGAAATGCTACAAAAGCTGGCTGGTGATTTGGACTACATACACGTGCTGCCTAGGCCGGCGAAGGTAGCTTGCACTCCTGAGACGCTTCCTGTGACTAATATCATGGACGAAATGTGTCACATGCTAAACGTACTCAAGGGTGCATGGTGGGGATCGATTGACGATCTGTCCGAAGGCTCATCACAGTACCACCTAGTGACACAAAGTCTAATGCCGATACAACACGGGAATAATGAGATTCCGGGTGCAGTCATACATAGTAGGACCGAGGACAGGGCAGGGTACCTGTTCGAGGTTATACTTTCCTCAGGAAAGCGATTTAAGGTAATATTTGACAGGCTCGGCTTTACACTTGGGACAAACACACGCCACTTTCCCGAGATTACAAGTCTCTTGAGTCACCTGAGCATGGACGAAAACGTTTCATATGTTCATAACAGACTCTCACTCCAGTGAGCCCTCTGTGCAGTGAGTGTTTGCCATCGCAGTCGAACCCAAACCTCGTAGCCCGCAAGATTCAACCACTACGGCTCACGATTTGGTCATACACGCTTATCACCCTCTCCCGCATAGTAATGTGTCATCCCTTCTACTCAACACCTCTGATGATCGGTCAATGCAGACCCTTTCACTGGACCCTTTCGTAGACTACAAGAGCTCTGAATGAGCAGCACGGTGGTGAAGGAGAGCGTGGAGACGGGAGGTTCATCACACAAGGATATGGAGGATATACAGCTCCTGTGATTATGTTATGAAATGTTATGTAATGTTATGTTATGTTACGTCAGCCCTGAATGTATACAGGATCCACTGTATGAGGGTTATTGTGGTTGTCAATGTCTTTGTTGTCTCGATGACTATGCAGATGTATGTTGTAAAATAAAATACAGTCAATGTACCATTAAGTTGTGACATCGTCTTTATTATCATTGTTATTCATACAACATGACACACATTCCCTCATCCCTCGTCGTTTACCCATAGTAAAAAGTACACCAGTCCTTTAGGCACATCGGTTTTCCCAATATAAAATCCAATCGGGTCCTCCTGATCAACACGTCGGTGCTCAACTGTGTGATGTTGGCAATACTGTTGATTTGCTCTTCTTCCTCCTCATACTGCATGCCATGGATGAGGTTACTGTAAATGGCCAGGAGACTCGAACCGTATATTAGGGTTAGGGATATACACCCGGTGATTTCGCTTATGTTTTCCGAGGGGCTCTCCACTACGACTTTGATGTGGTGCGTGTTGTCCTCCACGATTGCGAAGTTGTCGGCGTACTCGCTCATGGTCTGGTACAGGGATGTGACGTATCTCATCACTGCGTACGGTATTACAACATTGCCCCTGTGCGTAGGAGGGAAAGATGAACGGTCGACGTCTTGAAATGTTCGGCTGTTTGTCATCTCCAGGGTGACTCGTTGTAAGATGCTAAGATGGTCGAGAGAAGCTGATCGCAAGAGAGCTAGGAGGTTTCTGAGGGCCTCGTAATCCTTGTCAGTAGCACAGGGTTGTTGGGAAGGTATGCACACATAGCCGTCTTCTGCACACTGCGGGAAAGAGAACAATGACGGGCGACCGCCGGGTCCTTTTGTAACGCAAGCAATGCCAATCTCCGAACACAGCTCACATGTGAATTCAAACTCCCCTCGGGTAGATCCAAGTAGAACATCGAAAGCCCCTCTTGCTCTGTCTGAGGTCCAGAGGCTGTTTGACATCATGAAAGCCAGGACGTTGACGAGACCCTGCTTGTTCTCTTCATCGTACACAGACAGGGTACGACTGAAAGGCAGGGTGTCGGTGCCCGCTATCTTCACGCAGGATCCGCTGTTGATGTCAATCTGCCACTTGGAAGAAAGTTTACACGGATCGTTCGTCAAGACTCTTTTCTTGTTGTCGTTGAGTACAGCGAACCTGACCGGTACCTTCTCAGTGGTACCCTGCTTGTACGCGGTAATGCACATGTTGTCAATGACGAACAGAGGGCTACAGTCACCCATGGGTATGAGACTACTCAAGTCTATTTTGAACATCGCAGGCTGATGAGCCTGAATGACCTTGGTCATGGTGTGGGAGAACACGTACTCCTTCTGACTGAAAGCCATCGTCACTTTGCTCTACTGGATGCGTACCTACGGAATCGTATATACACTGACATTTCGTGTCAATCCCAAGTTGCCAATGGTATCGGGTCGTACGGTGCAAGGACGACGACGCCTGGGCAAATATCAAGATAACAAGCGTCTTTCGTTGACACACTGTCCTATCTTTCTTTTCATGTCTTGACCGTAGACGTACTGAATAAGCCTGTGACCCGGGACGTTGTTGGCGAACAGGTCCCTGTAAAAGTTTTTACAGCCTGTACAATGATACGTAACTTCCCTGCATTCAGCAAGAGAGCGTGTCCTCTTCCCGAGCTTGACTCGGTTGGGTTTGAGCCACTTCTTCTGTCCGAAGACTTCGATCCAGGCCCGCATGAGGTTCGTGTCGGCGCAAGAGTAGGGCATGATGCAAAGAATGGACTCAGGGTACATTGTGTTCGATGACGGGAACGCGTCCGGAGTGTTTAGCTGCAACACGAGTAAGGTCTGGTACAGAAGACCCGCCAGGTCAACTTGGGTCCTTTCACACAGCTCGCTTCTCGATATGGACAGCGTACCGCTAGAGGAAGCGATCCCCGCGTCTGCCAACATGACAGTCGGCACCGTGAGCGAGATGGAGGCGTGTGAGCGGGGGAGAACGGAAGGGTTGTGGTTGTCGTCTATAAGGGACACTATGCCCTCAGACATGGCTTCGGTGAGTCGTTTTCCAAGTGATTCACTCAGGTTCCTGTAGACATCGTGGGGCCGTAGAGACATGTCGCCGGTGATCACCCTCTGACACACATCAAGTTTCTCTCTCGGTAGACGAGTTACAGTCTCCCTGATCGTTCGCAGGTGCTCCAATTCACGAGTCCCACAAGCAGGTATCATGTGTTCAGGGCAGTTGTTCATTACCGCGTTGAAAGCCGTGGTTGCCCTCTTCAATCTCTCTCTGACAGAGGCGATGGAGGTGAGCAGGTGCTCTTTGCAATCATCTAGGCAGTGGGTGCCTAGAGCTGAGCTGTACATGAAGCGGGGTAAGCAGTAGTCTATGACACAGTGAGCCACAAGCTTCCCCGAGCGGTTGACCAAAGTGTAGTCTGCGCGGTGAGCTAGCAACACCCTGGAGTTGGCAAAACATTTGTTGAAAGGCTGGTATGGATGAGAGATAAGCTCTGTGTGATACAATGGATGAGTCTGGGTTTCCCTGTGCTGTTTGCGCTGCTCATCATCATCATCATCATCATCATGTTCCTTGTCAGAAAAGACTTTGCCGCTGGATCTGTATTGCTTGGCCTCGCATATGAGTGAGCCTCCAAACATGACCGTGATACACCCTGTGTTAGCCTGTAGGTTCAACGGGTATCGACAGAAAGTGGCTTCACAAGGATTACACTTGTGATACTCGTTACACTCGACAGGCTTGACAGAGAGTCCTGTGATCTGCTGTAGCCATGTCTTTACAATCTCTACATAAGTCGTTTTGACGCTGGAGTTGGCAACCTTCAAGCGATTCAATGTTTGTTGACTAAAGTGCTTGTTCTTTGAGGATTTTATGAGACTACTCCAAGGAAAGAACCCTACTCCCATCTTGGACGCAATGAGTTCGGACGCTTTGCACGTGAGCAAGTCTCTGAGAATAGCTTGCCCGTGTGAGAACATGTGGTTCATGCAATATTTCCAGTCCTTGTATAGTGTCCTCACTACAACTGAGTCGGGTCCGTGTCCCAGCACAGGGATGAGTTTCGTAGAGACCGCAGAGAAGCCAGAATCTAGCTGCAATGCTACAACGTCTTCTACTCTGTATGCGGTGAGAAAAGCGCTACCTCGAGCTACCTCAAGCCACCTCCCTAGATCGTCTACATGCGGTTGCTGTTCCAGGTATAAGATTACATCTCCGCACTGGAGCTGGTGCCAGGGCGATGTGGAGAAACAGGAGACATTGCCGGTGTCTAGCTTGATACAGTCTCCCCTCATTACGCACGCTATGAAGGTTTCTGTGACGGCGGAATCGCATGGCGATCGCATACTTTTGAAAGCCGACAAGCCCCTCACCTTTACAGAGACTGACGAGAGATCGCCCTTTGCGTTCAGGTTGTGAGTGAGTGCTACGTAGGTCTTCTTAGCTACGTGACAGTATATGGAGCAACTGTTTTCGTATTCCAGCTTGACTCTCCTATCTTTGACGAAGGGCCCGGTTACGTCGTTCAAATCTTCAGATCCAGGGACTCTGGCCACGTACACAGGGTACCCTTCCTCGGTGAATGTTCCCTTTGGATCTCTGACTATTTTTTGGTGCGTATTACCTCTGCCTATCACGTACATCCTCTCGAGAGTGTCCTCCACTAAGGCCGTGTGCACATAGTCCAGAAAGGCAGGCACCTGCGCGCCAGCCCGCTTAAACTTGTCACACAAAGCTGTCCGGGCGTTACAGGCAAAACGCTCCAGTTGATCGGTGGTAGCCTCTCGACTGGAGGATGCGGTGTCTGTCTCTCTGCAATCAACTACATCGGACACTTCGCTCTCAGGAAGGTCCCCGGGTCCGTATCCAAATGAGACGAAGACACTGTCAGTGTCTCCGTAGACGACAGGGCAGCGGTGCTGGTAGAAGGAAGACACGCACTTGTTTACCACGGAAATCTGTCGCCTTCCATGAGCAGATATGAGAGGCCCGCAGGGCTGAGGAGCTGTTCCGTAGAAAGAGTTGGCCAGAACTTTACACTCTCCTTCCTGCATCTTGCAGTACACCCGATCGACCTCGCCGATGTCAGGGTTGTTGAGTTCCCTCCTCACCTCGGCTCGCTGGTTGAGAAAGTACTCGGCCGAGGACGATAATACGGCCGGCGCGCGGACAAAGCCGCGTTGCTCCTGGTCGTACTTGAGAATGAGCGATGCGTATTCAAACCCCTCAGCTTCCCAGTGGTAACACACCCAGCCCGATAGATCATGGGGGAATGTCGCAGGAGGCCACGGGATGGTAGTCTCGGGCGAGATGTTGAGAGCGCACATGATGGACGGGTACATACTTGCAAAGTCAAACGAAAGCTCCAAGCCCATGCCGGGTCCGGAGTAGTGTAGACCCGTGAGAGGGTCGCAGACTGACCCCCCCTTCCACTGATCACCACTGTCTCCATAGTCAAGGTCGAGTGCATGATTCCATCGCATGCGACCGTTGAGTGTCATACCCACGGGTCCTGCTTTGACTCTGAGAGTATCGAGTGTGAACTTTAGCTGAGGGATCTGAACCGAGTGAATACTCTGCACAAAGCCTCCAAAGTTATCCCCTCTTCCGTGTACCACAACGTCTATGTTGAGAGTAGTCCTACACCGATGAAACAGAGCTGAGACGGGGTTGAGGACTTTAGCCAGCCTTGCGCACAGCTGAGAGTCGACCAAGTTGTAGACAAGCACTGCAAAGAGACTCTTCCCCCCTGTGCTGATCATCTCATCCATCTTAGCGTAACTGACGTCGGCCAACTTACAAAGCTTTCTGGTGTCCTTTGGGGGCTTTCTGTGTAGCTTCCTGACTTTAGCAATGACAAAGGGGGCGACGTCGTTCAACTTCATGCTGGTGCAGGCAAACTTGATCTCTCTAGTCCCCGCCATCCTGTACAAATCTATGATGTTCATGCCGCAGCTGTTCATCTTGAAGTGGCCCAGCTTAGCCTTCTCTTTGTTGAACCTGCCGATGTGCGTAGATATCAGTTGAAGTTTGCACTCGGTCAGTGTTCCCTTCAGCAACACCGAGCCTAGGCTCTTGAGCATCTCCTTGTACATATTCAGGTAGCGTACGTTTTCAAACTGGAAGAAGGGCACCATGTCCTTGGACAAGGCCCTGGTTATGAAGAGCCCGTTCCAGGCTTGCAATAACGAGACACATCGTTTTCGGGCAGCACAATCGAGGCCTTTGGCGTAGTTGGATTCAGCGTAGAAATGCACACGCTGCTGGATTACCCTTACGTCAAACTCTGCATTGTACACGTACAGGAGCTCTATACCGTATTCGTACAACAACGCGATCATTCTCTCCACGAGTGTGAATTCACTGGAGCACGGGTAGAATAGAATCCTCGAGGCATCGTCTACACCAACGCTCCTGACCAGTTCGTGGTCGACCTCTGGGTGATGGCCGCGTGTACTGTTATAGAGAACGATCAGCTTTTTCCTGTGGTGGTCGGCCGAGGTTTTGGGTATGTGGGAGTTGAGGATCACGAGAGATACGCAAGTTATCTCGTGCTGCTGACCTGGCATGTCAGGTGCCAGAGCAGGGATGGAGACGTGCTTACTGTGTTTGGGCAGTTGTTTTTTGCCAGCAGTCAGTGCGTGAACCAGCTTATTCCTATACGCGGTCATGTCCGCGACCATGCCCTCGGTGCAGTAGGGGAACTTGTAGGCAAAAGACTTGCATTGTAGAGACGTATCCCGGTACGACTGGTCAAACACAGTCTCGATGTCAAGACATGCTGCCTTGTAGAAATGTGGCATGTGTCTCATGTCAAAGAGCTTAGCCTCAACCTCTGACTTGTCATGATCATATATGAGTTGGGAGACTGAGATGACCTGGTTCAGTTTGTTTGCGGGCATGAAGTACACTCTACCAAACATTACATCTGAGCACAGAGCAGGTGTGTTCCCATCTCGAGAAATGTAATAGCCCCTGTCCGGGCAAAAATCTCCAAAGGTCAGTGCACCCCGTACGGTTTCTATGTACTTTGTGGCCAACGATATGGATTTCAGCGGGAACACCTGAGCGTTTACCTTTCGCTTAATGTCGTCGTGTAGTACGTGACTGTACACTGGCTCGGCAACAAAATGTCTAGACCAAGTTTCCCGTACCTGCTCCCAGGTTTCTTCTTCACCATCCTGATCGCGAATCAGGTCTAGATCATACCCCACAACCGGAGCTATATCGGTAACTTTGAAGTGTACCGAAGTGTAAATGTTGATATCTCGAGCCTGTACCACCAACCCTCTGCACAAGAGGGCCTCTTCCTGCCTATGAAAGATGATAGATTTAATCATCACCCCGACTAGTTGGGGTTCAAGCTCAGGGTTGACAGCTCTGCGCTCGGGGTAGATGTTAGGGAAAAAGTCCACAAAAGGCACTGCTTTGTTCATGATTAAGTCTAAACATCTGAGGTTTGTAGCGTACTTTTATTAAAAAAAAAAAATGTCTCCCTCTCCCGCCCCCTCCTCCTCCTCCTTTTTTTGTGGGTCATACAAATACTGATGCGTACTGATGTGTGCATACATACAATCAGGGTAACGTATCACAACCAAACAACCAAGGAGTGAGATTCCAACCAAGCTTGCAAGGGACACACCCAGAAGAGCTCAACTAACTGTTAAACTGAAACTTACGTAGAGTTGAATGTTTCAAGAGCGGACATGGCTGACTTGAACCATGGATAACAACCAAGGCTGTGTGAACAAGTGTGTGAAGCGGTTGTGGTGTCGGTGGTGAAATATCAAACCCTACCACACTCTGCCAATGAAATCGTGATTTAATGTACAATGTCTGAGGGTTAGGAATATGAATCACACAGTGTTCAATTTGTGTTTGTGAGACCAGACGTACACAAGCAGATATAGACATGGCAGCTAGGAAGACTGTTGCTGTGTCCACGGCGTGTGTGTTGCCTCACAGAGAGGCAAATACAGCTGTGGTTACGAGGGTCAAGGTGCCTTCCAACAGGAGAGCATTGTTCTTTGCTGTTCAAACTGACATATTGCACGATAAGGCATGTGATGAGCTATCATTCGGCGCGCTGTCAATAAATGACAGAGCAACCTTTCAATTGCTCCTTTACCTGACTTACTGCTGTAAAGGGGAGCTTCTTCAAGTGACTCTGGAAAACCCAGACTTTTGCAGCATGTCACCTCCTATCAGAGAGGATTTCGCTCACGGGCGCTTGTTTTGTTTCGTCCTAGACATGAACAATGAGGACTCGTGTGAAACAAATACTCAATCGCAATCTACAGCGGGTACAGCATCTGACGACACTGACGAACTGTCCGGTACCCAATTGCTCAGTCTCATGAACATAAGTGTCAACATGGACGTGTTCAGAGGAGATGAAGCTGATGATGACCAGGATGAGGACGACAACGACGACGCCTCGTGTCGTAAGTATTCTGCGGACAGAAACGAAACTCTGGAAGAGGCGTTCAATGCGTTCATGCGACTACAATTGGTAAGGAAAAAGGCATCTTCTCTCAACAACGCTATGATCGCCATGAGAGACAGCAAGGGGGAGCTGAGCTCAATGTTCAACTGGGTCGACATCCGCAGCGATACGCTTAATTCTGACAAGGTGGATCGGAAGAAGGTCAAGGAACTACAGGGCTCCATGTACACACCAGCTTGTCAAACGGGTAGACAGATGGTAATCCTCCCCCCCTCGATAATGAACCTAAACGTCAAGGTTCTGGATGACTCTATAGGAAGGATTACGGACAGTGCAAGTAAAGGAGAGGGCAAAGCGTTGTTCCTCTCGCTCCTCTCTAAACTCACAGGCACACAATGGCTAAAGCACACGGTCGTGCAAACTGCATATGATGCGAACGTGCAAGAGGATGTAAGATTCATAGAGAGAGTGAAAGCTTTCACACGTAACCTCAGCTGTTCGCTGGAAAGCTGCCAGGTGAAGACGAGAGGACTGTTGGTGTTCAGATACTCTCTGGAGAAACTCATTGAGAGGGAGACTCCCGATCTGTTTGTCAGCTCGCTGATACACAGGCACATGCCTATCGCAAAACCACGCATCGACAAGGTCTTGCGTGACATAAGGAGCAAACGCAGAACACAAGCACTGGCGTCTCTGCTGAATAATGGACATTGTTATTGCAAGCGAGTGCGCAACGGTGACACCCGCGGAGCGTGCAACGGCGAGTGTCAGACTGCCTACGCTTGTTTTTACAACACATCCGAGCATCACCCTTTCACCGTGAGCAAAGATGACCACAGTTACTACTTTGCGAATCTGTACCCTCATCTGGGTAAACTGGAACGCTTGAGTGCAGAAATGAAAGTCAAGTACAGAGGACGCAGGCAGTTTGAGAGCATAGCAGATATGGTCTTCAACATCCTGGTCAGACACAGGTTCAGCGAGACCGATTCGTTATATGAAGGTTTGAGTGACTTGATAGACAACGACATGAGCAACTCGAGCTTATCTCTCGGCGAGAGCCTTGCCGAGATCCACGAGTTGTTGTACCTGGCGCCGTGTAGTCACGAAGACCACTCGGAAGAGCCCAGCGCTCTGGATCCGGTGAAAGTGTACGACCACGCATTGGTGCGCTACTTGTTCTGCGACAGCTTGCAAGTGGGCAGGCTGTTTCAGGCGTCGACGACGTTCAATTACATTATCGCCAACACCGCACCGAGGTACACGATCGAACGGATCATGCTTTTCAACATTACTGGTCCCGGGGAAGGTAAGACCTACGCAAACAATGTGCTGAACTATCAGTTCAGGAGGATAAGAGGTTGCATAGAGACACTGACATCTTTCACCCCGCAAGCTTTCAAGTACAAACAGAAGAGGAACGCCTGTGTGGTCATGATAGACGATGCGCACATAACCCACGAGAAGAACATAAAAGCTGTAGACAGAGAGTCCAATGTGATCCCCAACACGTTCAAGAACCTCCTGGATACAAGCGTACTGGAGAGCGACGTGGTGACCAGAGACGCGAGCAGCGGCAAGGTCGACACCGTCAAGTATCAGGCCGTGCACAACTGCGGCTTCGTATGGAACACCAACACAATGGGGTTCGTGAGCAACGCCTGGGCCGATCGTTGTCTGATCATGGAGTCTGAGTTCCCCAAGTGCATGACACGCACGCGTAGCACTAAGCAGATACAAGACACGGTGGAGAAACGCAAGATGGAGCGCATAGCTGCAGTGTGCCTTTACAGACAGAACCTAATCCAGTCAGCTACAATGATCGGCGAGTCTGAGATCATGCAGTTCAGCTCGAGGTTCGACGTCGCGAGAGATGCCTGCGTGGCCGCCCTATACGCAAGTCACATCGTGTGTACCGGAGTAATCAGTCGTAGGGTTTCATTCTGCATCAACCAGCTCGTCTTTGCCGAGGCCATGAAACTAGCGTGTCACTTTGTGTTTGACATATGGATCCCTCCGTGGACCGAAATTCCAGACGAGAAGGATTACCCCGAGTTGAGGGCTTACATGAAACGACTGAACGAGTGCAGACTCGAAGCTTTAAACGAGCTGTCCTTCGGACAGGTCTGCCTGGAGACCAACTCTGTCTACAAGCTGTGCGTCGCGGCCTGTCTACCGGACATATGTCCCCGTGCGGTGGATATACAGGGCAACTTCGCCTGCAAGGTACTAGGGTATATCTTAACCCAGATCCACGAGCAGCACCTGTCGACCAGCTTGAAAAATGAACACTTGTGCATCGCAGGTATAGATGACATGTTTTTCTCAGAGAAGGACATCGAGTGCGGCAGTGATGCGGCGCATGAAATGATCATGCTGTGCTCGACGTGCAAGGTGCCGGTTCGCGAGTGGAACCCTGCGGTAATGAAAAATTACAAGCTGTGCACGTACAGATATGCAACCAACAAAACCTCGCACACGAGGAAAGGACACTCTAATCCTCAAAAGAAAGTGGGCTCTATCACGGTCCCACTCGAAGCCGTGTACGATATGCTGGCCCTATACGCTCCGGGTTCTCACTCAGAGTTTTGGACTCAGTTGGGCGCGAAGATGGTCGACGCCTATGATAAAGGAGACTTAGATGGTGGCAATGCCTTTGGTCAGTGTTCGGGAATTGACGATGAGCCTCCTAGGCTGATGTTCACCTTGGACTTCAACAAGGACCCAGTGTGCTCTGTAATACTGGAAGCAACAGCTGCAATTGAGCCCCTGAACGAACTCACATTCACCAAGTGTGCGCTGGGAGGGGAGATCTTCCAGTGCTCTGCGCCTTTGTATTACGGGGGCGTTATCAGAAGGGCGATGCGTCAGAATGCTCCTAAGGGGGCTTGCAACAAAAGGCATTTGAGAGAGTCTAGACTGGGTCCAAGAGGTACCTTCCACGGGCCCAGACTGAGCGTGTACTCAGTCGAGTACTCTGGCGTACCCGTGAAAAATGTGAGCTCGTTTTGTACTACGCGCACTGTCTATCATCAGGACAAGATAGCCTTGAATGTCAACCGCGATAATCGGGGACACCTGGTCGAACTAGAGGAAGATTGGGAGTGGAAGGATGCAGTTGGTGTGTTTGACAGCATTCACGGCACTGACGTGTTCTCAGTCGATATGTTGAAACGGGACTATGCTGCTACAATGGTGGTCGTAAAGGGAGAGGTCATGACAGCTAGGACTCGAAAGTCGTCGAAACTCAGTGTCATGCTGAAAGGTCTGAGTGAATCGAATGGACAAGCAGCACTAGCCATGCGAAAGGGTCTCACGCCTTGTGACACTCAAGATGCAACTCAAAGGCGACAACCTGCAAGAAAGTCACCCAGCCGGGCGCGTAAAAGGAGTGAAGCACAGCAATCCAGAGACTCCCTAGACGCACTGAGTGTGAAGAGGAGAAAATGCACCAACGAGGATGTAGAAAATTGACATGTGAACCACGTGACGTTTCATACATACATACATACATACATATACACACTCACAAAGAATACTCAAAGATGAAACACTATTATTGAAAGAATGACAACCTGTGTCGCCTTCTTCTGTCAAACACGACAATAAAAAAAACCTAAAACACCTAACACTGTGTCATTGACTTATTGGTTTCTGAATCCTATCTATGAAAAAGTGATATCTTCAGTCAGAACCTTGCTGACTCCACAGGAGCAAATGACGCTGTGCACCTGCATGTATGACAGTATTATCTGGATAATAAAAAACCCAAACGCCTTTGAACAACACTGAGTCATTAGGTACCCCATATCAATGCTGTTTTATTATGTTTTGTTCAGGTTTTTTTTTTTGTGTGTGCTTAGGATCCTCCGCCGATGATCAACATGTTCTTTGAAACCTGTATATATTTTGACAAAACCCTGAGGGTTTCAATCACTCGAACTATGTTTTATTGTAACAATAAACGTGATTCTGTACACCCTGGGAGTGTGTGATCTTGTGTGATATACAATGAATATATATATATATATATATATATATATATATATATATATATATATATATATAATGAAAACCAATGGACAATAGTGACAATAGCGATGGGTTTATTTCACAGTTAAAACAACACTTTGCTTAGCACGTTCTCCCTCAGTCAGGTCCGTTGCAGTGGTAGTCCTTGACAGTCCTCGTCACTCTTTGGTTATGTTGTGGATTGTTCACAGGTGGAACTGGTCCACTGTGACCCTGCGCGTTTACATTTCGGTGTATCAATCCTTTGGGAAACAGGTGTCAAAGTCTTGCGGAGCCTCATGACAATAAACAAAGTGGGACTAGTGATGCAGTACATGTTTCCTATGGCCGTGCAGACATTAAGCACCACGTATCTAATCTCCTCATATTCGACGTCCCTATATTTGACACGTTGTCGGTAATATATGGCACTTACGATCCAGGGTATCCAGCAGCATATGAACAACGTAACTGTGAGGAAGGGCAGCACTTGAGCTCTTCTCAGATTCGCACCAAAGGAATTGCGGTTTAAGTGCTTTCTCACAGTGTACACTATCATACCGTTGCAGTAAACGAGCACAAGTATGGGTATGAAGAAACACATGGTTGTCCTGGTCCAGAAGGTGGCAAGCTGGTAACGATGAGGCATATCATTGAAACACATCACGTTGTCCTTGGATACGGGACGAACGGTGTAATAGCATATGTCCACAAGAGCAGAGAGTGTAGGCACACAGGCGCACAGTCGACACACAAGCCTCCTCCTGTCAGAACTGTGTCTCTTCGGGACCAGGCCCTTGAGTGTTGACCTGTTGTTCACCACCTTCATGTATCTTTCGATGTTGATGTAGGCCATGAGAAATATGCCGTACTGGAAACTGAACTGTGGGGACACAAAAAAACAAAAACAAAACAAATCTCTTTAGATGAGCTGAAAGGCAGGCGTGTGTTTGAGTATGTGTTTACGGTATTTTAGAGTGGTAGTACTCACTGTCATCACTCCTGTCATCAGTTTGCACACCAGGTAGCCAAACACCCAGCCCTTCACGAGAATCATCTGAGTGACCCACACAGGCAAAGTCAGCAAAGTGGCCATGTTACAGACTCCCAGATGTGAAAAGAACACGTCGAGATCACGGACACGCCTAGCTGAGTCCTTACGAGAGATCATGATTATCATGTACATGTTGACAACCAAGCCTGTGATCATAACGAGTCCATGAAGAAGAGGGATGTAAAAGGTGCGGCTGTATTCGTAGAGATAGTGATGCGAACCTGACGGGTAGTTCGTACTAGTGAAGAGCGTAGAATTGGTGAATGTAGCATTTTCAAATGTTACATGGGTGGTGGAGAGTTGCTCCATACCGATCTGCGTGGTGACACAGGCTGCTGACAACCTTTGCAGCAACAACACAGAGACTTTAAGTACGCTCTGTGTGTGTCCCCAGCTTCCCAACCGCTGTAGTCGGGTCCAATACAGGGATTAGTCCAGCCATCGAGGTTTTGGTCCAACTGCTATAGTCGGGTCCAATACAGGGAAAAGGTCTGGTCATCGAACCAAACCATTGCTGTATATAATACCATCATATTGACAGGGTATCTAATCCTTCAAACACTTTGGGGTTTGTTTGTTTTTTGTTTTTTTTTTGCGTCAGCAACAGTCTCACTTTCAGAAATGGAGAATTACCAGAAAGGCTCCATTATTGGCCGAGGCGCATACGGAACTGTGTACAAAGTCACGTGTCTGAAGACTGGAAAGGCGTTTGCTCTGAAATGTCACAACTCCCCTGTGGTAGAGGATGAAGACATTGTAGAGAACGATTCAACAATTGGTGTAGAGGATGCGACCGTGAGAGAACTCTCCTGTCTCAGTGCACCGAGGGGTCACAACCCCCCTGTGGTAGAGGATGAAGACATTGTAGAGAACGATTCAACAATTGGCGTAGAGGATGCGACCGTGAGAGAACTCTCCTGTCTCAGTGCACTGAGGGGTCACCCCAATGTGATTCAGATACACGATCTTTTCATTGACGGTGAGAATATCGCCATGCTCATGCCCTACGTTCCCTACACCTTGACAGTGATTCACAATGGACATGGTCTGAAAGTCTACTACGACCTTGGTAAAGCAGTACAGGTGATTCCGTTGAGTTTTGTGGCTCACTTTTCCGTTCAGGTGGCCAATGCCCTGTCTTACATGCACGGGCGTAATATAATACACAGGGACTTGACACCTCGTAATGTGCTGCTGACAGAAGATCTGACCGTTAAGGTGGCAGACATGGGCCTCTCGAGACAATCCTCCAAACGGATGAGTCCAAATGTGGTAACGGAGCCCTACAGAGCCCCAGAACTGTTTGGTGACGCCCCAGACACCAGTCGGAAAGATTACACTTGTGCCATAGACATGTGGAGTCTGGGGGTGATGATAGCAGACGCGATGGAAGGAAAGGTTGTCTTCGCGGAGCGTGATAATGACAGTGGAACTGTGTCCACGTACGACATCATTGTAAAGACTTTGTGTCCAAGAAACCATGTTAGTGCACCAGTCACTTCCTGGGACATTGACGATGTAATGCCCAACGTGATGGAGTGTACTCTAGTGAGAAGAATCGTCCTTCAATTACTGACTTTCCGTGAGAATGAGAGACTCCTGGCCCATGAGCTGCTGCAAGACCAAGAATGGGTGCAGGCTGCTCATATGACCGAGGAAGACAAAAATATGGTCATACACCAGATTCAGCAACAACAACGACGACGACAAGCGAGCAAGCGATTCTAGTCAAACAACACCAGGACTGCATAGAAATGGTTCATTGTATTCACATTTATTTTGTACATTATTCATTGTACAATGATGCATGTATGTTTACAATACCAACAAAAATAAACATTGTATATCCTCACAATAACTGTGGTATATCTGCTTGCAGGACAGGCTGTCTGCTATTCAAACACGATTGTATGAATCAGCATCGTCATTGCAATGACTATCATGACACTGTAGGGTTTGAAAGTATTCCCAGTAGACCTCCACGATTTTTCAAGTTCGTCCATCATCCTCACGATGTCTTGTATATCTAGAGAGAGAGAGAGAGAGAGAGAGAGAGAGAGAGAGAGATGTGATTGTAATAAAAAGCTACATAGTATCATGATGAAACTGACCAAAAAACGCACAACGTACCTTCACTCACGTTGACCAGGCCTGCGCCCGTTTCGACACTATCCAGCTCCTTGAGATCCGGTACTCTAATGGGTTGTCTGGTTGTCGTTGTAGTTGTCGTTGTAGTTGTCGTTGTAGTTGCTGCGGCAGTAGGAAGTGTGGATGTAGCAACTTGAACATCTGAGCAGCTTGCGTTGACCTCTCCGTGTCTCTGATACATGTAATACTGCCAGGACGATGCATCAGCTCCAATTCCAATTCCAGATCCACGAAATGTTGTCCCGTTGTCAACCAGGAAACAGCAGGAACCCAGACTTTGTTCTTTGCTCATAGTGTCATTCCACACTTCGTTTAAACTCCACATTTGCTTATTGTGGTATTGTGCTAGCCTAGAGATTCGAATGACACCCTGGAGCGGGGCAATGACTGCAGCCTTCGTCCCTGTGTCAACCTTGGCAGTGTAGTAAAACATACCACACGTATCACTGTTTACTCTCAAATAGAAAGTCTCCTTTCCAATCCTGTACATGCCTTCGTCTGTACACGTGAGAAAGCGAATGTTGACTTGGTAGCCCAGAGAGTTCATCGTCAGCTCGTATATCTGGTAAATAGCGAACATGGGTTCTCGGTCTTTCTGGAAAAACTGATTAGGACTCTGCAAGTACCCCGGCAGCGTGACAGTGCTACCCACTGTACCAACTATGGTGACCGGTTCAAGTCTTTTCTCCGTGAGACCTTTCGTAACTACGGTGACCGGTTCAATTCTTTCTTTCGTGAGACCTTTCATCCTTGTCAGGGTACAACAATCAACTGTCGCAGCAATGCACAGTAGAGTCATTGTGATAGGAATGTACATCCTCATAGCGCTTGGGTTTACACACTGTGAACCAATTCTGAGTCTCCTCGCAGTGAGTGTTACTTCAGGAGCAGTAGCGCCCTTGTATGTGTGCTGAACCCAGTTTCGTCACCACCCAGCCATGCAAAAATGGCCGATTTGTACAACTGCATAAGCTTGGTCCAACTGCATAAGCTTGGTCCAACTGCATAGGTTTGGTCCAACTGCATAGGTTTGGTCCAACTGATAGGTCTGTTGGTTAACCGTTTTACATGGTCATGAACATGTGTTCGGAGGATAGTTCTAGATGAGTCACTCACTTTTCACGGGATTTTAAGATTTTAACATGTGTATGTAAGTCGAACCAAACAGGGTTTCACATGTCACTCAACCACTGCTGTGTCAATCACAAGATGTTAGTATTCTAAGCAACACATTACACTAATCCCTAAATGCTTTACATTATACACAGTATTCAAATATATATGTTAACAATGTCTTTAGTTTGGTCAGCACAAACTCACTTTTGAGTGAATGATATTCGTGGACTACGTCAAAAATGCCACACGACCCTATAGTGTACTCGCAGTAGGGATTTCTCGGAAAGTCCTCATTAGTCCCTCTTAGATTGAGACGGTAGACATAATGAGCCATCTCGATGTACGTGATATGATCATCCTTGTACAGGAGATACCTGTCTAATCCATTACCTCCCTTCTGAAGAGTTCCCAGGAGATAAACCTGTTTCGAGTCTTTTAATGTCACTGGTATGTAACCATCCAGAGAAGTGTGAGCGACCCGTAGATGTTCAGGGAGCGATGATGTGATCCACTTGTCCGTAAAAGTAGGATTGCAAAAAGATTCTCCGTTCACCATGTACACATTACGGAAACAGTTGAGAAAATGGACTATCACCTCAGGCCTAGCCCCCGTGATCTCGATCAATTGTCTGGGTATGATACTGGAAGACACAAAGAGTACGCTGCGTTGGTTGCACGGGGATGACAGTAGAAGAGGCTTCAGTTTGTCAGTTATGTGCTGTGTGTAGCCATTGACGAGTTGCTCTTGTTCCAAAGGAGTTGTGTACTGTCCTCCGGGTGAGAGGTCTGTGTCTATGTCCGTGTCTGTGTCTGTGTCCGTGTCTGTGTCTTCGTCTAGGTCTAATACTGCACTGTAGCTAAAGTGTTCATTCACCACAGTTGCATTTATAAAAAGGTTATACGCACAAATCTCCTGTTTGCCCCCTCTAATGACAACATAATCCACATACACGTTGTTGTGATAAACCCCTCTTGAATTTGCCATTAGGGTGCTTGAGTCATATTGAGTTGCAGCCTCAGTTGTATCCATGTCCTATCGCTTTTATGATGCCTGAATCTGAATAAATTGGAACCCCCATTGGATGTATCAATGTGTATGTGACAAATCAATGCTACAGTGAACCATCAAGTCGCAAAACTTCTAGAGGGTTACATCTCTGTCAGGGTGGCTTTAGCGTACCTCAACTACAAACAAGAGTCACTACACACACACACACACACACACACACACACACACACACACACACACACACACAGAGAGAGAGTCAGGTTAACACATTCTTTTATTCATCTTCATACACAGTCACAGGTTTTCTTGTAGCATCGCTGCAAAGGTGTGGTAAACTACATAATAAACAACAGTCTTCATGGGATTCCAGATCGTAGACATGTCCTGAGGGTCCCCTTCTGTCAAGACACACTTGAGAGCCTCAGAACAGTTGTCGTTCACTTCAATGTTGGTGTGATACGTTAAACTGTGATCCAAGGTCAAAGTCATTGCCAAATCAAAGTCTCCGTTGTCCATTTCTCTTGGGCCCAAGAACTCCGATATGAACGGGTTCGGAGGCTCTTTCACAATAGCTTTCGCCTTCTCCAGATAATGTACAGATGGTGCCTGTACTTTGTGAATAAGACATTGGAAGCTGTGTTCTCTCCCTGGGCATTTGTGTATCTCAAACAGGGTTTGATCAACTCTCGGAAAGCCTTCGCAGGTCACTGTAATCTTGTATCTGCGGATGTCTGTAAGTCTCACGGTGCACGCAAGTTGAAACCCAGGACATGTCCAGCCCATTCCAGTCAGGTTGGCTAGAAGCTCACGTGTGTCCTTTTCAAGTCTTGTAGCTTCAGCAGCACACAGTCCTGTGAAGTCATCCTGCTGTTTTTTAACCAAGATGTTAGACATGGTGGACGTGTCGGGTTAGGTCGTCTCATAGGAGTGTCAACATGTGCGATTTGGAACTATTTTTATTATTGTTAATATGTCGTGATATATAAAAGGTTTCAATGTAAGCAACCAGACGACAATCAGGCTGTCATAGGCCTTCTCAAAATCTTCATCTATCTGTTCCAACAAGTCACCAGGATTGGTATCTAGAATCAGATACACTCTTCCAAGAGTCGGAGGGGTCAGCGTCGACACCGGTATCCTGGGCGCAAAGCGCTTTAATTGTCTCTGCACACAGCCGACGATGGCTCTTATGCTCACATGTGACACAATAACTGACCTCGCTATCCACCTGCGTACAATCTTGCATGGTAGATGTAAGGCAAATGATGGATATAGACAGTCAAGGGTGTCTATATAGCCAGGGAGGCAAAGATGGAGGGATGTTTGTGAAGGTTGACAATATGAGCTATGGTTGGAAGAATTGCTCCATGGTCACGTTCTTGACAAATACGAGTCCTGTTGGTGACACAACAGAAATATAAATCACATCATCACAAAAAAAAACGAGTCCAACAACACGTTCATATATACAATCTCCAACAAAGTTCCACTTTGTGTTTATTTTCACAATGTTATCATATACACTTACAAACACAAAGGTGTACATTTGACAAGTGTGAATAAAAGCGTGCAGACATGAAGAGATATCAAAAACATGGTTTGTCAATATTACATAATCTCTGTGTGTACATTTCATAGGGAGGGGTGTTAGAACAACACCCACGGTTAGATACATTTCCAGTGTTTCACATATCAATATAGAAAACCGTTATCCCTTTTGTTGAGGACACATTTACTGTATATATTGGTTGTACAAAACCTACAACTACTCCTACAGCCACTTGACCATGACCACAGGTCATATCTAAATGAAACTATAAACCGCTGTGTTGGTACATATCTGTGCAGATCCATAACTGTCCTCGTCGTAGTCCCTAAACTCACCAACGATGTCAATACAATGCTGGTCTACACTGTCACCGTCAAACTCTTCACCATGAGGGCAAGTGAATATAGTCTTGGCAAGCTTGCGATTGAATGTGTAGTCTGTATCATGGATGACCAGACGTTTTACGTATTTAGGGGTGACACTTACCATCCCACTCTTCGAAGCTAGCACAGTTATCACGTCAACCACACTAGAACCGTCGGAGGGTTTACAATCTAAGACTATAGCCAGGGACCGGTCTGTTGGTGTCGCGTACTGAACTTTAAACCACCGAGACAGATAAACCACCATCTCTCTAAACTCCAAGCCTGTGGTAATGTTTTTCAAATCTTTATGGACAAGTGGAAATACCTCAGTCTGCCCTGCTGATGACACAGCCGAACACCACATAGCCAAGATGATCTGTCTTTTCAACACAAAACAGCTCCAGTGAAATCGGTATGAACCAAGGGATACGTTGAACAATTTAGGCAAGTAGTCATCAGGACCAATCATCTTTTCCGTGTTGGGCAGCGGACAGGTTCCCACCAGAATGTGATCCCAGAAACCCGGAACGTGAGGGATACAGACATATCTGTAGGCCGTCTCTTCTGGCATTCGTGCGTTTGCCCAATACGTGAAGGACATCTCATCTCTCGCGGTGATGAGGTGGCTGAACACTGCATGGAGAAGCAACAACAGTTTCAATTGCCAAGTTGATAGATGAATAATGTATAGCTTGGAAAATAGAATAAAAATTACACGTACCGCTTTGCAGACTCTCAAGAGAAGGCCCAACGTTGGTGTCAAAGATACTCCGAGCGAATCTGCTGACATTGTCATCTGTCCTGAAACGGTCGGTTGGATCACGTTCGAGCTCCCACACTCCTATGTTCGCCATATCAGGATAATTAGCAAACCTGCTGACTGTGGTGTTGATGGTGCCGCGTTGAGACACTACACTGTGTACCTTGCATCCTCTGTGCGCGTGGTAACATATTGTGCAGATTACACAACCACATACACATTGGATGGGTTTGTTGAACTGAATCAAGAATTCTTGACAGATAACCGCTCTGTTGAAGGTTGTCTTACAGGTGGCACACAAGAGCGACTGCTTTATCAGAGCCAGCAGAGTATCGCTGAACGTGATGTTTTCACCACGGCTCTCCAAGCTGTGCCGTGGAGTGAGAGCGTGGGGGGCTTCTGGGTGTGTTACAGCTACTACAGCTTCGGTTGGGAATTGGAATATTGAATGCTGTAGTACAGGTGTAACTGGCTGGAAGATGTCGCAACTTACACCCTGACACTGCTGAGGCTGTGGTGGTGGTGGTGGTGGTGGTAGTTGTGGTTGCAGGAATACCAGTTGCTGAGATTGTAGAGGGTCACGGTGATGTATTGGTAGCTGCTGCTGCTGGGGTGTCAGAGGTAATTGGTGCTGTGTTTCAGCAGGCACTTGCTGGTGGGACGTTAGATGTCGAGGTGTTGAAGGTACTTGTGGGTGATGGTCTTCTACTCGAAAAGTTCGGGTCGAGGAGTCTTGTGACACGTCTTGTGACGCGTACTCACAGGTCTGCTCTGCAGGAAACAGGTTAACGTAGCCAGACGCAGACACGTCTCCATAATCGTATATCGATTTAGGCTGGCATATAGGGACTGTCGTGGGAATAGTGAACACGCTTGCAGCATGCGTGTCTGAACTGGACTGGAAATTCCATAGTCTCTCATTGCACTCACTTACATCGATGAAACTCTCCTGGTGAGTGTCTCTGTTACTGTAAGATAAAAAAGGAAGGAACATTGTCAGTAAAGCACCACAAGGTATAGCTTCTACCAGTATAATTAGAAACACAATGATGATGATGATGATGATGATGATGATATACACATACCACTCTGGCAAAGATGCAAGACTTGTGGATGCAATCACAGGTTCAGCATATCCAGGTGTATCGTTACACATTTCACACACCGGTGCAGCTTGGGACTCTGGCTCAGGTGTACGTTGGGACATGGTATTACACTCCTCAGTTTCAGCAGGGGCACCCTCCTTCTCGTCACACTGGGACTCAAGTAGTTTAACACAGGCAGCGCTGGTCTCAGCATAGTCAGCCTCCACCTCACTATACTGGGACACGAGCTCAGTTGATGCAACAATGGTCACAGACGCAATGTCTGTTGTTGAGACATCCCTTGACTCTTGTTTAGCACAGGCAGCGCTGGTCTCGGCAGAGGCCTCATCTGTGTTACACCGGGTGAACTTCCTTTCAGCTGGCACTGTACACACTTCATGGTCGGCGGAGGTTCTGTTGTCTCCAGCTGCACTCTTTGAGCTACTGCGTCTGATTATGAATGAATGAATGAATGAATGAATGAATGAATTAATGTTATTTCGAACATGTATATAAAGAAATAAATGTATGTAGCTATTTGTACATACAAAAGAAAGAAAGAAAATAAGAAATTAAAAAAGTAAAATAAAATACAGAGCAGGTCGCTCTTTGATGAAACTGCAGCAGTGCATACAGGAGAAAGACTGAAACTAAAGTATCGATCTCATTTCACTCAAGGAGTGGGAGAAGTACAACACTTTTTAAAAAATAAATAAAAATTCCCACCCCTTTTTAACTACTCTTCAGTTTGTAGCTACACGAATAACCTAACTACATAATACACCTATATATATATATATATACCATATATACCCTTCATGAATATCCATATAAATATATAATCACAATAATATATACTACATACCCATCTTTGTAAATCCTTATCTTTGGGGCAGAGGCCTCATCTGTCTTGTACCTGGACTTCTTCTCAGCTGGGACTTTAGACACGTCGTAGTCAGCGGAGCCTCTGTTGTCTCCAGCTGCAGTCTTTGAGCCACTGCGTCTGATTATGAATGAATGAATGAATGAATGAATTTTATTTCGAACATGTATATAAAGAAATAAATGTATGTAGCTATTTGTACATACAAAAGAAAGAAAGAAAATAAGAAATTAAAAAAGTAAAAATAAAATACAGAGCTAAGACATTACAAAACACTGCACATAGTGGTGGGCGATACTGCATGATTTGGTATCGATCCGATACCAAGTAAATACAGGGCCAGTATCGCCGATACCCATACCGACACCGATACTTTTTAAATTATTAAGTTGGATGCATCATCAAATTGCTAAATCTGAATGAATTTTCATGACTTTTTAGTGTTTTTGGATTATTAATTAGTTAAAACCCAGGACAGACTGCGGGTAAAGTTTATAGGTCAATAGAAAATACATTATCATAACAAAAGTTTTTGTTCAGAAACAATAGAACAGTAACAAAAACAATTTTTCCCCATAAAGTGTCATGTCTGGATTTGTTTCTTAAATAAACAAAGTGCACAAAATGATCTACTACCCTTTTAGAGAACGGTAGTAGATAATTATCTTTTCTTTTTTGTTTTCGTCCACATGATTTTTTATATGCTTGTATGAATTTGTGGGGTCACCACTGTATCTTAGAGCCTTTTTGCAGATCATGCCCTCCTCCTGCTCCGTGTGTGTGTGTGTGTGTGTGTGTGTGTGTGTGTGTGTGTGTGTGTGTGTGCTGCTGGCTGCTTGCGTGTTTGCCTGAGTCACGTGACGGTACATCATCAAATCACAAGAGGGGGGAGGTGGAGCAAAGTGTGCCTGCTGTGAGGACTTACTCAGACAGACACAGACAGCCAGGTCGCCTCTTTGATGAAACTGCAGCAGTGCATACAGGAGAAAGACTGAAACTAAAGTATCGATCTCATTCCACTCAAGGAGTGGGAGAAGTACAACACTTTTTAAAAAATAAATAAAAATTCCCATCCCTTTTTAACTACTCTTCAGTTTGTAGCTACACGAATAACCTAACTACATAATACACCTATATATATATATATATATACCATATATACCCTTCATGAATATCCATATAAATATATAATCACAATAATATATACTACATACCCATCTTTGTAAATCCTTATCTTTGGGGCAGAGGCCTCATCTGTCTTGTACCTGGACTTCTTCTCAGCTGGGACTTTAGACACGTCGTAGTCAGCGGAGCCTCTGTTGTCTCCAGCTGCAGTCTTTGAGCCACTGCGTCTGATTGTCTTTGGGGAAGAGACAGGCCTTGGCTCTTGTTCAACACTGGCAGCGTCGGCAGAGGCTCTGTTGTCTCGGGTTGCACTCTTTGAGCTAATGCTTCCGATTGCCTTTGGGGCAGAGGTCACATTGACAATATACACTTCTTCATCATTGTCAGAGTTGCTACTGGAGTCGCTGCTGGAGTCACTGCTGCTGTCGCTGCTGCTGTTGCTGTTGCTGTCACTGTCACTGCTGCTGCTGTTGGTGTTACTGTCGTTCTTCCAGGCTCTCTTTTTTTTATTACAGGTTGAGGGAGGGGTAGCCTTGGACGACTGCACTCTGGACGTACTGTGCTTGTGTAAAGCACCTGTGTCTTGTCTACCAAGCTTTGCTGTTGGAACGCTACCTGTGTCACTGTGAATTTGATCACCGGAGACTTTGGCTCTCACCACACCAATAACTGAGCTGTCTGATTCTGTCCTTCTCTTACGGTTTACACAAGTCTTAGTAATCTCTTGACTATAATTACCAACAGTCCATCTAAGACTTGTAGATTGGGATCTGTTGCCACTGTCATGCTGCCTGGCTCTCTCATCGGTCTTACGGTACTTACTTTTACTAGAGGACACTGTCAATTCTTGAGGTTCTTCAGATATCCGACGTTTTCCACTTCCAGTAGCATGGCACACTGGTGTTTTGTAACCAATGTTCTTCCAGAGTGGACCTTGTTCAGACCCGTGTCTGTCAACCCGAGATTGACATCGATAGGTTCCTCTTCCTCTTCCTCTGCCATAAGGACCCTCGGGGTGTCTCGGGTGGCCAATGTTATGAGCAACCACATACTGTTCTTGGTACGCTCTATTGTCAAACCTTTTATTACTTTCCCCACACCACCGTCTTTGTTCCATTTTGCGCACAGGAGATGGTGTAGATTCTCTCAGTTCTGTATCAGGTTGATGCAATTGCTTGTATTTAGGATGATGTCCACGTACGATCCCAGTTTTGTTTTGTCCTTTGACCTTGCCTTTGTCTTCTTCATAGCAGCTCATATTCTCAGTCCAGAGTCTAAGTTACACTGACTTTACTGTCTGTGTAACTTCACTTATATTAAGCAGAGACTCCTCCTAAGAATTTCAAGTCTCAACAGACACACACACACACACACACACACACATTTCCATAACAGTATAGACTTGCAGCAGTACCTGCTGGATGACATCATTTTAATTGGATCAAATAGTACCGGATTGATAAGTCCGAGTCAATTGGACCGAAAAGCACTGGTTGGATGATTTGAGCCTCGTTATGGTTCATGACACACACACACACACACACGCACGCACACACACACACACACTGTCTGCGAGAACTACCAACAGGTGTTGTTTCCATAGGAGATACACTCTACTGGGCAAAGGTTCCCGTAGGTGTGTGTGTGTGTGTCTGTGTGTGTGTGTGTGTGAGGGAGAGAGAGAGAGAGAGAGAGAGAGAGAGAGAGAGCTGACACATAGATTTAATGACAATGACAATGACATTGTTGATCATGTTAACAATATGCTGAGCCTTAGACAGATTTGTATTATGTTCGCATTTGAAGTTGTTATGGAATGCAATGTGAATAAAATAAAAAAGTACGGTGTGATTTCTTCATTATACACCAGTAGACACCACATGGATATACAAGAGTCTAAGGAGGAAGTCAAAGGAGGAAGCTACATAAAACCCGAGAGATGTTTCGTTATGGTTCATGACACACACACACACACACGCACGCACACACACACACTGTCTGCGAGAACTACCAACAGGTGTTGTTTCCATAGGAGATACACTCTACTGGGCAAAGGTTCCCGTAGGTGTGTGTGTGTGTGTCTGTGTGTGTGTGAGGGAGAGAGAGAGAGAGAGAGAGAGAGAGAGAGCTAAGCTTGTGAGAAACCACAATGGAGGAAGAGGGGGGTGTCAGACTTTGCGGGCGCGGCAACATACCACCACTGCCCCCAGTCATACTAACTGTCATGTTGCTGGTAAGTTGGTAAATTGAAATTTTCTGAAGTAATCCATTTGAGGATTATAGTGTTGAAGTTTTGTCACACCAAATGTCTGTGCATATAGTACTGTGTAAAGTGTGTACACACACACCCACACAGAAACATGTCCTCACAATTGATGTCTTATTTTATTTTCTTCAATTTTTACTCTATTTATATATGTATATATTAACTCATGAAGTGTATTTGTGTTCCGTTTAATTGACTCTTTGCGCTTTAGCAACACAGTCTCTGTGACATTCATGCAAATAAAGTAAATTTGAATTGAGAGTGAGAGAGACAGAGAGACAGAGAGAGCTGACACATAGATTTAATGACAATGACAATGACATTGTTGATCATGTTAACAATATGCTGAGCCTTAGACAGATTTGTATTATGTTCGCATTTGAAGTTGTTATGGAATGCAATGTGAATAAAATAAAAAAGTACGGTGTGATTTCTTCATTATACACCAGTAGACACCACATGGATATACAAGAGTCTAAGGAGGAAGTCAAAGGAGGAAGCTACATAAAACCCGAGAGAGAGAGAGACAGATGTCACTGCATGTCACACATTAAGAAATATTTCAATGTAAAGACTGAAAGACTCATTTATTTCTGTTCCCTTTTGCTACACTTCTGCCGCGGCAGATCTGCATATGCGTGCCACGATCCGCAAGTGTAGAAAAAAGTCATCTGTGACTTTACCATTTCCATAACAGTACAGCCGTGCAAATGCAGGCAGTACCTGCTGGATGACATCATTTTAATTGGATCAAATAGTACCGGATTGATAAGTCCGAGTCAATTGGACCGAAAAGCACTGGTTGGATGATTTGAGCCTCGTTATGGTTCATGACACACACACACACACACACACACACACACACACACACACACACACTTTGCTTTGCTGTCTAATTAGCAGGGGAATACATCACTGCATGTCACACATGAAGAAATGCTTCAAATTTAACCCTCATGTTGTGTTCATTTCATGTTAAACAATTTTGTGTTCCCGGTCAAAAATGACCGTTCCATTAAAACTCATCATAAAAACTCTAATAATACATATATTATCACTACTTGTTGTGTTAGATTTTTTTATCAACTTAAGTTCTTGTGAACATTACAAGTTTTGAACTTCTTTTTGTTATTTATGCCCTCTATGCCTCATTGATCTGAGCGGGTACATCTTGAATTTGAGTTCTAAAAAACACAATTTCTGGATTATTTTGACTATAAGAAATAATCAGATGAAACATAGTATACTGTTTATCACAGACTACTTTGGGTCAAAGATACCATGGACATTTGTTTTGAAACCATTTAATATTTTTATACAGTTACATAAAATAACACCTGTGTGGTGATCAAAAATATAATCAAGAGCTGCATTTACTGTATATCAATCTGCCATGGTGCTGCCACACAGTGCACTGAACAATGAGCAGGGCCTCAAAAAAGCCTTATATACCAAAGCTACGAGAAAAGT
>NC_140195.1:3668470-3934575 GCF_965226575.1 Pagrus pagrus
ATTCACCAAAAATACAAATTCCACCCGAATCCAATGGGGACTGCTGTGTCTCGTTCAGCCAGTATAGGACCACGTCTGGGGGAAATTTCGAGTCAATCGGTCCAAAGACCTGGAAGCTATTGAAAAAATTGGCCAAGGTTTTCATGAAAAATGGCTCCCTTTCACTAAAATATTCACCAAAAATACAAATTCCACCCGAATCCAATGGGGACTGCTGTGTCTCGTTCACCCAGTATAGGACCACATTTGGGAGAAATTTCGAGTCAATCGGTCCAAAGACCTGGAAGCTATTGAAAAAATCGGCCGAGGTTTTCATGAAAAATGGCTCCCTTTCACTAAAATATTCACCAAAAATACAAATTCCACCCGAATCCAATGGGGACTGCTGTGTCTCGTTCAGCCAGTATAGGACCACGTCTGGGGGAAATTTCGAGTCAATCGGTCCAAAGACCTGGAAGCTATTGAAAAAATTGGCCAAGGTTTTCATGAAAAATGGCAGCTTTTAATTAAAATATTCACCAAAAATACAAATTCCACCCGAATCCAATGGGGACTGCTGTGTCTCGTTCAGCCAGTATAGGACCACGTCTGGGGGAAATTTCGAGTCAATCGGTCCAAAGACCTGGAAGCTATTGAAAAAATTGGCCAAGGTTTTCATGAAAAATGGCTCCCTTTCACTAAAATATTCACCAAAAATACAAATTCCACCCGAATCCAATGGGGACTGCTGTGTCTCGTTCACCCAGTATAGGACCACATTTGGGAGAAATTTCGAGTCAATCGGTCCAAAGACCTGGAAGCTATTGAAAAAATCGGCCGAGGTTTTCATGAAAAATGGCTCCCTTTCACTAAAATATTCACCAAAAATACAAACTCCACCCGAATCCAATGGGGACTGCTGTGTCTCGTTCAGCCAGTATAGGACCACGTCTGGGAGAAATTTCGAGTCAATCGGTCCAAAGACCTGGAAGCTATTGAAAAAATTGGCCGAGGTTTTCATGAAAAATGGCTCCCTTTCACTAAAATATTCACCAAAAATACAAATTCCACCCGAATCCAATGGGGACTGATGTGTCTCGTTCAGCCAGTATAGGACCACGTCTGGGGGAAATTTTGAGTCAATCGGTCCAAAGAACTGGAAGGTATTGAAAAAATTGGCCAAGGTTTTCATGAAAAATGGCAGCTTTTAATTAAAATATTCACCAAAAATACAAATTCCACCCGAATCCAATGGGGACTGCTGTGTCTCGTTCAGCCAGTATAGGACCACGTCTGGGGGAAATTTCGAGTCAATCGGTCCAAAGAACTGGAAGGTATTGAAAAAATTGGCCAAGGTTTTCATGAAAAATGGCAGCTTTTAATTAAAATATTCACCAAAAATACAAATTCCACCCGAATCCAATGGGGACTGCTGTGTCTCGTTCAGCCAGTATAGGACCACGTCTGGGGGAAATTTCGAGTCAATCGGTCCAAAGACCTGGAAGCTATTGAAAAAATTGGCCAAGGTTTTCATGAAAAATGGCTCCCTTTCACTAAAATATTCACCAAAAATACAAATTCCACCCGAATCCAATGGGGACTGCTGTGTCTCGTTCACCCAGTATAGGACCACATTTGGGAGAAATTTCGAGTCAATCGGTCCAAAGACCTGGAAGCTATTGAAAAAATCGGCCGAGGTTTTCATGAAAAATGGCTCCCTTTCACTAAAATATTCACCAAAAATACAAACTCCACCCGAATCCAATGGGGACTGCTGTGTCTCGTTCAGCCAGTATAGGACCACGTCTGGGGGAAATTTCGAGTCAATCGGTCCAAAGACCTGGAAGCTATTGAAAAAATCGGCCGAGGTTTTCATGAAAAATGGCTCCCTTTCACTAAAATATTCACCAAAAATACAAACTCCACCCGAATCCAATGGGGACTGCTGTGTCTCGTTCAGCCAGTATAGGACCACGTCTGGGGGAAATTTCGAGTCAATCGGTCCAAAGACCTGGAAGCTATTGAAAAAATCGGCCGAGGTTTTCATGAAAAATGGCTCCCTTTCACTAAAATATTCACCAAAAATACAAATTCCACCCGAATCCAATGGGGACTGCTGTGTCTCGTTCAGCCAGTATAGGACCACGTCTGGGGGAAATTTCGAGTCAATCGGTCCAAAGAACTGGAAGGTATTGAAAAAATTGGCCAAGGTTTTCATGAAAAATGGCAGCTTTTAATTAAAATATTCACCAAAAATACAAATTCCACCCGAATCCAATGGGGACTGCTGTGTCTCGTTCAGCCAGTATAGGACCACGTCTGGGGGAAATTTCGAGTCAATCGGTCCAAAGACCTGGAAGCTATTGAAAAAATCGGCCGAGGTTTTCATGAAAAATGGCTCCCTTTCACTAAAATATTCACCAAAAATACAAATTCCACCCGAATCCAATGGGGACTGCTGTGTCTCGTTCCGCCAGTATAGGACCACGTTTGAGAGAAATTTCGAGTCAATCGGTCCAAAGACCTGGAAGCTATTGAAAAAATCGGCCGAGGTTTTCATGAAAAATGGCTCCCTTTCACTAAAATATTCACCAAAAATACAAATTCCACCCGAATCCAATGGGGACTGCTGTGTCTCGTTCAGCCAGTATAGGACCACGTCTGGGGGAAATTTCGAGTCAATCGGTCCAAAGACCTGGAAGCTATTGAAAAAATTGGCCAAGGTTTTCATGAAAAATGGCAGCTTTTAATTAAAATATTCACCAAAAATACAAATTCCACCCGAATCCAATGGGGACTGCTGTGTCTCGTTCAGCCAGTATAGGACCACGTCTGGGGGAAATTTCGAGTCAATCGGTCCAAAGACCTGGAAGCTATTGAAAAAATTGGCCAAGGTTTTCATGAAAAATGGCTCCCTTTCACTAAAATATTCACCAAAAATACAAATTCCACCCGAATCCAATGGGGACTGCTGTGTCTCGTTCACCCAGTATAGGACCACATTTGGGAGAAATTTCGAGTCAATCGGTCCAAAGACCTGGAAGCTATTGAAAAAATCGGCCGAGGTTTTCATGAAAAATGGCTCCCTTTCACTAAAATATTCACCAAAAATACAAACTCCACCCGAATCCAATGGGGACTGCTGTGTCTCGTTCAGCCAGTATAGGACCACGTCTGGGAGAAATTTCGAGTCAATCGGTCCAAAGACCTGGAAGCTATTGAAAAAATCGGCCACAGTTTTCATGAAAAATGGCTCCCTTTCACTAAAATATTCACCAAAAATACAAATTCCACCCGAATCCAATGGGGACTGCTGTGTCTCGTTCAGCCAGTATAGGACCACGTCTGGGGGAAATTTCGAGTCAATCGGTCCAAAGACCTGGAAGCTATTGAAAAAATTGGCCAAGGTTTTCATGAAAAATGGCTCCCTTTCACTAAAATATTCACCAAAAATACAAATTCCACCCGAATCCAATGGGGACTGCTGTGTCTCGTTCAGCCAGTATAGGACCACGTCTGGGGGAAATTTCGAGTCAATCGGTCCAAAGACCTGGAAGCTATTGAAAAAATTGGCGAAGGTTTTCATGAAAAATGGCTCCCTTTCACTAAAATATTCACCAAAAATACAAATTCCACCCGAATCCAATGGGGACTGCTGTGTCTCGTTCAGCCAGTATAGGACCACGTCTGGGGGAAATTTTGAGTCAATCGGTCCAAAGAACTGGAAGGTATTGAAAAAATTGGCCAAGGTTTTCATGAAAAATGGCAGCTTTTAATTAAAATATTCACCAAAAATACAAATTCCACCCGAATCCAATGGGGACTGCTGTGTCTCGTTCAGCCAGTATAGGACCACGTCTGGGGGAAATTTCGAGTCAATCGGTCCAAAGAACTGGAAGGTATTGAAAAAATTGGCCAAGGTTTTCATGAAAAATGGCAGCTTTTAATTAAAATATTCACCAAAAATACAAATTCCACCCGAATCCAATGGGGACTGCTGTGTCTCGTTCAGCCAGTATAGGACCACGTCTGGGGGAAATTTCGAGTCAATCGGTCCAAAGACCTGGAAGCTATTGAAAAAATTGGCCAAGGTTTTCATGAAAAATGGCTCCCTTTCACTAAAATATTCACCAAAAATACAAATTCCACCCGAATCCAATGGGGACTGCTGTGTCTCGTTCACCCAGTATAGGACCACATTTGGGAGAAATTTCGAGTCAATCGGTCCAAAGACCTGGAAGCTATTGAAAAAATCGGCCGAGGTTTTCATGAAAAATGGCTCCCTTTCACTAAAATATTCACCAAAAATACAAATTCCACCCGAATCCAATGGGGACTGCTGTGTCTCGTTCAGCCAGTATAGGACCACGTCTGGGGGAAATTTCGAGTCAATCGGTCCAAAGACCTGGAAGCTATTGAAAAAATTGGCCAAGGTTTTCATGAAAAATGGCAGCTTTTAATTAAAATATTCACCAAAAATACAAATTCCACCCGAATCCAATGGGGACTGCTGTGTCTCGTTCAGCCAGTATAGGACCACGTCTGGGGGAAATTTCGAGTCAATCGGTCCAAAGACCTGGAAGCTATTGAAAAAATTGGCCAAGGTTTTCATGAAAAATGGCTCCCTTTCACTAAAATATTCACCAAAAATACAAATTCCACCCGAATCCAATGGGGACTGCTGTGTCTCGTTCACCCAGTATAGGACCACATTTGGGAGAAATTTCGAGTCAATCGGTCCAAAGACCTGGAAGCTATTGAAAAAATCGGCCGAGGTTTTCATGAAAAATGGCTCCCTTTCACTAAAATATTCACCAAAAATACAAACTCCACCCGAATCCAATGGGGACTGCTGTGTCTCGTTCAGCCAGTATAGGACCACGTCTGGGAGAAATTTCGAGTCAATCGGTCCAAAGACCTGGAAGCTATTGAAAAAATCGGCCACGGTTTTCATGAAAAATGGCTCCCTTTCACTAAAATATTCACCAAAAATACAAACTCCACCCGAATCCAATGGGGACTGCTGTGTCTCGTTCAGCCAGTATAGGACCACGTCTGGGGGAAATTTCGAGTCAATCGGTCCAAAGACCTGGAAGCTATTGAAAAAATCGGCCGAGGTTTTCATGAAAAATGGCTCCCTTTCACTAAAATATTCACCAAAAATACAAATTCCACCCGAATCCAATGGGGACTGCTGTGTCTCGTTCAGCCAGTATAGGACCACGTCTGGGGGAAATTTCGAGTCAATCGGTCCAAAGACCTGGAAGCTATTGAAAAAATTGGCCAAGGTTTTCATGAAAAATGGCTCCCTTTCACTAAAATATTCACCAAAAATACAAATTCCACCCGAATCCAATGGGGACTGCTGTGTCTCGTTCAGCCAGTATAGGACCACGTCTGGGGGAAATTTTGAGTCAATCGGTCCAAAGAACTGGAAGGTATTGAAAAAATTGGCCAAGGTTTTCATGAAAAATGGCAGCTTTTAATTAAAATATTCACCAAAAATACAAATTCCACCCGAATCCAATGGGGACTGCTGTGTCTCGTTCAGCCAGTATAGGACCACGTCTGGGGGAAATTTCGAGTCAATCGGTCCAAAGAACTGGAAGGTATTGAAAAAATTGGCCAAGGTTTTCATGAAAAATGGCAGCTTTTAATTAAAATATTCACCAAAAATACAAATTCCACCCGAATCCAATGGGGACTGCTGTGTCTCGTTCAGCCAGTATAGGACCACGTCTGGGGGAAATTTCGAGTCAATCGGTCCAAAGACCTGGAAGCTATTGAAAAAATTGGCCAAGGTTTTCATGAAAAATGGCTCCCTTTCACTAAAATATTCACCAAAAATACAAATTCCACCCGAATCCAATGGGGACTGCTGTGTCTCGTTCACCCAGTATAGGACCACATTTGGGAGAAATTTCGAGTCAATCGGTCCAAAGACCTGGAAGCTATTGAAAAAATCGGCCGAGGTTTTCATGAAAAATGGCTCCCTTTCACTAAAATATTCACCAAAAATACAAACTCCACCCGAATCCAATGGGGACTGCTGTGTCTCGTTCAGCCAGTATAGGACCACGTCTGGGGGAAATTTCGAGTCAATCGGTCCAAAGACCTGGAAGCTATTGAAAAAATCGGCCGAGGTTTTCATGAAAAATGGCTCCCTTTCACTAAAATATTCACCAAAAATACAAATTCCACCCGAATCCAATGGGGACTGCTGTGTCTCGTTCAGCCAGTATAGGACCACGTCTGGGGGAAATTTCGAGTCAATCGGTCCAAAGAACTGGAAGGTATTGAAAAAATTGGCCAAGGTTTTCATGAAAAATGGCAGCTTTTAATTAAAATATTCACCAAAAATACAAATTCCACCCGAATCCAATGGGGACTGCTGTGTCTCGTTCAGCCAGTATAGGACCACGTCTGGGGGAAATTTCGAGTCAATCGGTCCAAAGACCTGGAAGCTATTGAAAAAATCGGCCGAGGTTTTCATGAAAAATGGCTCCCTTTCACTAAAATATTCACCAAAAATACAAATTCCACCCGAATCCAATGGGGACTGCTGTGTCTCGTTCCGCCAGTATAGGACCACGTTTGAGAGAAATTTCGAGTCAATCGGTCCAAAGACCTGGAAGCTATTGAAAAAATCGGCCGAGGTTTTCATGAAAAATGGCTCCCTTTCACTAAAATATTCACCAAAAATACAAATTCCACCCGAATCCAATGGGGACTGCTGTGTCTCGTTCAGCCAGTATAGGACCACGTCTGGGGGAAATTTCGAGTCAATCGGTCCAAAGACCTGGAAGCTATTGAAAAAATTGGCCAAGGTTTTCATGAAAAATGGCTCCCTTTCACTAAAATATTCACCAAAAATACAAATTCCACCCGAATCCAATGGGGACTGCTGTGTCTCGTTCAGCCAGTATAGGACCACGTCTGGGGAAAATTTCGAGTCAATCGGTCCAAAGACCTGGAAGCTATTGAAAAAATTGGCCAAGGTTTTCATGAAAAATGGCAGCTTTTAATTAAAATATTCACCAAAAATACAAATTCCACCCGAATCCAATGGGGACTGCTGTGTCTCGTTCAGCAAGTATAGGACCAAGTCTGGGAGAAATTTCGAGTCAATCGGTCCAAAGACCTGGAAGCTATTGAAAAAATCGGCCGAGGTTTTCATGAAAAATGGCTCCCTTTCACTAAAATATTCACCAAAAATACAAACTCCACCCGAATCCAATGGGGACTGCTGTGTCTCGTTCAGCCAGTATAGGACCACGTCTGGGGGAAATTTCGAGTCAATCGGTCCAAAGACCTGGAAGCTATTGAAAAAATCGGCCGAGGTTTTCATGAAAAATGGCTCCCTTTCACTAAAATATTCACCAAAAATACAAATTCCACCCGAATCCAATGGGGACTGCTGTGTCTCGTTCAGCCAGTATAGGACCACGTCTGGGGGAAATTTCGAGTCAATCGGTCCAAAGAACTGGAAGGTATTGAAAAAATTGGCCAAGGTTTTCATGAAAAATGGCAGCTTTTAATTAAAATATTCACCAAAAATACAAATTCCACCCGAATCCAATGGGGACTGCTGTGTCTCGTTCAGCCAGTATAGGACCACGTCTGGGGGAAATTTCGAGTCAATCGGTCCAAAGACCTGGAAGCTATTGAAAAAATCGGCCGAGGTTTTCATGAAAAATGGCTCCCTTTCACTAAAATATTCACCAAAAATACAAATTCCACCCGAATCCAATGGGGACTGCTGTGTCTCGTTCCGCCAGTATAGGACCACGTTTGAGAGAAATTTCGAGTCAATCGGTCCAAAGACCTGGAAGCTATTGAAAAAATCGGCCGAGGTTTTCATGAAAAATGGCTCCCTTTCACTAAAATATTCACCAAAAATACAAATTCCACTAAAATCCAATGAAAACTGCTGGGCTGTCTTTCAGCCAGCATCGGACGACATTCGTGATCAATTTCGAGTCAATCGACCAAGCGGAACCCTAATTCTCGCTGTTACAGCCTCAAAACAATTAAATAAATTAATCAGTGGCTCAAATTGGAGAACATTTTAACAGGTTTTATTGAGCAACTTTCCCCCCAAGGAAATAAACATTCTTTAATGAAACCGTAACTGAAATGCAATATAAATACTTTACCAAATGAAGACGTCAGCAAACCAAAAGGGACCTGGAGATGCCAGCCAAACTCAGCAAAACGGAGGGGGAACCAGGCCACCCCTTATAGGGACGTCGAAGCTGGCCCCACTCCCTCCCTGTCTGACAAAACCAGATCATAAACTAAAAACTAAACGGAAAAGTAGGACTGCTGGCCATCTCCAGGCCAAAATAAAATAACAACTAAGTTAAGGATTACTGAAAGAAAAAGGTATTTAACAAATCATGCTGTGGGACTAAAGTGTTGCTGGGTCTGTGTCTCCAAAGCAACTGAACTTGCTGGCTTATACAGCAGGCTGGTAATTGGGCTGTAACGATTTTGGATCTGCTGCAGGTGTGTCAGCCTGAGTGTGCCTGCCTGATGAGGAAGGAAAGACATGGGGGTTAGGGCACAGCACAGTGATGACTGAGTGAGTGAGTGAGTGAGTGAGTGATGTCATGGCCACACGCAACACTAACCCTAGCCCCAGCCTTAGCCCAACCCCGATTTCATCATGAAAAATGGTGGCTTTTCTTTCAAATATTCCTGAAAAATACAAATTCCACCGGAATCCAATGGGGACTGCTGTGTCTCGTTCAGCCAGTGTAGGACCACGTTTGAGGGGTGATTTCGAGTCAATCGGTCCAAAGACCTGGAAGCTATTGAAAAAATCGGCCGAGGTTTTCATGAAAAATGGCTCCCTTTCACTAAAATATTCACCAAAAATACAAATTCCACCCGAATCCAATGGGGACTGCTGTGTCTCGTTCAGCCAGTATAGGACCACGTCTGGGGGAAATTTCGAGTCAATCGGTCCAAAGACCTGGAAGCTATTGAAAAAATTGGCCAAGGTTTTCATGAGAAATGGCAGCTTTTAATTAAAATATTCACCAAAAATACAAATTCCACCCGAATCCAATGGGGACTGCTGTGTCTCGTTCAGCCAGTATAGGACCACGTCTGGGGGAAATTTCGAGTCAATCGGTCCAAAGACCTGGAAGCTATTGAAAAAATCGGCCGAGGTTTTCATGAAAAATGGCTCCCTTTCACTAAAATATTCACCAAAAATACAAATTCCACCCGAATCCAATGGGGACTGCTGTGTCTCGTTCAGCCAGTATAGGACCACGTCTGGGGGAAATTTCGAGTCAATCGGTCCAAAGACCTGGAAGCTATTGAAAAAATTGGCCAAGGTTTTCATGAAAAATGGCTCCCTTTCACTAAAATATTCACCAAAAATACAAATTCCACCCGAATCCAATGGGGACTGCTGTGTCTCGTTCAGCCAGTATAGGACCACGTCTGGGGGAAATTTCGAGTCAATCGGTCCAAAGACCTGGAAGCTATTGAAAAAATCGGCCGAGGTTTTCATGAAAAATGGCTCCCTTTCACTAAAATATTCACCAAAAATACAAATTCCACCCGAATCCAATGGGGACTGCTGTGTCTCGTTCAGCCAGTATAGGACCACGTCTGGGGGAAATTTCGAGTCAATCGGTCCAAAGACCTGGAAGCTATTGAAAAAATCGGCCAAGGTTTTCATGAAAAATGGCTCCCTTTCACTAAAATATTCACCAAAAATACAAATTCCACCCGAATCCAATGGGGACTGCTGTGTCTCGTTCAGCCAGTATAGGACCACGTCTGGGGGAAATTTCGAGTCAATCGGTCCAAAGAACTGGAAGGTATTGAAAAAATTGGCCAAGGTTTTCATGAAAAATGGCAGCTTTTAATTAAAATATTCACCAAAAATACAAATTCCACCCGAATCCAATGGGGACTGCTGTGTCTCGTTCAGCCAGTATAGGACCACATCTGGGGGAAATTTCGAGTCAATCGGTCCAAAGACCTGGAAGCTATTGAAAAAATCGGCCGAGGTTTTCATGAAAAATGGCTCCCTTTCACTAAAATATTCACCAAAAATACAAATTCCACCCGAATCCAATGGGGACTGCTGTGTCTCGTTCCGCCAGTATAGGACCACGTTTGAGAGAAATTTCGAGTCAATCGGTCCAAAGACCTGGAAGCTATTGAAAAAATCGGCCGAGGTTTTCATGAAAAATGGCTCCCTTTCACTAAAATATTCACCAAAAATACAAATTCCACCCGAATCCAATGGGGACTGCTGTGTCTCGTTCAGCCAGTATAGGACCACGTCTGGGGGAAATTTCGAGTCAATCGGTCCAAAGAACTGGAAGCTATTGAAAAAATTGGCCAAGGTTTTCATGAAAAATGGCTCCCTTTCACTAAAATATTCACCAAAAATACAAATTCCACCCGAATCCAATGGGGACTGCTGTGTCTCGTTCAGCCAGTATAGGACCACGTCTGGGGGAAATTTCGAGTCAATCGGTCCAAAGACCTGGAAGCTATTGAAAAAATCGGCCGAGGTTTTCATGAAAAATGGCTCCCTTTCACTAAAATATTCACCAAAAATACAAATTCCACCCGAATCCAATGGGGACTGCTGTGTCTCGTTCAGCCAGTATAGGACCACGTCTGGGGGAAATTTCGAGTCAATCGGTCCAAAGACCTGGAAGCTATTGAAAAAATCGGCCAAGGTTTTCATGAAAAATGGCTCCCTTTCACTAAAATATTCACCAAAAATACAAATTCCACCCGAATCCAATGGGGACTGCTGTGTCTCGTTCAGCCAGTATAGGACCACGTCTGGGGGAAATTTCGAGTCAATCGGTCCAAAGAACTGGAAGGTATTGAAAAAATTGGCCAAGGTTTTCATGAAAAATGGCAGCTTTTAATTAAAATATTCACCAAAAATACAAATTCCACCCGAATCCAATGGGGACTGCTGTGTCTCGTTCAGCCAGTATAGGACCACATCTGGGGGAAATTTCGAGTCAATCGGTCCAAAGACCTGGAAGCTATTGAAAAAATCGGCCGAGGTTTTCATGAAAAATGGCTCCCTTTCACTAAAATATTCACCAAAAATACAAATTCCACCCGAATCCAATGGGGACTGCTGTGTCTCGTTCCGCCAGTATAGGACCACGTTTGAGAGAAATTTCGAGTCAATCGGTCCAAAGACCTGGAAGCTATTGAAAAAATCGGCCGAGGTTTTCATGAAAAATGGCTCCCTTTCACTAAAATATTCACCAAAAATACAAATTCCACCCGAATCCAATGGGGACTGCTGTGTCTCGTTCAGCCAGTATAGGACCACGTCTGGGGGAAATTTCGAGTCAATCGGTCCAAAGACCTGGAAGCTATTGAAAAAATTGGCCAAGGTTTTCATGAAAAATGGCTCCCTTTCACTAAAATATTCACCAAAAATACAAATTCCACCCGAATCCAATGGGGACTGCTGTGTCTCGTTCAGCCAGTATAGGACCACGTCTGGGGGAAATTTCGAGTCAATCGGTCCAAAGAACTGGAAGCTATTGAAAAAATTGGCCAAGGTTTTCATGAAAAATGGCTCCCTTTCACTAAAATATTCACCAAAAATACAAATTCCACCCGAATCCAATGGGGACTGCTGTGTCTCGTTCAGCCAGTATAGGACCACGTCTGGGGGAAATTTCGAGTCAATCGGTCCAAAGACCTGGAAGCTATTGAAAAAATTGGCCAAGGTTTTCATGAAAAATGGCAGCTTTTAATTAAAATATTCACCAAAAATACAAATTCCACCCGAATCCAATGGGGACTGCTGTGTCTCGTTCAGCAAGTATAGGACCAAGTCTGGGAGAAATTTCGAGTCAATCGGTCCAAAGACCTGGAAGCTATTGAAAAAATCGGCCGAGGTTTTCATGAAAAATGGCTCCCTTTCACTAAAATATTCACCAAAAATACAAACTCCACCCGAATCCAATGGGGACTGCTGTGTCTCGTTCAGCCAGTATAGGACCACGTCTGGGGGAAATTTCGAGTCAATCGGTCCAAAGACCTGGAAGCTATTGAAAAAATCGGCCGAGGTTTTCATGAAAAATGGCTCCCTTTCACTAAAATATTCACCAAAAATACAAATTCCACCCGAATCCAATGGGGACTGCTGTGTCTCGTTCAGCCAGTATAGGACCACGTCTGGGGGAAATTTCGAGTCAATCGGTCCAAAGAACTGGAAGCTATTGAAAAAATCGGCCGAGGTTTTCATGAAAAATGGCAGCTTTTAATTAAAATATTCACCAAAAATACAAATTCCACCCGAATCCAATGGGGACTGCTGTGTCTCGTTCAGCCAGTATAGGACCAAGTCTGGGAGAAATTTCGAGTCAATCGGTCCAAAGACCTGGAAGCTATTGAAAAAATCGGCCGAGGTTTTCATGAAAAATGGCTCCCTTTCACTAAAATATTCACCAAAAATACAAACTCCACCCGAATCCAATGGGGACTGCTGTGTCTCGTTCAGCCAGTATAGGACCACGTCTGGGGGAAATTTCGAGTCAATCGGTCCAAAGACCTGGAAGCTATTGAAAAAATCGGCCGAGGTTTTCATGAAAAATGGCTCCCTTTCACTAAAATATTCACCAAAAATACAAATTCCACTAAAATCCAATGAAAACTGCTGGGCTGTCTTTCAGCCAGCATCGGACGACATTCGTGATCAATTTCGAGTCAATCGACCAAGGGGAACCCTAATTCTCGCTGTTACAGCCTCAAAACAATTAAATAAATTAATCAGTGGCTCAAATTGGAGAACATTTTAACAGGTTTTATTGAGCAACTTTCCCCCCAAGGAAATAAACATTCTTTAATGAAACCGTAACTGAAATGCAATATAAATACTTTACCAAATGAAGACGTCAGCAAACCAAAAGGGACCTGGAGATGCCAGCCAAACTCAGCAAAACGGAGGGGGAACCAGGCCACCCCTTATAGGGACGTCGAAGCTGGCCCCACTCCCTCCCTGTCCGACAAAACCAGATTCTAAACTAAAAACTAAACGGAAAAGTAGGACTGCTGGCCATCTCCAGGCCAAAATAAAATAACAACTAAGTTAAGGATTACTGAAAGAAAAAGGTATTTAACAAATCATGCTGTGGGACTAAAGTGTTGCTGGGTCTGTGTCTCCAAAGCAACTGAACTTGCTGGCTTATACAGCAGGCTGGTAATTGGGCTGTAACAATTTTGGATCTGCTGCAGGTGTGTCAGCCTGAGTGTGCCTGTCTGATGAGGAAGGAAAGACATGGGGGTTAAGGCACAGCACAGTGATGACTGAGTGAGTGAGTGAGTGAGTGAGTGATGTCATGGCCACACGCAACACTAACCCTAGCCCCAGCCTTAGCCCAACCCCGATTTCATCATGAAAAATGGTGGCTTTTCTTTCAAATATTCCTGAAAAATACAAATTCCACCGGAATCCAATGGGGACTGCTGTGTCTCGTTCAGCCAGTGTAGGACCACGTTTGAGGGGTGATTTCGAGTCAATCGGTCCAAAGACCTGGAAGATATTGAAAAAACCTGTCTCCAGGTGTGCACTGTCTCCTGTGCGTGGTGTGCACCTGACAGCACATTTGTGTCCTCTGCAGCGATTTCACACACAAACTACATGAAAACTAAAATCATATTTGGTGAAACATGAACAGTAGGCTATTCATTCTTTAATGCTTATTGATTTAATCTTGGATTTCTACCATTGAGTGTGATTACTGGATCAGTTAGTTACCAAAGAGTCCGGCCCCCTCTGCTGCGCTCCTGGGAAACATTTATGTGCAAAACCAGGTAAAAAATAAATAAATAAATAAACAATTTTCTTTTAGAAATACTTTAGAAAAAAGGTTGTTTTTTTTTCTTTATGAAAAAAACTCAGTTCCACTCATGTGATGAGTAAAATAAGAGCATTTCTTTTATTCCCAGTAGAATACAAAATTAGAGAATTAAAAAAATAATGAGTTTTAATAAGTTTTTTATAATAAGTTTTTTTTTTTTTTTTTTTTTAAGTAATTTTGTTTTTCATGTGTGAAACAGAGTGACAGAAAAATGTCCTCTTTTTTCTGGTCAACCACCTTCTGTCTGATATAAATAGTTTTCTCTCCTGTAGTATATAAGTATTTATACAAATATTTTGTAAAAGATAAAGACCGTTAACTGTTTAAACTGCCAATGTCCAATTCATGTCAAGTTAATTTTCATTAAAAATATGTGAATTACAGCTTCTGTTCTGCTTCATTCTTTCACTTCAATCAGATGTTGTTTATGTCTTTATGTTATGAATATGGAATCAGTATTGTTCTGACTAGATTCACCACTTTTATTTCATAAAATAAAGAATTAGTACAATATCTCACTGCAGTTATGAAGCACATACATTTGTGTGCTCATCGAAACAAAACATCCTTACTGTTTAAATTAAAAACATTTCAATCCAAGAGCTGTTTAGTGTCGCAACATCTTCCATCACACTATCTGAGTTTACATGGCAATATTTCTTAAATCTGATAGCCGATTATCTTTCTGGCCGTTTCTTACAAATTACCCCTTTAGCTGCTGTGGAAGCCCTGAGGGTCAAGTGAAGAAAAAGTAATCTGTTTTCTAAGTCTGATCTGAATTGCTTTTTCTCCCGTGTTCATGACTCGAGATCGGTTTTTCAGGAGACTTCAAGAGGCTGAAGCGCACCACAACCCAATGTTCTACATACGATTTAAAAGCATTCATGGTTTCACGTATGAAAAAAAAAAAAAGGTTTCTCCTGAAAATCTTTTTTTTTCTTCTTAGTTTCAGACAGAATTTTTTCTGGGGGGATTTAGAAAGATTCATGTGTAAACTAAGTTTGTAAGTTTTTTTTCTGATTAAAAAAAGTTCCACACATGAAAAAAAAAAGTTCATGTATGGAAATGTAGTTTTCTCTGCTGTGTTCATGACTTTAGAACTGGTGGGGGGAAAAAAGTTTTTGCCAGGATAATCTTTTTAAGCAAGTTTTTAAGTAAAAACAAATAATCACAAAAAATTTCTGTGCAAAAAAAAACATGCAAATGTTTTCACTCATGGAAAAAAAAAGATTATCTTGGCAAAACTTTTTTTCCCCAACATTTCTAAAGTCATAAACAAAAGGAGAGAAAATAAATTAAATCAGACTTAGAAAATTGATCACCAGAAAAAACATTTCTTGACCTGCCCCACCACTACTTGTTCGTAGGATCACTTCATTGTTGGTTTTCACAGCAGAGTCGTATATTTAAATTCTTGTATTTGTGAAATCTTGAAAGATTATTTTGGCAATAAAAAAAGCAGCAAAGCTTCCTATGTTTAAGTTGATGAAATAGGAACAACGTTAAAGAAGCACAACACCAGACAACGTGATAAATATAAGACTCTGCTCGAGTAGAAATGGCACACCATCTTCCAAAGTCTTCTTCTCTACATTAGAGATTTCACATATTGATTCTATGCAGCTTTTATTCCGTCACCTTCATCCACCTCCTCCTCCTCTTCTTCCCCCTCGGTGTGTTTACCTATAATGTAATCCATTCAAATCACCAATGAGAACTGATCGCCTAGCGCATACGCCCAAAAAGTTTTCTGGCTTCAGTGTTTACTTCCTGGTCAAGCGGGCCATGTGCAGTAGAGTCTCCCTCACCTCCCCCATTCGTCTACACAAGGCATTTTGTTGTTAGATGTCGTTTCAAAAGGTCGACTTTAATCTTGAAATGTCGACTTTATTCTTGACATTGCGACTTGAAGTACATAATGAAAATAAAAAAACTTCCTCCTGACACTCTTCCATAGATTTAGGACAAAAGAGCAAGTGATGGCATCTGATAGTCGGGCTCAGGAAGGGAGATGCCTCAGAACAAATCACTGGTGAGAAAGTAAAAATTCTGTTGTAGTTAGTTTTTTGTGCTCCAGTAGAATAAAACAGGACGACCACACAGGCTGATGTTTTAATGTCTCCTTCTTTTGGAAAACTTATTTTTTTATTCTGTATTTTTACAAGAGCATGAACTTAAAATCAACATATTTTGTCTCAGCTATAATTCACAGGGTAAAAACGCTTATATTTAAAAATACGTTTAAAATCTATATATTTACTTTGTCTCCCCTGCTGGAAAAAAAGAGGTGACACTGTAAAACCATTTTTTTTAATATTATAAATAAAAAAGAAAACTTGCCCGTTTTGTCACATAAGCATAATTTCAGCACAGGGCTTTATCTCCAAGTCTATGATTTAATATTGAGTTGAAAATAATTACATATAAATGAACTTTATTTATAAGCACCTTTAAAAACAGAGTTAAAGTGCTTTAACAAGAAAAAGCAGGAAACTCAGGAAGACAGTATCACAGAATAAACACCCAACACTCAAGCCAAACACAAGGAAGCCTCGTCTGAGGTGAATTAAAAACAAACAAGACAGAACAGAAAATATGAAAACACAATGTCAACATGAGTATTTAACAGCAATAAAAGTGATTTAACCAGCAAAATCACAGAAAAGGAAAGAAACAAAAAAAGGAGATAAATATAAGAATAAAATCAATAAAGGACAATAAGAAGGCAACATTACATAAGAAGAATTTAGAACAGATAAATACACTAAAGCACAGTAAAAGGTATAAAAAAGATAGACTGATGACAAATCAGTTTTTAAACAATTTCCCCTAGGGGATAATTAAGTATTTCTGATTCTGATCTAAAAGGGTGACATCATATAAAAGCAAGTATTTAAAATATGTGCATCAGTGTTTCCTTCCTCTTTCACACTAAACATTCAGGACTTCCTAATCAAAACAACAGAAGCTTGTATGTTTACATTCACATTTACACTTAGTCATGCTATGTATGCCAGTACCATCGTCTTGAATCGGATCTGGGCTGCAACAGGAAGCAAGTGGAGGTCACAGAGGAGGGGGGTCACATGGGAGAAAGATTGAAAACGAGGCGCACTGCAGCGTCCATGTGAGGGCAGTCTTTCCCCGGGATGAAGAGGAGTTCAGTTTTGTGAAGATTGAGCTTGAGATGATGCGCAGTTGTCCAAGCAGAGATGTCTGCCGGTCCGCCTACCACAGTTTTTACACACTGTGTTCTGAGAACTGGCTGCAGGGTAAATCATAAACTGCAGATATTTCTACAGGAGGAGATCTGCTCTGTCTGTCCTCTCTGATCTCCTCGTACACTGGGTCGGCCTGCAGGAGGAGAAGAGGGGTTTGGTTTGTATTAATATCAGCTGGTTTCACAAACACTAATGATGCTCAATGTCCCAAATTTACTCAGACTCACCTCAGTCACATTAACATACTCTGCTTCCGCAGGAGGATCTGAAAAACATCCAGTTGAGAAGATTAGATCCACTGTTAAAAACACATCCAGCTCATTTCATTCAGGTAAAATCATTTGTTTTGTGTTTCTGTAGCCTCACCTTCAGCTTTACTGGCCCTCTTCCTGCAGAATATCAGCACAGCTGCTGATGATACGATGATGATGACGACCAGAGTCAGACGAACATACAGCAGCACACCTGTGTTTGTTTGAGCAGCACAGTACAATTATGTTAAAGACTTTGGTTCATAATAAAATGTATCTGGGAGTCTGCACAACTGACCTCCAGGTCCATGTGAGACCTGAGGGTCCATTCATGTGGAAACGTAAAGTAACACTGACTAAATATAAACTACAAAAACAAAGAAAAATAAAAACAAGCAGAAAAATATGAAAACCATTTCATCTTTCTTTCAGACAGTTCATCAGGAACTTTTCAGGTGACTTTTACCTGCAGCTGATGGTGTCGGTGTCGGTGTCGGTGTGGAGGCTGATGGGACTGATGTTGGAGGAGGTGGGAGAGTCCGGGTTGGTTTCAACATTAATGGAGCCGTGAAAACCCCCAAAAAAACAAAAACAAAACATAGATTTTGTTGGATTTTAAAGACACAAAACAAATCCTGATGATGACTTTTCATTAAAATCACTGAGTATATTTTTATTCCAGAGCTAAATGCAGGTCATCACTGTGTTTGGTGCAACAATATTCAAATCAACTGCAGTGAGACAGTTTGAGTTTATGAGGTATTTTACAGATGAAAGAAAGGAAAACTTATAAATGTTAATAGTGATGAAAATATGCAGCTATAATTAAACTATTAGATTAAACATGTTAGTTTATCTGAGCAGCTGTCAGTGAACAGTTAACTCAAAGACTCTGCAGAAACTCACCATCTTCAACTCTGATCTCAAACTCCATGTTTGATTCTGGAAACAACTTTCTGCCCAATCCACATCTGTAGCGCCCCGAGTCGGACTTGGTCAGGTTAGTGATGCTCACATACAGAACTGAAGGAGAGAATGAATCGGCTAGAGGATAGGCTTTTTTTACATTTTCGATGCCGTACCTGCCTCTCTGAGCTCCGTCACCAGTTGTTTCAACAAGAATGTCTTTTTCTTCACATTCTTCCTTACAGAAGATCTTCCTGTTTCCAAAGAAAAAGAAGGAACACTCATGTGTGATGTTTCCTCCTTCCTCTCCTGTAATAATTTCTGCATTGATGAGTCCAGTGTTTCCATCCTGCAGAGCTGTTGAAAAGATGAACAGTCAATAGTTACTATCTTCCTGTAACATACTTAAGTTTGATGATAATGAACAGATCCACAGAGTCAAACTGGGAGCTGCTCAATCTTCAGTCACTCAGTCTGACTTTGTGTTCAGTTCAGCTGATTAGTTTTTCCTTAAATGATCAGTGTCAGAGACACATAAGCTGTTACTGAGAGCAGCTCATGTTATACTTTTCACACCAATCACAAAAACTGTAAATGTGCCATTTAAGACTTGTTGTTGTCTTCAAGTCAACAAAAAACCTGCTCAGCTGCGTCTCTGACTTTTTTGTTGTTACTGTTTTTCATTGATACAATCAGATCCCTGTTACTAATAATTGATCATTTTAATTGATCCAAATTTGTATACTCAATGCAGCTTTACATATTTTTACTTAACCACTTGAATTTGTGAACAATTGAGCAAACCTTCTTCAGAGAAAGACCCAAGATGAAGTTAAAGATCCTGAAAAGCCTAAAAAGTGGAATTCCCATTTCTCATATGAAAATGAAATTGTTAATTATTTTGGGTGTGTTGCTCTCAGTTTGTCTCTCAGGCTGCTAACAGCAGTTCACTGCTGCAGCTCTTCTGCTGGAGATGATCAAAATACAATAATGAAAAATAATAGTTTTCTCTCTTCAGCTCTTAGGTGGGAACCAAAGTTAATAAAAGCAAGAAGCATCAGCTTCTCTATTTGTCTGAGTTGTCACTGTGGTTTCTTTCTGCTATAGAAGTGAGGTTTCCTGTGGTAAAAAGTTTGACCTGTGTCAGCAGGCAGGCTGAAGCAGAAAAATAACTGTACTTCTGTAACAGTCGCACAAATACAACAAAAAGCAACGATAAAAAAAGCACAGACGAACAATCGTTGAATGCAGATTGTCGGGCTAAAAAAAAAAGACTTTGTCTTAAGATTTCGAGGAGATAACTACTTGTAAAGAACTAACTTTTAATGTGACTCATACCAGACTATGAAAGTCATAGAGAAATACTGGTCTATAGGAGAAGAGACAAAACAGAGTCCGTGTTCAACTATTCAACAAAACTGACTGACAAACTACAGAAACTTAAGAAAAATTACATAATAAACACAAAAGATGGTAAAATATATAAATACTGTAGAGTATACTCACAGAGGATGAAGATGCAGATCAACATCTGATGGACTTTCATGTTTGAGGCTCTGGTGGTTTCAGACTGTTTCTCTTCTTCCTCTCTGGTAAACCAGGAACTTGTTTATGATGAGTCCGTCCTCCAAACAACACACACTCAACTCTCCTCCCCTCTTCATTAGTCTCTTTGTCCTCTACAGAGTCAAATATAAGGCTTGGTTGGAACTTAAAGCAACACTTCATGTCATACGTTTGTACAAAAATAAAATAGGTACACTACAGTATGTCTACACTCTGAGAATATCTGTCTTCATCATCATATTTGTTCATCATTGAGTGTCTTTAAAAGGCATCAGTTGTAGGAGCCAGAAGTAAAAGGCAGCTCATAAACTACAGGGGGCAGCAAAACCGGCTACTGCTGCGCTCTATTCTGGACTTGCTGAGGAAACAGGCTTGAGCTGCGAGACATGAAACGTGGGATGCACAGGTAGGGATGTGGGCCGCTTGAGACGGACAGCAGTGGGGTTGATGATCTTATCCACCTCAAATGGACAAAGAAAGCGTGAAGCCAGTTTGCGGGACCCCACCTGAAGAGGGAGATCACGGGTGGGAGGCTGTAAGCGGCCATGAACGGTGAATTGTGGGAATAATCCACCCAAGGGAGGAAGGACGACCAGGATGGGGGATTACGGACTGTGATGCAGCGAACGGCGGTCTCCTGGTCATGGTTGGCTCTCACAGTCTGTCCATAGACTGCGGATGATAACCCGAAGTGACACTGTAGGCGGCGGCAAATGCCTTACAAAAAGCCTCTCAGACCTGAGATGTGAATTGGGGACCGCGATCCAAAACAATGTCAGCAGGGAGACCGTGGGATGTGGATGGGAGTTTGACCAGGGGAATGTACCGAACCATCTTGGAGAAGCAATCCACAATGGTGAGATTAACGGTGTGTCCATCAGAGAGCAGAAGACCGGTAACAAAATCGATAGCTATATGGGACCAGGGACAACTGGGAACAGGCAGGGGTCTGAGGAGACCAGCGGGAGGACGATGCTCCAGGCCACACACAACACAAACTCACTCACGTCCTTGGACTGGCTTAGCCACCAGAAAAGCTGGCGAAGAAACAGCAGCATCCGCTGGGCTCCAGGGTGAAAGGTGAAGCGGGACGAATGGCCCCACTGCAACACCTGACAGCAGACCTCCTCCGGCACGAATAGGCGATTAAGTGGACCTCTACCAGTGTCAGGGTGACTGCGTTGGGCCTCCTGCACAATGGTCTCAATCTCCCAGGTAGCGTCTCCAATGATCCAGGGAAGGGGCACAATGGGCTCAGGGTCAGAGGAGAGTATGGCCCCCATGCCGGATTCCCAGGCGTCCACCTCCACCAGAACCTGACGAGCCGGGTCGGGATACTGAAGGACGGGATGTGAGTGAATAATCCATTCAGCTTTTGGAAGGCTGCGTCAGCTCTGGGAGACCAGGTGAAAGGTGAGGCGGTGGAAGTCAGTTGGGTGAGGGGGGCTGCGACTCAGCTGTAGTCACGGATGAATCTCTGGTAGAAGCTGGCAAATCCCACGAATCATTGTAACTGCTTACGGGTGGCCAGCCCCGAAGGGAGACAAGGGGGACCTGATTAAGCCAGTGGCCAGGGAGTTGTTGATGTATTCCTCCATCGACTCTCTCTCAGGGCTTGACGGGTTGTACAGGCGACTGGATGGGAGCAGCGCATCGGGGAGCAGATCGATTGCATTGTCAGGTGGATTGAAGCTGATACCTTGACTGATGTAGCAGCAGAGTGGAGACAGCCAGACTGGCAAAAGGTGCTCCAGCTGGAAATGGAGGCTGTAGTCCAGTCAATGTTGGGGTTGTGAAGCCGTAACCAGGGGAGACCCAGTACGACTGGGGACGAGGGTGAGGGGATGACGAATAGCTGGAGACACTCACGATGACTGCCAGAGATGATTAAAGTGATCGATATGGTGCGATGGGTAATGGTGGCCAAACGCCGCCCATCTAGGGCGTTCACTGTCTTGGGGGTATCGAGGGTTTCAATGGGGATGACGTCTGTTCAACCGGGGCGGAGTCAATGAAGCTGTCGTCAGCGCCGGAATCCACAAAACCATGAATGGGAATTGCCTCACGTGACTTCTGGAGGGAGGCCGGAAGATTAATACTGACAAGAGAGAGTGTACTGGAGGAAGTCTGGCTAACCGATGTGCCCTCTTTAACTAGCAATCGGTCTTTTTGGCAAAGCCTCGACACAACCAGAAGTCGAGGTAGTGTCTGGGCTGACCCCAGTAGATGCACAGTTGGTTTGTAACATGGCATTGACGTTCCTCTGGAGTCAAACAAGTTCTTCCCACCTGCATTGGTTCCTCCAGGGCAGCAGGGGGAGCTCGAACATCAACACTGTTGTTTCTTCTGTTGATGATGTTAGTTCATTTTTTGATGTTTCAAACTAAATTGAACTAACTTCAAAAAATAAGTGGAAAATCTGCCAGTTTGACCTGTTTCCAATAAAAATCTACTTGAATTCTGTTGTAGTTAGTTTTTGTGCTCCAGTAGAATAAAACAGGATGACCACACAGGCTGATGTTTTAATGTTTCCTTCTTTTGGAAAACCTTTTTTTATTCTGCATTTTTACAATAGGATGAACTTTTCAACATCAACATATTTTTGTCTCAGCTTTACAATTGACAGGGTAAATAGGCCTATATATAAAAAACAACAACTTATAAAACCTTTATATTTACCTTGTCTCCCCTGCTGGAAAAACAGGTAAACATGTAAGTTTTAAAAGTGCTGTTTGGTGTTACAGTATTTAAATCACAATGTCAATCAATTTTTTAAATATCTGTAAGTAAAAAGGAAAATAGTGTATATAGTCATTATTATTATTATACATTTTATCTTTACATTTCTATCTACAACTCAGTCACTGTTCTTCTTTTCCCTCCGTCTATGACTATTAAGCTGTTGTAACACTTGAATTTCCCCACTGAAGGATTTATTAAGTCTCATCTTATCTAAACACAAAATAAAACTGGCCTGTTTTGTCACATAATCATCATTTCAGCAGATGTGCTGCTTCATGTAAACTGTTCACGGGGCTTTATCTCCAAATCTATGATTTGATATCGAGTTGAATACATGCATCACCTTTCCTCCCTCTCTCACACTGAAGCATTCAGGACTTCCTCCTCAAACAACAAAAGATATGATTGAGATATGATCAAAAAGAAACTGATGGGGCTTCCCTCATCCCTCATGGAGCCCCTCGTACACTGGGTTGGCCTGCAGGAGGAGAAGAGGGGTTTGGTTTGTATTAATATCAGCTGGTTTCACAAACACTAATGATGATCAATGTCCCAAATTTACTCAGACTCACCTCAGTCACATTAACATACTCTGCTTCCACAGGAGGATCTGAAAAACATCCAGTTGAGAAGATTAGATCCACTGTTAAAAACACATCCAGCTCATTTCATTCAGGTAAAATAATTTGTTTTGTGACAAATGTTTTGTGTTTCTGTAGCCTCACCTTCAGCTTTACTGGCCCTCTTCCTGCAGAATATCAGCACAGCTGCTGATGATACGATGATGACGACGACCAGAGTCAGACGAACATACAGCAGCACACCTGTGTTTGTTTGAGCAGCACAGTACAATTACGTTAAACACTTCATAATAAAATGTACCTGGGAGTCTGCATAGCTGACCTCCAGGTCCATGTGAGACCTGAGGGTCCATTTATGTGGAAACCAAAAGTAACATCAACTAAATATAAAACTGTTACCTGCAGCTGATGGTGTCGGTGTGGAGACTGATGGTGTCGGTGTGGAGACTGATGGTGTTGGTGTGGAGACTGATGGTGTCGGTGTGGAGACTGATGGGACTGATGTTGGAGGAGGTGGGAGAGTCCGAGTTGGTTTCAACATTAATGGAGCCGTGAAAACCCCCCAAAAATATAGATTTTGTTGGATTGTAAAGACACAAAACAAATCCTTACGATGACTTTTCATTAAAATCACTGAGTGTAATTTTATTCCAGAGCTAAATGCAGGTCATCACTGTGTTTGGTGCAACAATATCCAAATCAACTGCAGTGAGACAGTTTGAGTTCATCAAATATTTTACAGATGAATGAAGGAAAACTTATAAGTGTTAATGAAAATATGCAGCTATAAATAAAACTATTAGACTAAACATGTTAGTTTATTTGAGCAGCTGTCGGTGAACAGTTAACTCAAAGACTCTGCAGAAACTCACCTCGGATCTCAAAGTCCTCAACTCGAGACGAAGGTCCGTCCATTCTACATCTGTAGCGCCCTGAGTCAGACTTGATCAGGTTAGTGATGCTCACATACAGACCTGAAGAGATTAGACCTTTTCTATATTCGATGCTGTATCTGCCTCTCTGAGCTCTGTCACCAGTTGTTTCAACAAGAATGTCTTTTTCTCCACATCCGTCCTTACAGAAGATTTTCCTGCTTCCAGAGAAAGAGAAGAGGCAGCTATGTGTGATCTTTCCTCCTTCCTTTACTGTAATAATTTCTGCATTGATGAGTCCAGTGTTTCCATCCTGCAGAGCTGTTGAAAAGTTGAAAAAAGTTGAAAAAATGTGTTTACTCAATGCAGCATTTGAATTTGTGAACAATTGAACAAATCTTCTGCAGAGAAAGACTCAAGATGAAGTTAAAGAGCCTAAAAAAAGCTAAAAAAGTGGAATTCCCATTTTGAACATTTTTTAAATTTAAATTGTTAATTATTTTGGGTGTGTTGTTCTCAGTTTGTCTCTCAGGCTGCTAACAGCAGTTCACTGCTGCAGCTCCTCTACTGGAGTAGATTGAAATAGCACAGTGAAAAATAATTGATTTCTGTCGTCATCACTCAGACGGGAACCACAGTGGTTGAGGAAACTCTAAGTTAACAAGAGCAAGAGACATCAACTTCTCTATTTTTCTAAGTTGCTGCGAAATAAATTATGTAACAGTCACACAAATGTAACAAAAAGCCACAATAAAACAAGTACAGACAAACAATCGTTGAATGCAGATTGTCGGGCTAAAACAAAAGTTTGTCTATGGAATTTGAGGAGATAACTACTTGTAAAAAACTTACTTTAATGTGACTGATACCAGACTGAACGTCATGTTCAACCACAGACACCAACAAATTAGGCGGAGACAGACAGAAATACTGGACGATAGGAGAAGTGACAAAACAGAGTCTGCTGTTAAACTGTTCAACAAAACTGACAAACTACAGAAACTAAAGAAAAATGACATAATAAACACAGAAGATGATAAAATATATAAATAGAGTGTACTCACAGAGGATGTAGATGCAGATCAACATCTGACAGACTTTCATGTTTGAGGCTCTGGTGGTTTCAGACTGTTTCTCTTCTTCTCTGGTAAACCAGGAACTTGTTTATGAAGAGTCCGTCCTCCAAACAACACACACTCAACTCTCCTCCCCTCTTCATTAGTCTCTTTGTCCTCTACAGAGTCAAATATAAGGCTTGGTTGGAGCTTACAGGGTGAGCTCAGTCTGTCAGGACTTAGCTTGGAAACTCAAAGGTGGCTGGTTCAAGTCCCATCCGGACCAAAAAAGCATGATGTAGACTAGTAGTAGAGAATGCTAGTTCACATCTTGGGCATTGCCGAGGCGCCCTTGAGTAAGACACCTGACCCCTTACGCTGCTCGTTGGGCGCCGTGCATGTGGCAGCCCCTTCACCTTGCCGGTACAAGGTGGTTGTTAGGAGACGGGAGCATGCTAACTTCAGTAGACATCTCTGCAACACAATACATAGAAGTATTTGATGTAACATCAACACTGTTGTTTCTTCTGTTGATGATGTTAGTTCATTTTAATTTAAAACATCAAAAAATGAACAAATTTTAAAAAACAAGTGGAAAATCTGCCAGTTTGACCCGTTTCCAATAAAAATCTACTTGAATTCTATTGTAGTTAGTTTTTTGTGCTCCAGTAGAATAAAACAGGATGACCACACAGGCTGATGTTTTAATGTTTCCTTCTTTTGGAAAACATTTGTTTTATTCTGTAGGAATAGAGAAGGATGAACTTTTCAACATAAACATATTTCTGTCTCAGCTTTACAATTCACAGGGTAAATAGGCCTATTTTAAAACAACAACTTATAAAACCTTTATATTTACTTTGTCTCCCCTGCTGGAAAAACAGGTAAATATGTAGGATTTAAAAGTGCTGTTTGGTGTTACTTAAAGGATAACTACCGTTTTTTACAACCTGGACCTTATTTCTAGCAAAATATATGATCATTTACTCACCCAGATAACTTTGGTGTCATTTGGCGTCGTTCGGACGAAATTAGATCCAGTGTAGCGCCGGTATATCCATATAATGCACGTGACGGGGCACCGACACACAGCCTCTATATAACGCATTATCTGCCACGAAACTAGTTCATTTCACCAATGTTTTGTTACGATATGCTAGTGCTATTCCCCTCTGAGTCCGAGCTCGTCTGTTGTCAACATCCGGGGTCTGTAGGTTGACCTACTACCTCTGACCTGGAAGATGTCGTCTCTGAGCTGCGCGTGCACCCGCGACAGCCCGGCTTGTTTACCTGTAGCTGCTACTGCTAGTTTGACCCCGGATGTTGACAACAGACGAGCCCGGACTCAGAGGGGAATAGCACTAGCGTATCGTAACAAAATATTGGTGAAATGAACTAGTTTCGTGGCAGATAATGTGTTATATAGAGGCTGTGTGTCGCTGCCCCGTCACTCGCATTATATGGATATATCAGCGCTACACTGGATCTAATTTCGTCCGAACGACTTCAAATGACACTAAAGTTATCTGGGTGAGTAAATGATCATATATTTTGCTAGAAATAAGGTCCAGGTTGTAAAAAACGGTAGTTATCCTTTAAATCACACTGTAAAACCATTTTTTAAATCTGTAAGTAAAAAAGGAAAATAGTGTATATAGTCTTATTATTATACACTTTATTTTTACATTTCTATCTATAACTCAGTCACTGTTCTTCTTTTCCCTCCGTCTATGACTTTATCTCCAAATCTATGATTTAATATTTAGTTGAATATGTGCATCACCTTTCCTCCCTCTCTTACACTGAAACATTCAGGACTTCCTCCTCAAAAAACACAAGATATGATTGAGATATGATCAAAAAGAAACTGACGGGGCTTCCCTCATCCCTCATGGAGCCCCTCGCACACTGGGTTGGCCTGCAGGAGGAGAAGAGGGGTTTGGTTTGTATTAATATCAGCTGGTTTCACAAACACTAATGATGCTCAATGTCCCAAATTTACATAGACTCACCTCAGTCACATTAAAAAGCTCAGCTTCCACAGGAGGATCTGAAAAACATCCAGTTGAGAAGATTAGATCCACTGTTAAAAACACATCCAGCTCATTTCATTCAGGTAAAATAATTTGTTTTGTGACAAATGTTTTGTGTTTCTGTAGCCTCACCTTCAGCTTTACTGGCCCTCTTCCTGCAGAATATCAGCACAGCTGCTGATGATACGATGATGATGACGACCAGAGTCAGACAAACATACAGCGGCACACCTGTGTTTGTTTGAGCAGCACAGTACAATTACGTTAAACACTTTGTTTCATAATAAAATGTATCTGGGATTCTGCACAACTGACCTCCAGGTCCATGTGAGACCTGAGGGTCCATTCATGTTGAAACCTAAAGTAACATCAACTAAATGTAAAACTACAAAAACAAAGAAAAATAAATCAAGCAGAAAGATCTGAAAACCATTACATCTTTCTTTCAGACAGTTCATCAGGAACTCTTACCTGCAGCTGATGGTGTTGGTGTTGGTGTGGAGGCTGATTGTGTTGGTGTTGGTGTCGGTGTTGGTGTGGAGGCTGATTGTGTCGGTGTTGGCGTGGAGGCTGATGGGACTGATGTTGGAAGAGGTGGGAGAGTCCGGGTTGGTTTCAACATTAATGGAGCCGTGAAACACCAAATAAAAAACAGAAACAAAAAAAGAAATATAGATTGTTGGATTGTAAAGACACAAAACAAATCCAGAGCTAAATGCAGGTCATCACTGTGTTTGGTGCAACAATATCCAAATCAACTGCAGTGAGACAGTTTGAGTTCATCAAATATTTTGCAGATGAATGAAAGCAGCTATAAATAAAACCACCAGGCTAAACAGGTTAGTTTATCTGAGCATCTGTCAGTGAACAATTATTTCAAAGACTCTCAGCAGAAACTCACCAAATTCACCTGTGAACTCAAAGTTCACGTTTGGGCCCACTTCTTCTTCCACACTGTAGTCCGAATATTCTACAGATGAATGAAGGAAAACTTATAAGTGTTAATAATGGTGAAAATTTGCTGCTACAAATAAAGTTATCAAACTAAACATACTTGGTTGTTTGAGCAGCTGTCAGTTAACACTTAATTAAAAGACTCTCAGCAGAAACTCACCATATCCAACTGTGGTCCCATAGTAGTCATCTTGGAGCAAATCTGTGTCCATTCCAGATGCGTAGCCCCCCGAGTCAGACTTTGTCAGGTTAGTGATGCTCACATACAGAACTGAAAGAGATAATACATCGGCTAGAGGACAGGCTTCATATTCGATGCTGCATCTTCCTCTCAGAAAGAAGATCTTCCTGCTTCCAGACAAAGAGAAGTAACAGGCAACTTGTTGTTGTCTTCAAGTCAACATAAAACCTGCTCAGCTGCGTCTCTGACTTTTTCTTTTGTTTCTGCTTTTCATTGATCCACTCAGATCCCTGTTACTAATAACTGATCATTTTAATTGATCCAAATGTGTATACTCAATGGAGATTTACAAATTTTTTACTTAACCACTTGAATTTGTGAATAATTGAGCAAACCTTCTGCAGAGAAAGACTCGAGATGAAGTTAAAGATCCTGAAAAGCCTAAAAAGTGGAATTCCCATTTCTCATATGAAAATGAAATAGTTAATTATTTTGGGTGTGTTGCTCTCAGTTTGTCTCTCAGGCTGCTAACAGCAGTTCACTGCTGCAGCTCTTCTGCTGGAGATGATTGAAATTGAATAATGAAAAATAATTGCTTTCTGTCTTCAGCTCTATGGTGGGAACCACAGTTAACAAAAGCAAGAAGCATCGACTTTTCTATTTCTCAAAGTTGTCACTGCGGTTTCTTTCTGGTAAAGTAGATAGGTAGTTTCCTGTGTTATAAAGCTTGACGAATGTCAGCAGGCAGACTGAATCAAAAAAATAACCGTACTTCTGTAACAGTCACACAAATACAACAAAAAGTAACAATAAAACAAGCACAGAAGAATAATCGTTGAATGCAGATTGTAGGGCTAAAACAAAAGAGTATCTCTTTAGATTTCGAGGAGATTACTACTTTTAAAGAATTAACTTTTAATGTGACTGATACCAGACTGAACGTCATGTTTAACCACAGAAACCAACAAATTAGGCGGCAGACAGACAGAAATACTGGCTGATATGAGAAGTGACAAAACAGAGTCCGCTGTTCAACTGTTCAACAAAACTAACTGACAAACTACAGAAAATTAAGAAAAACATAATAAACACAAATGATGATAAAATATATAAATAGAGTGTACTCACAGAGGATGTAGATGCAGATCAACATCTGACAGACTTTCATGTTCGAGGCTCTGATGGTTTCAGACTGTTTCTCTTCTTCCTCTCTGGTAAACCAGGAACTTGTTTATGACGGGTCTGTCCTCCAAACAACACACACTCGACTCTCCTCCCCTCTTCATTAGTCTCTTTGTCCTCTACAGAGTCAAATATAAGACTTGGTTGGAGCTTAAAGCGACACTTCATGTCATATGTTTGTACAAAAATAAAACAGGTACACTACAGTATGTCTACAGTCTGAAAATCTCTGTCTTCATCATTATATTTGTTCATTACTGAGTGTCTTTTTTCTTTAAAAGGTGTCATTTGTAGGAGCCAGGATTGAAAGGCAGCTCATAAACTACAGGGGGCAGCAAAACCAGCTACTGCTGCGCTCTATTCTGGACTTGCTGAGGAAACAGGCTTGAGCTGCGAGACATGAAATGTAGGATGTACAGGTAGTGGGGTTAATGATCTTATCCACCTCAAATGGACCAAGAAAGCGTGAAGCCAGCTTGCGGGACCCCACCTGAAGAGGGAGATCCCGGGTGGGAGGCTGTAAGCAGCCATGAACGGGCTCATTCCTGTGGCTGACTTGGTAAGTGAATTGTGGGAATACTCGACCCAAGGGAGGAAGGACGATCAGGATGTAGGATTACGGGCTGTGATGCAGCGAAGGGTGGTCTCCGGGTCCTGGTTGGCTCTCTCAGTCTGTCCATAGACTGCTGATGATAACCCGAAGTGAAACTGGAGGTGGCACGATACGCCTTACAAAAAGCCCTAAGATGTGAACTGGGGACTGCGATCTGAAACGATGTCAGCAGGGAGACCATGGGATGTGGATGGTAGCTTGACCAGGGCAATGTAGTGAACCATCTTGGAGAAGTGATCCACAATGGTGAGAATAACGATGTGTCCATCAGAGAGCAGAAGACCAGTAACAAAATCGATAGCTATATGGGACCATGGACGAATGGGACAGGGTGACTGCGTTGGGCCTCCTGCACAATGGTCTTAATCTCCCAGGTAGCGGCTCCAATGATCCAGGGAATGGGTACGATGGGCTCGGGTCAGCAGGAGGTGCGTCAGAGAAGAAGAGGCGAGAGAGGGCATCTGGCTTTCCATTTCTGGAGCCAGGACAGTAAGAAAGGGTGTAGGTAAAGCGGCTAAGGAATAGGGACCAGCGAGCCTGGCGGGAGTTGAGTCTTCTGACAGAGCGCAGGTAAGAGAGGTTCTCGTGGTCTGTCCAAATGAGGAAGGGCTCCATGATACCCTCCAGCCAGTGTCGCCACTCCTGGAGAGCCAAGACCACTGCCAAAAGTCTCCCCTGAGCCATCACAAATCCCAGGAAGCTGACTTCAGATGAGCGGAACCAACACTTCTCAGGTCTGATATACAGTTTGTTTTCAAGGAGTCTCTGGAGCACCAACCTCACCTGCTCGATTTGCTCGTCTAGGGTCCTGGAGAATATCAATATGTTTGTTCTTCACCCTGATGTCGTTTAGGCCTCGGTAATCGATACAGGGGCGAAAGGTCCCATCCTTCTTACCCACGAAGAAGAAGCTAGCCCCAAAGGGAAATGAAGAGGACCTGATCAAGCCAGTGGCCAGAGAGTTGTTGATGTATTCCTCCATCGACTCTCTCTCAGGGCGTGACGGGTTGTACAGGCGACTGGATGGGAGAGGAGCACCAGGGAGGAGATCGATTGCAGTCATAAGGGCGGTGAGGTGGCAGAGACATGGCAAGTCTTTACAGAACACTGAAGCTAGATCATGGTGGCACTAGAGACACATCTGGGGGTTTAGGAGGGATGGAGGCTGATATCTTGACTGATGCAACGGCAGAGTGGAGACAGTGGGAGTGGCAAAAGGTGCTCCAGCTGGAAATGGAGGCTGCAGTCCAGTCAATGTGGGGGTTGTGAGGCCGTAACCAGGGTAGACCCAGTATGACTGGGGAAGAGGGTGAGGGGATGATGAATAGCTGGAGACACTCATGATGATTCCCAGAGATGATTAAGGTGATGGGTACGGTGCGATGGGTAATGGTGGCCAAACGCTGCCCATGTAGGGCGTTCACCGTCTTGGGGGTATCGAGGGTTTCAGTGGGGACGAGGTCTGTTCAACCAGGGCGGAGTCAATGAAGCTGTCATCAGTGTGGGAATCCACAAAAACATGAATGGGAATGGACTCACATGACCACTGGAGGGGATACCCTCTGCCAGTTTAACCTGTCTCCAATAAAAATCTACTTGAATTCTGTTGTAGTTAGTTTTTGTGCTCCAGTAGAATAAAACAGGATGACCACACAGGCTGATGTTTTAATGTTTCCTTCTTTTGGAAAACATTTGTTTTATTCTGTATTCTTACAAGAGGATGAACTTTTCAACATCAACATATTTCTGTCTTTACAATTCACAGGGTAAATAGGCCTATTTTAAAACAACAACTTATAAAACCTTTATATTTACTTTGTCTCCCCTGCTGGAAAAACAGGTAAACACGTAGGATTTAAAAGTGCTGTTTGGTGTTACTTTATTTAAATCAAACTGTAAAACCATTTTTTAAATCTGTAAGTAAAAAGGAAAATAGTGTATATAGTCTTATTATTATAATACACTTTATCTTTACATTTCTGTCTATAACTCACTGTTCTTCTTTTCCCTCCGTCTACGACTATTAAGCTGTTGTAACACTTGAATTTCCCCACTGAAGGATTTATTGTCTCATCTTATCTAAACACAAAATAAAACTGGCCTGTTTTGTCACATGCATCATTTCAGCAGATGTGCTGCTTCATGTAAACTGTTCACGGGGCTTTATCTCCAAATCTATGATTTGATATCGAGTTGAATATGTGCATCACCTTTCCTCCCTCTCTCACACTGAAACATTCAGGACTTCCTCCTCAAACAACAAAAGATATGATTGAGATATGATCAAAAAGAAACTGACGGGGCTTAAAACCCCTCGTGGAGCCCCTCGTACACTGGGTTGGCCTGCAGGAGGAGAAGAGGGGTTTGGTTTGTATTAATATCAGCTGGTTTCACAAACACTATTGATGCTCAATGTCCCAAATTTACTCAGACTCACCACAGTCACATTAACATACTCTGCTGACACAGGAGGATCTGAAAAACATCCAGTTGCAAAGCTTAGATCCACTGTTAAAAACACATACAGCTCATTTCATTCAGGTAAAATAATTTGTTTTGTGACAAATGTTTTGTGTTTCTGTAGCCTCACCTTCAGCTTTACTGGCCCTCTTCCTGCAGAATATCAGCACAGCTGCTGATGATATGATGATGATGATGACCAGAGTCAGACGAACATACAGCGGCACACCTGTGTTTGTTTGAGCAGCACAGTACAATTATGTTAAACACTTTGGTTCATTATAAAATGCATCTGGGAGTCTTCACAACTGACCTCCAGGTCCATGTGAGACCTGAGGGTCCATTCATGCGGAAACCAAAAGTAACATCAACCAAATGTAAAGCTTTTACCTGCAGCTGATGGTGCTGATGGTGTCGGTGTGGAGGCTGATGGTGTCGGTGTGGAGGCTGATGGTGTCGGTGTGGATGCTGATGGTGTCGGTGTGGAGGCTGATGGTGTCGGTGTGGATGCTGATGGGGTCGTTTTGGAGGCTGATGGGGTCAGTGTGGAGGCTGATGGGACAGATGGTGGATGAGGAGGGAGAGTCTGGGTTGGTTTTGTGATCAGAGCTGTGAAATATGGAAGTCACAATAAAACAATCTGATGTTACTCAATAATTCTCTGCAAACCAGCCCATGTGTTTATAATCATTCAGCTAAATGCTGGAAATTAATGTGTCTGCTGCAACAATATTTAACTGCAGTGAGACAGTTTGAGTTTATGAGGTATTTCACAGATGAATGAAGGAGATTTCATTAGAAAATTTGCAGCTAAAAAAAAAAAATTGATTAAACATGTTGGTTTATTTGAATCAGCAGCAGCCAACAGTGAACAGTTAATTCATAGACTCTCAGTAGAAACTCACCATCTTCAACTCTGATCTCAAAGTCCTCGTTTGAATCTGGCGACAAGTCTCTGACCAATCTACATCTGTAGTGCCCCGAGTCAGACTTGATCAGGTTTGTGATGCTCACATTCAGAACTGAAGAAGATAATATACCATCTGCTTCTTTCCATTCGATGCTGTATCTGCCTCTCTGAGCTCTGTCATCAGTTGTTTCAACAAGAATGTCTTTTTCTTCACATCCGTCCTTACAGAAGATCTTCCTGCTTCCAAACAAAGAAACGCTGAAGTAACACTCGTGTGTGATGTTTCCTCCTTCCTTTCCTGTAATCATTTCTGCATTGGTGAGTCCAGTGTTTCCATCCTGCAGAGCTGTTGAAAAGATGAACAGTCAATAGTTACTATCTTCCTGTAACATACTTATGTTTGATGATAATGAACAGATCCACAGAGTCAAACTGGGAGCTGCTCAGTTCAAACACTTTGTTCCATTTTATTTTGTCAGCAGACAATCGAACAAATCTTCTGCAGAGAAAGACTCAAGATGAAGTTAAAGATCCTGAAAAAGCTAAAAATTGGAATTCCCATTTCTCATATGAAAATGAAATTGAAAAAAATGAAAAAAATAGTTTTCTCTCTTCAGCTCTAAGGTGGGAACCACAGTGGTTTAGAAAACTGCAAGTTAACAAAAGCATCATCTCAGCATCAACTTCTCTATTTCTCTAAGTTCCTGCTAAATTAATGATGTAACAGTAAAACAAAATGCAATAATAAAACAAGTACAGAAAAACAATCATTTGTTTTTTTCTTTAGATTTTGAGGAGATACCTACTTGTAAAGAACTAACTTTTAAACTGACTCATACCAGATTTAACAGATCATGTTAAACCACAGAAACCAACAAGTGAGACAGAGACAGACTGTTTTGTTTTACAGTTGAACAGAACGGTGGACTCTCGTTTGTCACTTCTTATATCGGTCAGTATTTCTGACAAACTAAAGAAAAATTACATAATAAACACAGAAGATGATAAAATATATCAACAGAGTTACTCACAGAGGATGAAGATGAAGCAGATCAACATCGGACGGACTTTCATGTTTGACGCTCTGATGGTTTCAGACTGTCTCTCTTCTTCTTCTTCTCTGGTAGAAGAGAAGAACAGGGAACATCTTTTAAATGATGGAGTCCCTCCTCCGAACAACACACGCAACTCTCTTTATCGACAGTCAAATTCAAGGCTTGGTCGTAACTTACAGTAAAGAAAGACTACAGCATATCCACACTTCAAGAAAATCTCTTTCCTCTGAGTCATTTTTGTCAGTTTTTCAGTGGCATGTGTCTTTTATTGTTAAAACAAGTATTAAATGTCAGTTCAACCTGTTTCCAATAAAAATCAACTTGTTTCAAGAATTTTTCTTTACTAACACACAGCCTGACAAGAGGATGAACAATTCAACGTCAACATCTTTTTTTGTCTTTACGTTCATAGGTTGAAATTAATTTTGAAAAATACTTTTAAAACCTATATATTATTTATTTTTCCCCTGCAGGAGAAACAGGTTAACATGTAGGTTTTAAACGTACTTTTTGGCATTACAATATTTTCAGTCACACTGTAAAAAACATTTTATAAAAATAAAACTCGCCTGTTTTGTCACATAAGCATCATTTCAGTATGTTTTCTGGTTTGTGTAAATTGCAATTAAACTAAGATTCAACAACGAGTTGAATATGTGCATCACCTTTTCCTTCCTCTCTCACACTGAAACATTCAGGACTTCCTCCTCAAAAAAAAAAAAACGGAAGGATGTAGGTTGAGATACGATCAAAAACTGGCATGATGACTTTTACTTTTAAAAGGCAGCATGTTACTCAACATAGACTGATCAAAAGTTAAAAGTCATGGTCATGTCTAAAATCTTCTCTCTACTTTGCCACTGCAAAAAAATATGTTTCCTCTGCCGTAAGATGAAGTAATGACCCTTAATTGCTCCTGATGAACAGTTGGCAGAAATATAAGTCCATTCACCATCTACCTCAGACACTCGGTTGAAGAGGGGGTTGGTTTGTATTAATACAGCTGGTTACACAAACACTAATGTTGCTCAATGTCCCAAATTTGCTCAGACGCCAGTCATGTTAACGCAATGACACCATGATGATGGCGACCAGAGTCAGACGAACATACAGCGGCACACCTGTGATCGTTTGAGCATCAGAACAAGTTTGTTTTACACTTAGGATAAAGATAAAAGATGTTCCTTTATTGTTCCCCTTGGGAGAAATTTGCAGGTAACACAGCAGTACAGAGGGAAACAAGTAGCAGCACAAGATTAAGTCTCAAAAAGACAATAATAAAGAGATAAGGTTCTATGTAAAATGTATATGGGAGTCTGTATAACTGACCTCCAGGTAGCAACTAACAGTAGCATCAACTACATATATAAAAACATAAACAAAGGAAAATAAATGCATAAAAAGAAAAAACGTGACATCAAAAAAGAACGTTCTCTCAGACAGTTTATCAGAAATTTTTCATGTGACTTACCTGCAGCTGATGCTGACGAAGGTGTGGATGTTCGAGGAGTGGAGCTCAGGCTCTGCGTTGGGGTCGGCGTGGAGGCTGACGGGACTGTTGCTGAGAAAGGACAGACAGGATTTGACGTGACTGGAGCTGTGACACATGACAAACACAATGAGCAGCAGGGGGAAAAAATGCTTTACACTTCCTGCTTCATTATGAAATGTTACAAAAAACTAAAGAAAGAAAAAAACTTTGAGGACAACACAATTTCACAATTTCATACCGTTTTACTTTGTTGATATGTGGCGGACCCTGTCACCTTTCTAGCTTCAAACAGTGTTCTGAGGATCTTATTCTCCTCTTTAATATATTTGGTTATTTGAGCAGCTGTCAGTGAACAGTTAATTCACAGACTCTCACAATATTCAACTCTGATCTCAAAGTCCTGAGATAGTTTGATGTGTGCCGCCCCGAGTCAGACTAACTCAGGTTAGTGATGCTCACATACAGAACTGGAGGTTTCACATCTCTTTTATATTCAATGCCTGTCTGCCTCTCTGAGCGCTGTCATCAGCTGCATCGATGAGGATGTCTTTTTTCTTCACATTCTGCCTCACAGATGATCTTCCTGTAACGGACTGGACTTCTGTTTCTGCTGAACAAGTGTTTCCATCGAGGAGAGCTGTTGAAAAGAGGAAAAATCAATAGTTACCATCTTCCTGTAAAACACTGAAGTCTGACAATAATGATCACATCCACGGAGGCAAACTGGGAGCTGCTCAGTTCAAACTCAGTCAAACAGCAATGTGTTTACATTTTTAAAGATTCAAAGCAAAACTAATTTCCTTAACTTTCGTTCAGTTTGATCAACTGTGATCATGTGATGTCACATGGTGGTGATAACATGTTTAATCAACATGTTTAGTCACTGAGATCCAATCTTTCTCATGCAACATTTTTTTGAATGGCCCTCTACGAGAGTCACACATCTGCATGATTATCTCATAAACTCATGCAAAGAGATGCTCAGCACATTAAAGCGTGTGTTCAATGGCACCACCTGGTGGTCAGTCATTAAACTTTTTACACTGACTAATAACTGATGAACTGTCGGCAGGAGAAGAAAGATTTGTGCACTATTGGTTTCTTTCACAATGATGAGTCGATTGAAATAGGACACGTCCATTTGGACTTTTTTCAGCAACTTTGGGTTCTTTGTTAAACACAGTGCACATATTTCATTCAGCCTCACCAAATTAGATGAACCCAAACAGAAGCAATGCATTCGTTTGTTTAAGTGCAGGATGTCTCAGAAGTCAGAAATCCTTCTGATTGGTCCTGTAAATGTCTTCCAGTCGACTCGTGATGGCCTTGCTTTTAAAACTTTATAAAAAAAAAAATGTAAAAGCTTATTTTTTAGTGTAAATCAATTTCTTTGTTTTCATCACTAAATGTACTTTTATACAATTTTGAAATGTCTTTTTCTTCACACTCTTCCTTACAGAAGATATTCCTGCTTCCAGAGAAGTCACACCAGTTCAATGTGTAATATAATTAACAGAGGAAAAAAATACAAAAGTCACAATAATGGCAGAATAAAGACAAAAATAGATAAAGGCAAATAAATAAGTAAGTATAAGGAAGTTAATCAGATTAGATCAGATTAAGAAACTCAAACTAACAATTATTTTCAGATTACACATAATTGAAGGGATGTGGTTGAATTAAAGGTGCACTATGTAGATTTGGGGAAGAAATATCTATATACCACACCAGTGTTTGGGGTAACTTGTTACAAAGTAATCTGTTAGAGTACTCAGATTACTTTTTTTATTGTAACAAGTAACTTAAAGCTTTAGTTCTGCATTTGAAGTAATCCTTTATTTAGTTAGTTATTCATAAAATTAATCCATTACTGGAAAAAAGTGCTGCCATCCGGCGCGCCTGTGGAGAAGCTATCTATTCAGATTACCACCAATTTAAACTAACAGAAAACAGTCACTCATATTTTTGAATTTTTAATCCATAAATCTGTTACTTGTATCATCTTACTCCCCAAACCCTGAACCGTGACAACCTCAATGTAAAGTTGCAACATAATGAAATGTAAAGTTTCAGCCCAGTCTCACTCAGATACCAGAACCCGACCGTTACATCATAGACTGATATTGATCTATCACAGAAACATTGTATGGGCGTATTTGTTGCCTGATATGTGACGATATGAAAACTTTTCCTTTAGTGATTATAATGAGGAAGACAGATGAGACGCATGGCATAATTTATATTTATTACATTCCCAGTACATTTACTGTTTCACTGCACTGCTGTCATCTTAGACAATAGAGTTTATTGTTAAACTAGACAATAGATCTCCATTTTGTCTATTGATGATTAAAAAGCATTTTATAAAAGCAAACGAGTAACTGCAATAAAAAAAATAATTAGAAAAGAACAATACAATAAAAGAACATAAAAATATATAACAAAAAATATATATACCAGAAGTATTTACAGATTTTGATGATGACAAAGGAGGTGCTGGATCCAATCTGATAGGTGCCGGTCCCAGATCCTGTTCTGGCTGTTCAGCCCTACTGCCGTCCCACAAAGATAAGGAGACTGTTCACTCACATCCAAGAGACTTAAAGAGAAAATAACTTACTGTCATCGTACTTTTATATCTTTCACCAGAATATTAAAAGGTCTATCATCTAATTCATACTCAAAATAAACAAGATGCAGCATATCACCAGGGAAACTGTAGCTGCTGTTAGCTGGTTAGCTCAGTTAGCTGTGCAGCTAGCGATCCAGACTGGGAGCTCGGAGCACTGGGGGGAGTGTTTACACCTCACACAGGAGCTTTGGTCCAGGACGGACTGGGCCTAACTGGCTAACTATAGATATAACACTTCAGTAAAACGTCAAATGTAATAACTTAAAAACTGTTTCTTCACTTTCTGTCGATAACAATCATTTTCGAATGTTTTCAAGTAAAATTCTTGCATATTGCACCTTTAAGATAAGCTTAACGAACAGTGGAAATAGTAAAAGTAGCTCTAACTTGAAGCAAACTGTTGAGCTCTGAGAGAGTAAATGTGGCGTTGACAGCGCTGAAGCTACTCGTGAGGCAAAGTAACGGCCGAGTAAAGAGGAGGTGATGCGTCTTCACCGCGGCTGCCGTCTGAGGGCGCTCCTTGGGGCACAGAGTAGATAACATTATCTGCATCACCACGGGGGGCGCTGTTGAGCGAGGCAGTGCTGTTGGAAAAGTCCACCTCAGAGTAGGTGAGTTTATTTGAGTCATTTGGTTTGACGTAGTTGACAGAGGTGTAAACTGTAGATATTTCCACAGGAGGAGAGTCGCCCTCTTCGTCCTGTCTGATCTCCTCATACACTCGGTTGGCCTGCAGGAGGTGGACAAGGGTTTGTTTTAATATCAGTCACAAACACTAATCATTATCAATTTACTGAAACTCACCTCAGTCATGTTTGCAAACTCAGTTTCCACAGGTTGTCCTGAAAAACATCCAGTTGAGAATATTAAAACATCTGGTTTTAGTCAAAGAGACACATCCAGCACAGATACACCAAAACGTTCTGGTAACCAACCGCAGGAGAAAAACTGCTCATGCTTCCTATTATCATTATTATACTTGAGATGTGGTAATAATTTATTCCTAATGTGCATGTCAATATTTATTTATTTATTTATTAGGGGAATCAGTGGGTGAAGGAGTAGCTAGAGCTGGGAGAGCTAATGTCTGTGTTTGTGTTGTTTTGTTTTATGTTCTGTACTTTATGTATGTTTGTGATGGCCCATCTAATAAGGTTTATCTCTCCAATAGCTGTCTATTCTGTTTTTTAAATCTTGCATATGTCATAGATGTTATCACATGTACTCTAGGAAGGCAACTATTTGAATAGACTTCTTCAAACTAAAAGATGACCACACTGTTAAAAGTCCCTTTCACACGTTCACGTTGTGTCGCCACGTCAGTCTGAAGGACCAAAATGAGGAAGCAATTTAGTTTTTAAAAAAAGACAGTTATAAGGAACTCAATTCATTGGGTTGTTGTCCATTTGTGGGGTCGAGCACACACACGTCTTTGCTTTTGTGGCTGCAGTTTCATCAGTCACAGTTGAACTCCACAGGATGTGGATTTACTTTGCCATCGGATGCAATTGTTTTGTCTTTTTAGCCGCTTCGCTCGCACAGAATGAAAGTGAAAGGAAGGCAAATGTTTCTGTGTGTGTGTGTGTGTGTGTGTGTGTGTAGCCTCACCTTTAGGTTTACTGGCCCTCCGCCTGCAGAGAAACAGCACAGCCACTGATAACATGATGACCATGGTGACCAGAGCCAGACCCACATACAGCGGCACACCTGTGACATCAACTATAAAATGACATCATAAATCAACACTTTCTAACAAAAAAAGGTCAACGGACAGTGAAATGTTCCACACAGAGAAGCAAACACATTCAGGTATTTGCAGAGTGTGCATGTTAACATTTCACTACATGTATTTACACAAACAAACACAAACTTTTGTTGAATTATGTAAATGTACCTCGACCGTCAGCTCTTTGTTGCTCTCCAGACTGGTTGCTGGTGTCAGTGGAGGCTGATGAAGGTGTGGAGCTTCTTGAACCGAGGTTTAAACTCTGTGTTGTTGTCGGTGTGGATGTTGACCGGACGGATGTTGACGGGACTGATGGTGGACGAGGAGGGAGAGTCTGGGTTGGTTTTGTGATTGAAGCTGTGAAATATGAAAGTCACAATAAAACAATCTGATGTTACTCACTAATTCTCTGCAAACCAGCCCATGTGTTTATAATCATTCAGCTAAATGCTGGAAATTAACGTGTCTGCTGCAACAATATTTAACTGCAGTGAGACAGTTTGAGTTTATGACGTATTTCACAGATGAATGAAGGAGATTTAATCAGAACATTTGCAGCAAAAAAAAAAAAAGAAAAACAATTGGATTAAACATGTTGGTTTATTTGAATCAGCAGCAGCTGACAGTGAACAGTTAATTCAAAGACTCTCAGTAGAAACTCACCATCTTCAACTCTGATCTCAAAGTCCTTGTTTGAGAGATAACCTCTGTCCAATCTACATGTGTAGCGCCCCGAGTCAGACTTGGTCAGGTTTGTGATGCTCACGTACAGAACTGAAGAAGTGAATGTGTTATATTTATATTCAATGCTGTATCTGCCTCTCTGAGCTCTGTCATCGGTTGTTTCAACAAGAATGTCTTTTTCTTCACATTCTTCCTGACAGAAGATCTTCCTGCTTCCAGAGAAAGAGAAGGAGCAGCCACGTGTGATGTTTCCTCCTTCCTTTACTGTAATAATTTCTGCATTGGTGAGTCCAGTGTTTCCATCCTGCAGAGCTGTTGAAAAGATGAACAGTCAATAGTTACCATCTTCCTGTAACATACTTAAGTTTGATGATAATGAACAGATCCACAGAGTCAAACTGGGAGCTGCTCAGTTCAAACACTTTTGTTCCATTTTCATTTTGTCAGCAGACAATCGAACAAACCTTCTGCAGAGAAAGACTCAAGATGAAGTTAAAGATCCTGAAAAAGCTAAAAAGTGGAATTCCCATTTCTCATATAAAAATGAAATTGTTAATTATTTTGGGTGTGTTGTTGCTAACAGCAGTTCACTGCTGCAGCTCTTCTGCTGGACATGATCAAAATAGAATAATGAAAAAAAATGTTTTCTCTCTTCTGCACTAAAACAGGAACCACAGTGGTTTAGAAAACTGCAAGCTTACAAGAGCAAGAAGCATCAACTTCTCTATTTCTCTAAGTTTACTGCGAAATAAATGATGTAACCGTCACACAAATGTAACAAAAAGCAATGAAAAAACAAGTACAGACGAACAATCGTTTGTTTGTCTTTAGATTTCGAGGAGATAACGACTTGTAAATAACTGCCTTTTAATGTGACTCGTACCAGACTCTGAAAGTCATAGAGAAATACTGGCTGATAGGAGAAGTGACAAAACTGAGTCCGCTGTTCAACTATTCAACAAAACTAACTGACAAACTACAGAAACTAAAGAAAAATTACATAATAAACACAGAAGATAGTAACATATATAAATGGAGTGTACTCACAGAGGATGAAGATGCAGATCAACATCTGATGGACTTTCATGTTTGAGGCTCTGGTGGTTTCAGACTGTTTCTCTTCTTCTTCTCTGGTAAACCAGGAACTTCTTTATGAAGAGTCCATCCTCCAAACACACACTCAACTCTCCTCCCCTCTTCATTCGTCTCTTTGTCCTCTACAGAGTCAAATATAAGGCTTGGTTGGAGCTTAAAGCGACACTTCATGTCATACATTTGTACAAAAATAAAATAGAATGACTACAGTTTGTCTACACTTCTAGAAAATCTCTGTCTTCATCATCATATTTGTTCATTATTGAGTGTCTTTTTTTCTTAGGTGTCGTTTGTAGGAGCCAGGATTGAAAGGCAGCTCATAAACTACAGGGAGCAGCAAAACCTCCTACTGCTGCTCACTATACTGGACTTGCTACTCTTTACTGTAGCAACTAGCTGCAGTTAGCAAGTACTTCAGTTAGCCGTGGAGCTAAGTGACTGAAGTCTGAAGTCTTCACACGACTGGACACCAGACTGGGACTGAACACAGCCTCTGTGACTGACAGAGGTCAGTTTGAAGACAGAGGTGATGTACAGCAGCTCTGACCAGGACTGGGACTGCAGGGACGAGAAGACACCCGCAGGAGGGGACAGGAGACGGGTGAAGTGGAGCTGGAAAGAGTTGGACATCAGCAGCGGGTGAAAACGGCATGTAGAGCCGGATTATATTCACGTCCTACTCTGTGAATTGAGGATTTATTTTGACCTCATTAGAGGTGATTGTGGAAAAGAGAACCAGGACTGTGTTGGTGAGTTTTATATTTCTTATATATTTCTTCTGTTGATAATGTTAGTTCATTTTTTGACGTTTTAAACTACAATTCTGGCCATATCTTACAGACTGCTCCTTTAAAACAAGTGAGAAATCTGCCAGTTTGACCTGTTTCCAATAAAAATCTACTTTAATTCTGTTGTAGTTAGTTTTTGTGCTCCAGTAGAATAAAACAGGATGACCACACAGGCTGATGTTTTAATGTTTCCTTCTTTTGGAAAAACTTTTTTTATTCTGTATTCTTACAAGAGGATGAACTTTTCAACATCAACATATTTTTGTCTCAGCTTTACAATTCACAGGTTAAATAGGCCTATTTTTAAAAACAAACAAAAAAAGAAAAACTCTGTTTTGTCACATAAGCATCATTTCAGCAGGTGTGCTGCTTCATGTAAACTGTTCACGGGGCTTTATCTCCAAATCTGTGATTCAATATGTGCATTACCTTTCCTCCCTCTCTCACACTGAAACATTCAGGACTTCCTCTTCAAAAAAACACAAGATATGATTGAGATATGATCAAAAGGAAACTGACGGTGTTTAAGACCCCTCGTGGAGCCGGTCCGCCTACCACAGTTTTTACACACTGTGTTCTGAGAACTGGCTGCAGGGTAAATCATAAACTGCAGATATTTCTACAGGAGGAGATCTGCTCTGTCAGTCCTCTCTGAGCCCCTCGTACACTGGGTCGGCCTGCAGGAGGAGAAGAGGGGTTTGGTTTGTATTAATATCAGCTGGTTTCACAAACACTAATGATGCTCAATGTCCCAAATTTACTCAGACTCACCTCAGTCACATTAACAAGCTCAACTTCCACAGGAGGATCTGAAAAACATCCAGTTGAGAAGATTAGATCCGCTGTTAAAAACACATCCAGCTCATTTCATTCAGGTAAAATCATTTGTTTTGTGTTTCTGTAGCCTCACCTTCAGCTTTACTGGCCCTCTTCCTGCAGAATATCAGCACAGCTGCTGATGATACGATGATGATGACGACCAGAGTCAGACGAACATACAGCGGCACACCTGTGTTTGTTTGATCTGAACATTATTTTACATGTTGTTTTGCATAACTGGACTTCCAGGTACATGTTGGGAGTGAGTGGTCCATTCATGCAGTGTTATTATTTTCAAAAGTGACATCAACTATAAAATGACATCATAAATCAACACTTTCTAACAAAAATAATATAGATTTAATTTTTATAATTTAGGCAATATAGATTGCCTAAAAACTGTATTTTAAATCATAAAGCTAAATGGTGTAGCAATATTCAACTGGATTTCAAACTGGAGAGTTTGAGTTTATAGGATACAGATCGACTGTTTGTGTCCACAATGATGAAAATACGCCGCTCTGAATACAAATTTAAAAATTTAATAAAAAAATAAAAAACTGTCAATTTGAAGAGTCTCAGGAGAAACTCACCATCTTCAACTCTGATCTCAATGTCCTTGTGTGCACTTGAAGACACATTTCTGTCCAGTCTACATCTGTAGCGCCCTGAGTCAGACCTGGTCAGGTTTGTGATGCTCACTAACAGAAATGAAGATGATTCATACACTTCTCCTTCGTATCCAATGCTGTATCTGCCTCTCTGAGCTCTGTCACCAGTTGTCTCCACGAGAATGTCTTTTTCTTCACACTCTTCCTTACAGAAGATCTTCCTGCTTCCAGAGAAAGAGAAGAAGAAACACGCAAATGTGATGTTTCCGCCCACCTTTTCTGTAAAAATGGGGATTTCTGCCTTGATGAGTCCAGTGTTTCCATCCTGCGGAGCTGCTGAAAAGATGACCAAGCAATAGTTACTATCTTCCTGTGACATACTGCAGTCTGATTAAATACTGAGTCCGTCAACGAAGATTCAGATCATTATGAAATCTCATTTCCTACATTTTCATTCAGTCTGATTAACTTTAATTACAGTTGATTTTTGAAGAAGCTGGAAAAAAAGCTGTGCAAACTGTAAAAAGGTAAAGAATGGGTGTCCATCCAGTGGACAAAACATGAACTGCAGTAGAAATAAACACATAATAATATTATTTATTATTATTATTTTTTAAATCAAGACCAGGGTTTGTAACTGCTTCACTGCAAATGTGTCAGGACTTTCTGCACACTGGTGCCCCACTGCCCCCCAACAGTCACACTAATGCACAAAAAGCAACGATTAAACAAGAGCAGGAGAAAAAATAGTTGAACGCAGATTGTCGGGCTGCAACAAATGAAGTTTGTCTTTAGATGTTGGAGAGATAACTGCTTGTAAAGAACTTCCTTTGAAAGTGATTCAAACCAGACTGAACATCATGTTTAACCACAGAAAGATAAGAATCAAAACTGAACTGAGTTGTGATGAATGTTCACGGTCAAACATATGCTACGAAGATAACCGGCAATAAATGGATAAATTACAAGATAAAGATTAAAAGATATAAATAGCGTGTACTCACAGAGGATGAAGATGCAGATCAACATGTGAAGGACTTTCATGTTTGAGGCTCTGATGTTTTCAGACTGTCTCTTGTTTTCTTGTAAACCAGGAACTTCTTTTAAATGATGGAGTCCCTCCTCCAAACAAGACGCGCAACTGTCTTTATCGACAGTCAAATGTACGGCCTGGTTGTACAAAAATAAAAGTATGACCACTACAGTAAAATCTCTTTCTTCCGAGTATTTTTTGTCCATTTTAGAGTCGTATGTGTCTTTTATTTTTAAAACAAGTAGAAAATATGCCAGTTTAACCGGTTCCCAATAAAAATCAACTTGTTTCAAGAATTCTTTACTGATTTTTCTTTCACATTTTTTTTTTTTTTATTTTGTACTCAACAAAACAGTGAATGTGTGTGACATACAGCCTGAGTTGAATATGTGCATCACCTTTTCCTTCCTCTGTCACACTCAAACATTCAGGACTTCCTCCTCGAAATAACGGAAGCTTGTAGGTTGAGATACGATCAGAAACTGGTACCATTACTTTTTCTTTAAAAAGGCAGCATGTTAGTCAGAAACAGACGTTTACAGATAGTTTAAAATGTGGTCATGTCCACAGTCTTTTCTGCCACTGCAAAACATATATTTCCTCTCCTTTAATGGGGCACAGACAGATCAATCAATTTCCATGATGTAAAAACTTTCTGCACATTTATTTATTTACATTTATACATTTATTACATTCCCAGTACATTTACTGTTTCAGTGCACTGCTGTCATCTTAGACAATAAAGTTTATTGTTAAACTAGACAATAGATCTCCATTTTGTCTATTGATGATTAAAAAGCATCTTATAAAAGCAAACAAGTAACCACAATACAAAGAATAATAATAAAAGGACATAAATAAAAATATATGACTTAAAAAATATATACCAGAAGTATTTACAGATTTTGATAATGACAAAGAAGGTGCTGGAGCCAATCTGATAGGTGCCGGTGCCGATCCTGTTCTGGAGTTAGCTGTGCAGCTAGCGATCCAGACTGGGAGCTCGGAGCACTGGGGGGAGTGTTGGTGTTTACACCTCACACAGGAGCTTTGGTCCAGGACGGACTGGGCCTAACTGGTTAACTATATGTATAAAACCTCAGTAAAACGTCAAATGTAATAACTTAAAAACTGTTTCTTCACTTTCTGTCGATAACAATCATTTTCGAATGTTTTCAAGTAAAATTCTTGCATATTGCACCTTTAAGATAAGCTTAACGAACAGTGGAAATAGTAAAAGTAGCTCTAACTTGAAGCAAACTGTTGCGCTCTGAGAGAGTAAATGTGGCGTCGACAGCGCTGAAGCTACACATGAGGCAAAGTAACGGTCGAGTAAAGAGGAGGTGATGCGTCTTCACCGCGGCTGCCGTCTGAGGGCGCTACTCGGGGCACAGAGTAGATGACATTATTTGCATCACCACGGGGGGCGCTGTTGAGCGAGGCAGCTGTGCTGTTGGAAAAGTCCACCTCAGAGTAGGTGAGTTTATTGGAGTCATCTTTGGTCTGGAAGTAAACAGTCAAAGGTCAAAGGTTATTTACTCTATCCTTGCAAAAATGTTTCCTCTAAAGTAACAATCTCACTTGTCACAACGGATGCAAAAAAATATATATATTTCATTTTACAACTACTGTACATTGATGTGGGAAAGAGAAACAACTTTTGTGAAATGTGTAAAAATCAAACTATCATTGTCACTTTATCTGAAGGGATGTGGTCTTAATGTGTAAAACCGAAACTGTCACTATTGTTTTCACTTACTTTCTTCTCACAAGTGGCTGCAGCGACCGAACTGTTTTCATCTGTGGCTTCTTCTGCATTTGGTTTGACGTATTTGACAGAGGTGTAAACTGTAGATATTTCCACAGGAGGAGAGCCGCTCTCTCTGTCCTGTCTGATCTCCTCATACACTCGGTTGGCCTGCAGGAGGTGAACAGGGGTTTGTTTTCATGTCAGTCACAAACACTAATCATCATCGATTTACTCAAACTCACCTCAGTTATGTTAGCATACTCGGTTTCCGCAGGTTGTCCTGAAAAACATCCAGTTGAGAATATTAAAACATCTGGTTTTAGTCAAAGAGACACATCCAGCACAGATACACCAAAACGTTCTGGTAACCAACCGCAGGAGAAAACTTAGAGACTACTCAGGGAAAGAAAACTCATAAGTCAGGAGAGATTTCTTTTCTCTCCTAGGATGGCATGGGAAAGTCATGTTTGTTCATCTAATCACGGCAAAAACGCTCTTAACGTCACACCCCACAGCTCAGGTTAGGGTTAGTAAGAGTAACAAGCTGGGGTGAGCTTTTGTTTCTGTCGCCATCTTAAAAAAACAAATACCTGTCGCGTTCGGAGGAACTCCTTCTTGTTTGCTGGGTTCTCTCTGTTGATGAAATTTCAGCTCCGAAGTCTGAACAACAGCCTTTATTAAAGGGTTCTGAGATTAGAGATACACTAAATTTAGTTGGCTGTTAATGAGATGTTGTCAGCTGAAAGGCTTCATATAGTCTATATGTGCCTTTAAATTTAAAGCTCCATCTGATTGGACGTTCAATCAGATGTGTCACCACCTTTAAAATCACGTGCAATCTAGGAAGGCAGCTTTTTGAGCAGACTTCTTCAAAATGAAAGATGACCACACTGTTAAGAGTCCCTTTCACACGTTCACGTTTGTGTTCCCACCACGTCAGTCTGAAGGACCAAAATGAGGAAGTAAATTAGACCGATGACGAGTTAAAAAAAAAACAACAGCTGTCGTTTTCACACAAAAGGAAACCATCAGTCATACTGTTGTTTGTACCTTCTGTTGCATGACTCTGATGTTCAAGCTGGATGTGAGGTTTCATCAGGCTTCATGTGTAGTTGTTGGGTAGCAGAAGCCAGATAGCACTTTAAATCACAAACTGATGGTGTGAGTCGCAAAATAAGCATCTCGTGCTGCAGCAGCAACGAGAGAAGGTTTATTGCTGAGCCAGTTTCTGTTGTGAGTTTGTGCCATCTGTGTTTACGGCAGAGATAGCTTCCTACCTAACATACTGACTCACAGAAGGCACTTACAGTTGTATAGGGTTAGCATCTGGGCTGTGAGGCCCACGTGTGCACGTGTATTGAAAATCGCCTGCTGGTTTATTGGTTTGTTGTCCATTTGTGGGATCAAACACACACACGGCTTTGCTTGTGGTTGTGGCTGCAATTTCATCAGTCATAGTTCTCCAAAGTTGAACTCCACAGGAAGCCATTTACTTCGCCATCGGATGCAATTGTTCTGTTTTTTTAGCCGCTTCGCTCGCACAGAATGAAAGTGAAAGGGAGGCAAAAGTTCAATTTGCGTATCTGTGACTGCAGCCTTCTTGTTCCTGCGAGCCCAACGCCCAAAGAGCTCAAAAACTGTGTTTAGTGTTGTACTAAACTTCCATGGATTAAAAAGTTAAAGTGTGTGTATGTGTATGTGTATGTGTGTGTGTGTGTGTGTAGCCTCACCTTTAGGTTTACTGGCCCTCCGCCTGCAGAGATACAGCACAGCCACTGATAACATGATGACCATGGTGACCAGAGCCAGACCCACATACAGCGGCACACCTGTGGATATTTGATCTGAACATTATTTTACATGTTGTTTTGCATAACTGGACTTCCAGGTACATGTTGGGACTGAGTGGTCCATTCATGCAGTGTTATTATTGTCAATGGTGACATCAACTATAAAATGACATCATAAATCAACACTTTCTAACAAAAAGGTCAACGGACAGTGAAATGTTCCACACAGAGAAGCAAACACATTCAGGTATTTGCAGTGTGCATGTTAACATTTCACTACATGTATTTACACAAACAAACACAAACTTTTGTTGAATTATGTAAATGTACCTGGACCATCAGCTCTTTGTTGCTCTCCAGACTGGTTGCTGGTGTCAGTGGAGGCTGATGAAGGTGTGGAGCTTCCTGAACTGATGTTTAAACTCTGTGTTGTTGTTGGTGTGGATGTTGACGGGACTGATGGTGGACGAGGAGGGAGAGTCTGGGTTGGTTTTGTGATCAGAGCTGTGAAATATGAAAGCCACAATAAAACAATCTGATGTTACTCACTAATTCTCTGCAAACCAGCCCATGTGTTTATAATCATTCAGCTAAATGCTGGAAATTAACGTGTCTGCTGCAACAATATTTAACTGCAGTGAGACAGTTTGAGTTTATGAGGTATTTCACTGATGAATGAAACAGATTTAATCAGAAAATTTGCAGCTCTAAATAAAACAATAAATTAGATTAAACATGTTGGTATATTTGAATCATCAGCAGCTGACAGTGAACAGTTAATTCAAAGACTCTCAGTAGAAACTCACCATCTTCAACTTTGATCTCAAAGTCCTCGTTTGCGAGATAACCTCTGTCCAATCTACATGTGTAGCGCCCCGAGTCAGACTTGGTCAAGTTTGTGATGCTCACATACAGAACTGAAGATGCTTGACCTGTTTTTTCATATTTGATGCTGTATCTGCCTTTCTGAGCTCTGTCATCAGTTGTTTCAACAAGAATGTGTTTTTTACAGTTTTCCTTACAGAAGATCTTCCTATTTACAGAGATAGAGAAGAAGGAGAAGTCGCAGCCATATGTGATGTTTCCTCCTTCCTTTCCTATAATAATTTTTGCATTGATGAGTCCAGTGTTTCCATCCTGCAGAGCTGTTGAAAAGATGAACAATCAATAGTTACTATCTGGGCTTCCTGCAAGATGTTGCAGTCTGCTTTGGTTCACATTAACACATTTATGGTCACACTGGGAGCTGCCCAGTTCAACCAGTCTGTGACTGAGGGGTAACAACTTAATCCACCAGAAAAATGTCATTTGGATTATTTCACTAAGCATTTGAAGCATGGCAATCTTTTATTCTGACTCTGATTTCACTCATATGAAAGGAAAAACAACAATAAACACATGGAAACCTTCAGACTGAATGTGAGGTGAATTTTAGAGTCGACGTGATTGCCTTAAAGTCTGAAAATGTTTTTCTTATATATTTGAGAGTTTTTTTGTGAATTAGATAATTTTGCTCATCTTAAAGCAACATCGATGAAAATATAAAAGAGGAATACTTGATGATAAGGAGTTAAACTTATGGTTTCTTGCATGAAAATGGTATTTTCATCTTTTTCATGTGAAATGAGGTTTTCTCGTGTAAAATCAATATTGTTACTAATATTCTGCGATGGTAGTCGGATACATGGAGAATAAAACGTTCATAAAATGTCACGTATGATGAAAGAATTGTATATTTTTAAAAATGTATTAACTATTAAAATTAAATATTTCAGGAACAAGCAAGTCATCACGACAAAATGTTTTCACAAACTGTCTTTTTTTCATGATGTTACATAATTTAGTTGTGACATGCAGCTTTTTTTCTTTTTCTTTTGGCTGAATCTAAAAAAGTTTTTGGTGACTTTTTAAAAAAAATTAAAGTCTCAAACAAAACTAGTGGAATGAGGTGCCGACATTGCAGCACATACATGGACATAAGTAAATATCCATAGTTACTGTTACAGCCTGTCAAATTCTGGGGTGGACTTGTGTGTTTTTTGGTGTTTTTCCTGTTTGCTGTGTTTGCAGACGTGCAGTGGGAGGCTGGGAGGAGTTTCACCTCACCAGAGCCGCAGGTGTGTCTGCAGCAGGTTGGCAATCAGTGCCTGTTTAAAAGCCTTGGCCTCCACGCTACCTGCTGCCAGATGATTTTGCTTCATCCTAGTGGTATATGGCTCCTGTTAAGATGCTTCACAAAGCCCTTATCAGTATCTTCGTGTATTATTCTCTAGATCTAATTATCGTTTGCTCTCCCTCCAGCGATCACCTGCGTTCCCGGCAACCAGTCGCTCTACACCCCACAACCCAGCTCTCCGCACCTCTGCAACCGACACCCTCGCCTCGAGCTCAACCCGAGCCTCCACACCCCACCTGGTCCTCCAGCACCACAGTGAGCGACCTCTCCACCAACACCTCTCCCTGCCCTGACGGATTCACCAGCCGGAGTTTATCACGCCTCGCCCCTGCACATTTCCATGGCCTAAACTCAATAAATCTACCTGAACTCTACTTCTGCCTCGCTGACTGCTTTCGGGTCCTGCCTCACACCATACAGTTTAACAGTAATAGAGAAAACAAAAGGTCAAAACACATCATTGCTCTACTTCCTCCATCTCACACCCTTCTTTGCATAAACGTAGATAATGTAGATGTGTAGTTTCCTGTGCTGTGAGACTAAAAAAAACTGTTGAAGCAGAACTCGACCCTCTGTTACAGTCAAAATACAACAAAACCTGCAATGCCTTATTTTACAAATAAGAACATGTGCAGCAAAACAACAGGTGTGTTTAAAAAATAATAAAACAATAAAAACAGAAATGATAAAGAAGAAGAAGAAAGAACAAGAGGAAAGAAGAAAAAGAAGAAGAGGACATGTATTTCTGGGAACATTATTAATAATGCAAAATAAAGTGACTCATGCCGGATGCTGGCCACCATATTTAACCACAAAAACCAACTACATGACTGACATGAGCTGTGCAAAGTCCACCAATAGGAAACGGTTTCCCCCTGCTGAAAAGTAAACCATAAAGAAAAGAAAAGGGAGAAGAGAGAAAAATGATGCATTTCAAAGGAGAAAATGTTATTTTAAAAATAGAGAGAGTGTACTCACAGAGGAGGAAGAAGCAGATCCACGTGTTACAGCGTTTCATGTTTGAGGCTCTGGTGGCTTAATGCTGCTTCTCTCTTCTCTTCACTGGCAAACCAGGAACTTCTCACTTCTCTAAATAATGGAGTCCCTCCTCCAAACGACACTCTCAACTCTCCTCCCGTCTAGCCAATTATCTGTGACTTTGTGTGTGAGTTTGTATTAAAACTGTGCCTGGTTGTGACTTAAAGTGAAATTAAAGTCATTTTCTTCCACAATGCATAAAAAACTCCATCTTATTAACATTTTAATCTGTTATTTACTCCTATAAGTCTACAAGTGAGAATATTGAACAGTTAAACCTGCTTCCAATACAAATCCAGTTGGTCAAGTTGTTAATAAAGACCTTTTTTTTAATTTTGTACTCAAAAAATACAACTGCATGTTCTGAGAGTGTACTTCCAGAAGTTGTTGCATCTTTCTGTCAGCGGTAACTATGCTGTGAGAACTTTTCTCTCCACCTTCTATTTGTGTGCTTTTACTGACTTCACACGTCTCTGCATGTCGCCTACTGCCCTCTGCAAGGGAAGTGCAACTTAAACCCCTCCATTTAATTCATCTATCTTTCTTTGTTGAAGGACAAAAGTAGTAACTTAGTACTGCACTTCCAGCAAGTTAATGGACTAACAAGAGACAGATGAAAGCAAATGAAATCAAAACGGATGGTGAAAACTGAAGCAGCAAAGGCATTCTGACTTGTACTCCCAAATTCAAAAACGATCATACATTTTCCCGAAGGCAATGCTCTTTTGTTAGTTTTTAAACTCCAGTTTGCAGAGTTGGTTAGTTAAGTTAAGGTAGGCTATGACTACTTTATATAAAATTTACTAAAGTATATACTGTACGTTAATGTGCCGTGTTTGGTTGATCGAAGGTTTCGTGAAGTGGAGACTGGTGCAGGACTGTCATGTCGAACTGAAAAACAGCTTTACCAAGGAGACACAGCTGAAATAAATGAGTACCCATGGTAACAAATCAGATGTTCTTTTGGTATTTAAACATTTGGATGTGATACCTAAAAGCGCAAATAACATGATGGTGTCATCTGCATAAAAATGGATGCTACCAATACCTAGAATATGTGTTTGTTAACTTTAAAGATCGTTTCTCTTCCTTTATCTGATGTATTTCTGCTAAACAACAAGATATTGAGCAGGTTATAGCAGGGAGGTATCACGATCAGGTATCAGAAGTGAATGCAGAGAGGAGCAGTGTGAGCGAAGGGAGGAGGGTCAGACGCAGTTGGTAAAAGATGGTTGCAGTTTTGTTCCAGCAACAGCATGAGGTCACCATTCACAGATAATAAAAAATAAAAAAAACTTGAGAGGAAGGAAAACATTTTTTTTAATGCCTATGAGACTGGCACATTGAGCAAGAGCTAAATTCTGAGAAGGAGTGAGATCATGTGTCATAGTTCACTGAGGAACTATATATGTACAGAAAGCGACAGGACCGAGAGACGTGATCGACCGAGAGACGTGATCGTGGCAGTTCTGCAGTTTCGTGACTTTGGTTGTCATTTCAGAATGAACATCCACCACGTTGTGCTCTTCTGCTTTTCATCAGGTGAGACTGACTTTCTGTTCATTGCTGCAGAACACACTTCTTTTAGAACGTCACCTTGTGTAAATGTTTTTTATGTTGTTTATAACATGTTGTTTTATGCTAATCTATTCTTACTTGCATAAAAAAGTCAGGGTAGGGCGGCATCTTTACTTTAAAGATACGTAGTGATAGTTAAAAAGTCTGAATACTGCTAATTCAAAAAAAGGAAGTTCTTTCACTGAAACCACAGCTGACACCTGACCGGATGCAGTACCGACACGGGTCGAGCTGGGCTGTCAGGGACTGAATTTTCTTTTTTTTACCTGAATCAATATTTAGTAGTACTGATGTAGGTAACCCCAGTCAGGATAAGAGTGTTAAGCAGTAAGTCTACGATAAACTTCTGACCATAAGTCTCGCTCTTTGTTTCAGCAGCAGTGATCGATGGAAACGCCGGCCTCGTCGATGCACAATCGACTCCATATACAAAAATGGAAGGCGAAGATTTCACAAATCAATTTGCCCTTCACGTGCCGCGAGGAAGCAGAATATATCTCTGTAGGAACGACGGCGGGAAAGAAGACATCCTCGTAGAAACACATGGGAACAGAATGCAGAGTGGCAGATTCAGAATTAGATACGACATAACTGACAAAAAAGTGCACGCAGTCGTCACAGATCTGAACCTGGCCGACACAGGACGGTATAAAGTTGGTGTGGGCGATTCTTCCTCCCGCGATCCATACAGGGAGTTTGATATCACAGTTAGAGGTAAGTTTCACCTAAAAATGATACTCAGTTTAGAAACAGAAGCTTTTTTATAGAAGAACCTTTATATTCTGCATTTGTGAGCCTTGCTGAAGGTTAACATTTTCTCCATTTTATTCCTTAGTTGACTGCTACATGCTAAATGACAACACTTTTTGTGTCTTTGATTTTTATGGTTTTGATAACGCTGTGCTTATGATCTGGTTAGGTTTAGGACAAGATCATGTTTTGACTTAAAATACCTGGTTTTGTCACCACAGATACTGTCAATCAAAAAAAAGCACTCAGTTTCTTCCGTACTTGATTGGCTGTTACTGCCTGTGATCAATAAATAGTGGCTGATCACTTCATTGTTTGCTGACACCAAGTTATACATCAATCAACCTCGCTTTCACTATGTTTTTCTGTCGGCCACCAGGCACAAAGTCCCCCAGGGAAATTAAGGTAGACCGTCAACATACTTACCGACCATGAGACCTCAAAAATAGGGAGGATTTTGAAACCAAAACAGCGTGTTGGGGTCCCTACCCCCGAACAAATAACAAAATAATTAGTCAAATGCAACAAAATGTTTATGTCCAATCGTTCTCTCCAGGGCAGGACGGGACGCAACAGTACAGCAGACTACTCATTGTACATTGACAGAAACAGGTTGTGGTTACTTAAAGGGGAAAAATTGTTATGTATCTGGAGAAATTTGGGAGAATTGTGACCCCGGGAGGAATATTGGAAGAGGGCGATGAAAAACTTTCATCGTCTCCTGGGTTGGCAATTATGACTCTCGATCCAGTCAATCCGTCACCATTTCTAGATGAATGACTGAACTCATGTTTTGTGTTTTGTTGTCAGCAGTTGCTACTCTGAGGAAAAACTAAAATAATCAACTCGTCATCAGCTTCACCGTCAATGATACTACTTATAAAACGCTGGGGAACAGGGGGGTTGTCTTTTTCCACCACTGCTGATTGTCAAGGACCAATCAAAGAGTAGGTCAAAAGTTGCTGTGGGTCTAAAAGAAAGATGGGTGACTTATACAGCATGAGGTTATCATGACAGTTTATGCTCCGGCAACACTGAGTCAACGAAAGCTGACATCACACCTCTCTCATGGTTGTTTTGGGCAACATTCACTTCCTGTTTCTAAAGAGCTGCAGAGCAGGAGTTGAAGCTGCCCACGTTAATTTAGGTTAAAGGTCACCGCCTCAAAATCAAATTGATTTACTGTCTTGTGTCAGTTGTTATACATCTGCCTGACTCAATGTTTGAATTGTCTCTAACATGCCTTGTTTCGACAGTTTGCCTCCAAGTGTAAAATAACAAAATGTTTAGATGTTAGTAAAGGAAATAAGTCAAATAAATGAATAGATAAAAAAGAAAGCAATCATAAAAAGATAACTGGGAACATTAAAGGTGCGGTGTGTACGAATTGTAGTTCACATTCACAAATTACCTCAAAGTATCATCTGAATTTAAAGTGTTGACGTTACGCCAAAGACATCTCGGTATTATGTTGGAGACATGTCTACTGAAGTTAGCATGCTAACCAGCTAACTCCGGCACGTCCTGGTTCATAATACCACTTTGTACCTCACAAGATGATAGTCATGGTTTCAAAATCTGCTTAATTTAAGCGACATTAGGCTAGTTTTTCTGTAAAGGCGGTTAAAAGTATTGGTAGACGTGGGCTGCTTGTTTGTGTCTTGTTTTTATAAAGGTGTAGTTTGATCCCCAGGCCCAGGTCTTAGCTGTCCATAGCTTCAGCTGGGAAATCTTCAAGTTGTAAAGTTAGTTAGAGTAGTTTGCCTGTAAAGAAGGACTAGTGAGTAGATGACAACCTCTGTAGTCTCGTTTAGCCACCTGTTAGCAACCGAAAGGTGCGATATGTATGTAAGATGTGCCTGTCAGATGCATACTCAAAACAAATAAGGGGCAGCACATCACCAGAGTAGCTGCTAAATGTAGCTACCTTTGGCTAGTTAGCTCAGTTAGCTGTGCAGCTAGCAGTTCAGACTGGGAGCTTGGTACCAGGGGAGTATTAGTGTTCACGCCACCACAGGAGCTTTAAATGGGACAAGACAGGGCCAGTTAGCTTTTTCCCTTCATGTGTTCATTTGTTTTTTTTTTCCAACAGCTCTGTGTGAGAAAGTTGTCTATGAAGAGTCCAGAGTCTACAGCAGCACCGAGGGAGGAAACATCACCATCGAGTGCTCCTTGTCTGCGCATGCTTTAAACAGGAAGTTCCTCTGTAGGGACGAATGTCACAAATTTCTCTTTGACACCAACGCTGAGAGAGCCACGAGCAACAAATACAAAATCACATATGGGAAAAATGGGTTGTTTAATGTGACCATCACACATCTGACCTGGTCGGACTCGGGACGCTACAGTTGCGGCGTGGGACGACAACAACCACAAAAAAATCAGTGTCACGCGTTTGAGATCACAGTTACAGGTGGTGAGTTTCTAAATGAAAGTCATGAAAATGTCCCTGCGTGTTTCTAGAGGCTTGAAGAAAGTGTCGACTCTCAACAATCTGATGTATTTTGACAAAAACAAGCTCAAAGGCCGGTATGGCCGCCTGTTGATGGTGGCTTGCTTGCTTGTTTGTTTCAGACTTCTTCCTTTTCATTTAGTCTCGTGTCAAATGTCCTAGTTAGTTTTAATCGTATCAATCTTTTGTTTATTTCTTAGTTGACTAAATGTCTGAGCATTTCTAAAGTTACGTAATAGAGCGATTTAATGCATTTCTAATTGGATTATTTTTACTTAATTACTGTACTTAACTACAGTTTTGAGGTGCTTCTACTTGAGCATTTCCATTTTCTACGACTTCGTACTTCCACTCCACTACATTTTTTTGATTATTTTAGTTTCTAGTTACTTTGAAGACTGAAATAATCATTGATCCCAATAACATGAATAACTGGTCCAGTACATTTAATATCAGATCAGCGAAAAGGTTTTTAGTGGAAGCACCCTGAGTAAATGAATCTGTCTTTAGTTGTTTGACCGGTTGTTTCCTTTCTCTTGTGACTGTTAACCAGGCGGCGCCTTGCGTCCACTCGTCTGTCTGACTGTGGTTGTGCTGTTGGTCGGTTGCGTGATGCTCCTCTACAGATGGAGGATCAGAAGTGTTGATTGTGAGTCATCTGTCTGCTCTTATCTGCACTTTGAAATAATTACAACCAGACAATTCACAAGGAAAACACCTCTGTTGTACTTCATGTTCACAGATGTAAACACCAGGGGGAGTGCCGAAAACCCGGAGGTGACTTTCTTTAATTCTTTGAATCTCATCATCATCAGCCGTCTGGGCCGTTACCGTGGCTGCCCGTGTGTTTCAGCTGCCACTGCTTGTCACTTCGGTAAAGTTGCTGTTTCTTGTTTGTTTTTTCAGACTTCTGTCTATGACGACTGTGCTCCAGTCTCCACATGTGAAGGATCACTCTACCAGGACCTTGATCCACACGGCAGGGATCACAGCCTGTACTGTACACTAGAGACAACACCGTATGTGGATATTCAACCTTCACGAGAACAAGCTCAAAGTTCAGTTGAAACAGAATAAAATTATTCATGTTCACTTCTTCCAGTTTTCTTTTTTTTTCCTCTTTTAATGAGCTGCTCTGAGCTATTACCGTTCAACACAACGTCTTACTCATCCATCTCCAGCCTCCTTTGTCCCAAAGTCAGCGAGGTTTTTGAATGTGTTTTTTAGTTAAATGCCTGAAAAAAGGTGTGTGGTTACCACAGGCTGAAGATACTTACACGTTTTGTTCTACAACATAAAATACATCATTAAATGTCCCACAGTTTAATTATAAAGCTCTTACGTGTCTTAAAAATGGTTAGCGGTTGCTATCAGGTGTCTAAATGAGACTGCAGTAAAAATACAGGCAGAAGTCAGTGACTGTTTCAAAGATAGTCGAGGGTTTGACATCATACTTTTATATGGAAAACAAAGAAGAATAAAAGAAGAAAAAGCAAAGTGAGAGATTGAAATTAAATGTTTTTCAAAGCTGAAATCATAAAATATTATCTTCATTTAAACTGTTCAAGATTACATCAGATTGAACACAATTTTACAACAAAATTGCAAATGAAAAAAAGTTGAGTGAGTGACTCTGGTTCATTTTTAATAAAATGTATAGTTGTCATCAGAGTATAATAATAACCATCGAGCTGGACGACGTGGAGCCAGAACTTTCCACAACCTCAACAAACATTAATGAACTAGTTAAACCAGTTGTTCCCATGACATCACAGTGCATTTGACCTCTGACCTTTTAGATTTTCTTCCTGTCGTTCCTGTCATGTTTCCCTTCTTCCCACCTAGTTTACGCTCTTTGTTCAAGGCTTATTTTGTGGTGACGGTGTCTGACCCGCCTTGACTCACCTGCATGTCATCGTCCATCAAGTGACTGGTTAATGACCCAGTTCCCATAGTTTTGGTCCATAAATAAAGCTTCTCCGTCCTCCCCACATCTTTTTGTTGCAGCACCACAAAAAGGAAGTGACTCACTGTGAGAGAAACACCTGACGCCTGTTTAATTTTCTTTTTATATCACGGCCCGGATCGAGTTTGAAGTAACAGACTGTAAAATGCTGCTGAGGGAGACTCTTGATATTAGTGAGGAAACTTTGCAGCTGCAGTTGTGTGAGTTGCTGTTGTTTTAAAACAGAGAAGAATTTAGATACACAAAGAAAAACTGTCTCTTATTGGCCTCTGAAGTGACCGACGAGGTCGACTCACACGAAACTGTCACTTTGCTTCCATTGACTTAAAATAACAAAGGATTTGGGGTTTAAAATAATATTAGGATTTAAAAATGACGTTAGTAAAAAACACATTAGGGGCGACCTTGTCATGAAACTATATAATAATAAACATTATTTAAACAATACAAACAAAACAAATGTGACTGTGATGATAATAATAATAATAATAATAATAATTTATAAAGAGTCTTTCAAGGAGCCCAAGGACACCTTGCATGTTTGGAGAAACACATTAACAAACATTAGTAATAAACATCATCATCATCATCATACTGTGGGTGGGGATGAAGATATGAACTGTTTAAACCACAGAGGGGAAGAGAAATTACATCGAGTCGACCGGCAGAAACTGGAGGGATCGACGTGATCGAGGCACTTCTCCTGCAGATTTATGAGTTTTCTTCATCAGGATTAAATTCAAAATGAACGTCAACCATCTTCTGTTATTCTGCTTCTTATCAGGTGAGGACTGAACACCTGAACGTCCTTCAGCAGATTTCATTCATCTCAATGTTGAAAGTGTTTCTTGTAGTTATTTTGTTGCTTCTTATTTGTTGAGATATCTGATTGTTCTCGTATACATCACACTGTTGCTCCATGATTTAAATGTGATATATCAAAAGGTAGTTTTTGTCCATCATGACAGTGTTGTTGCTCTCTGATGTTACACAAGAGGAACATTTATTTAATTATATTTTCATGTTTTTCACTTGTTTTTGTCTTCAAATAAAGCTCAGGTTTCCATAATGTTAATGCTTCCTCCTGCCATTAAAAGATCCCTTCCCAGTGTGCTTCAGTGTAGTGTAAGAGAAAAGGGACAAAATTCACAAAGTGTATCTGAAGGTAACACAAGGCTTCAGCTCAACAAACGAAGTGAGTTTCTACCAAAGTTTTTGTGTTTTTTAGTATGAACCTCCATCCGTGTGTTACTTTCTCTCCTCCGAGGGAATTTTGCAAGATAGTTATAATATAATGACTTTATTGATAACTTTTTAAAACAAAGATACAAAAGGCTTTACAGGAATAAAAGAAAAGAAGATCCCAAATATAAAATGCAACAGTTATAACAGATAACATCACTTTTATGAGGAAATATAAAAAAAAGATACTGAGTTTGTCTGCCTCAGGGGAAAGGAGCGCCACACTACTCTCGCTAACTGAGCATCTGTCCGATTAAAGCTGCAAATAGCTGCGTCTGTATCATCTCTGCTTCTCTGTGAAGAGCTGGATTATGTCACATTAACCTGCAGTCTCTTTAACAGTAAGTCTACAATACATACTGTAACAATGTTGATCATCAGTATCCACTGTTTATCTTTTCAGCCGCGCTGTTCGGTGATGACACCGGCCTCGTCGATGCAGAAACAATCGTCCGGACTGAGGGGAGTAGCATCATAGTCAGATGTCCCTTTAGTCTCTTTGGGAGGAAGAAGTTCCTCTGCAGGGACGGATGTAAAGAAGAAGACGTGCTCGTTCAAACCAAAGGCGACAGCGCTCAGAGTGGAAGATACGGCATCTTGTACATACAGGGAAGTTCTCCGGTTCCTTCTTCAGTTCTGTTTGTGAGCATCACACAGCTGACCAAGTCTGACCAAGGACGGTACAGGTGTGGTCTGGAAAGAGCTTTCTTACCTGATTCACACTGGGAGTTTGACATCAGAGTTACAGATGGTGAGTCTTTGTCACCTGTGTACATGTTGCTGCTCGAACGCCTGTTTTGTATTTGAAAAAATGTACTTTTGAAGCTCATTTTTGCAGAATTTTAATCTAGATGTCTTTTGACCTCTAAATTCACAATTCAGTGCTCACTGTGCGATAAAATATCCACAGGATACATTTAGAGTATGGTCAGTAGCGGTGGTGGACCGCACCAAGAGGTTGCACAACTCTTCTCGTTTCAGTTCCATTTTGTGGCGACTGGAGGCTGGAAACTTTCACAGTTCACCGACAGCTGTTGACGTTTTAAATATCCTGCTATATTTAGAGTAACAGCCACATAAACAGCTGCCAAGTGTGTAAATGTTGACAAATGTGACCTCCTGTATGGTCGTTATCTTTCTGTGCACGTGATTGTCATTCATTTTTAATACGTTTTTGTCTTTCACAGCTCCGAAGACTTTCCCTGAGACCATGAAGCAGTCTGAGCAGCAGCAGGCTGAGGAAACAGCATCTGCAGCTACAGTTCACAGTGTTGAAGGTTCAAACCTGCAGAGATCAACTGTCCGTCCTACGGAAGCCCTGAAGGGCAAGTTTTTTTCTGTTGATCCGTTTTCTGATCTAAATTATTTCTCTCCTGTGTTTATGACTTGTACAGAAGAGTGTTAGGGCCAGAGGTGAGGAAAATAATGAGAGGAGGAAGTTTTTTTCATTATGCAGTCAAGTCCACATTTGAGACGACATCAAACAAGACTGGATTTGAGGGACCAGTTGAACATTTTGACTTTTTCTTGAAATGCATAATGAAAAAATAACTTCCTCCTCTCATGTTTTTCCCTCACACCTGGCCTTAATACTCTTCCATGTGTGATCTGGTGGATGATAAAAAGTTTTGGCAGGATAATCTTTCTAAACTCCTTTTATTCATTTTTTTCCATCCGTCAAAACATGTAAAAAAAAAAAAAAAAAAAAAAAAACTTATAGGGAAAAAATCTTGCAAATCTTTTTCTTCATTGGAAAACAAAACCATTTATCTCACGAAAAAATAAATAATTTGGTTTCACACATGAAAATTCTCACTTGTCCCTCAGGGGCTTCCGTACCGTCCTCCTGTCCTAATGTTTGTTGTCTGCTCTCTCCTCAAAAATCCAAATATTCAGGCGACATGTTGAATTTGATGTATGAACATTAAATAACTCTGAAATGATGTAAACAGAGTCAAACATTTATAGACGATGTAAGAAAGATGTGATATAATCAACACATATAAACATAAATATCGACTTTCAACTTTCAAGATTTCCAAAATCATTTGCTTCTTTTATGAAACATCCAAGAAATTGTGTTTATGCACTTTTAATTTTGACCAGCAGTTGTTTAGTGAAGCCAAAATAAAATGTTGGCATTGTAGATTACCACAAACAACTAATAAGGTAAATTTGTAAGTTATTTTATCAACGTTTTTATAATACGTGTCATATAACATTCAGATTACATGTTTAAGAGCTCACTTGACGAAAAAAAGGTTTTTAAAGCCAAACCACGATGTCTGCCAAACCCTTTCCAAGTGGTTTTTCACACACCGTTCTGACACCTGAGAAATAGAAAACATTTCTTTATTAACAATGAAACTTTTATAGGAGACATTATTTGTGTTAAATTCATCACACTACAATTCAGTGTTCCCCTCTTGAATGTCACATCTCTCTCTCTCCCTTCTCTTTCTCAGCCTCTCGCCCGGGTCACACCCTGCCTCTGCTCGTTGGTCTCTCTGTAGTTGTGCTGTTGGCCGTCGTTGTGTTGCTCCTCTACAGGTGTAGGACAGGTGTAGGCGACTTACCCTCCAGCTCTATCAGCACTGACGGTAAATATTCATTCACACAGAGACAAAGCAGTGTGTTTGTACTTTCTGCTGCGCAGGTTTGACCACCAGAGGGCAGTCAGTCGACAGAAACATGGAGGTGCATGTATACATCATGTACTGACATCTCTTGCTGTTTTTCAGTTCACCTCACCTATGAGAATTGTTCTGGACGTGAAGACGACGCCTCCCCGGCTGTAGATGATCAGGACAGAATACTCCAACCTCTGACATCTTATTTTATGTCCAGTAAACCTCGTTATAACATCATTACCCTTTTCTGAGAGCTTTCATCAGTATAAAATCTTTTACTTTATTGTTCCCACTGGCTGAAGAAGTACCACGTATATGCACTTGTATGTTCTCACCCTCAGCACTTAAATCATAGCACTTGTGTACTTCAGGTATCCTTGATAAATAGCAGCTACTTTGCTCAGACGAGGGCTTGAAAATTGTTTCTATTTTACTTTATCGACGGTGATGTGTTGTGGTTTCTTTCTTGTGACAAATGTACTTATTGTAAGTCGCTTTGGACAAAAGCATCTGCTAAATGCCCTAAATGTAAATGTATATGTAATCATGTGTTTTACTCGAGTATAAGTAGAAATGTTTTAAAAGCACCTTTTAGAGGTTTTCTAACAGTACATCATAGCATTTGAATTGAATTACTGAAACTTTAACACAAACTCAGCATTTTAATATTACAGTTTTAACTACTTTATCTACTGGTGCATAGTTTTATCCAATTACACAGTATCCTGTCTTATAAAGTGATGACATGTTTTGCAACTCAGTCTGTTCGATAAATGGTGGAGCCAAATGAAGAATACTTCCCTGGAAGTTTAAAGTAATATACACATTGAAAAACTCTTAAATTAAAAGTACCTCAAAGTGTATAAATGTACTTTAAGAGTAACTCAGGGAGTACTACACATTATGTGAAAAAAGTACAGAGGAAGCTGCATGTAATCTGATAATCTGCCTCCAGTGATGTCACTCAGTGGTGAAGATGCATTGTGGGTAATGCAGACTATGGCAATCGAGCTTTTGAGTCTGTAGCACCTAAACTATGGTACACCAGATCTACTTTATGTACTTTTGTCTATTGTTTTTTTGTGGATCGGATGGTAACTTCATCTGTTATGATCTCTTTCTGTATGTTATTGCCCATCTGACTGTTCACATAAATTATACTTCCTTACTTACTTAGAAATGTGTATTCTGTGTGTATTTGTAGCAGAAACTACAACGGAAGCAGTTTTGAATAATTCTCCAGGTGTTATATGTCTTGTCACCAAACTTTACAGAGTTCAAAGATGGGTGTGGTCCGACCCGTGAGTACTGAGGACCCGTATTATAATATAGTACTGACTTCTGAGTGGCCCTGGGTCTGACTGTCAACGTGTTGATGGGTGTCACAGCTGGTGTGATCTGTTTCATCCACAGATCATCACCACAGATATTTTATTCCACTTGCAGCAGTTCTCACTCTGGTTTCTGCTGCCAACATGTCCTCTTTTCTTTCAGAGTAAACTACTTACAAGGTCATTTATTATCATTTTTAAGCAAGGGTTTAAAAAACAAAATGATGAATGAGTCTTTGAGTCCTGCTACATCTCTTTTAGACAATGGAGGATGAGTTCAGGAGTCTCGAGGCCCGGGGAATGAAGCTGCTCTGTAGTCTGTTAGTCCTGCAGCTGTACTTCTGATGGCAGCAGGGTGAACAGACTGTGGCTGGGATGGGTGTTGTCTTTTGGGCTCTGTGCAGACATCTCACTTCACTGATATCACTGAGGCTCTGTAGATGGTGCCAGTGATGTTCATAGAGTGAAATTGCCAATCCGATCACTCTGGGGTCTGCTTGTGAGGAAATCCAACATCCAGTTGCAGATTGACACCCAGGGTGTTTTCCAAAATGTTTTTCTCAAAATTACCTCTGCCAAGTTCCAATACAACTGTTGCAGAAAAAAATGCAGAAAGCACTTTAAACTTGATTGACAGGGGGAATAGTTTGCTGAGATTGTTTATCTCCTATAACAAACACTGCCCTCTGGCTGAATTTTAGAGAGGGAAAAAAAAGTCATCACTAGTGGAGGAAATGTGACCAAAGGGAGGGGCTCTTCCTGTCAACCTTTGTTCTGACATGTTGAGAGAGCAAGTTTCATACTTTCACTTACTTTTGCAGTTGGGTATTAACTCCAGCAGTTGAGTTGAGCTTATAACATCTCCAGTGACGCCAAAAACCATGGTAAGAAATAATTTGAGAGTTATTATGCAAACGTTTAGGTATGATTGGTATGTCCCAATTAGCAGCATTGATTGATTTTATTGCTTTTATTAAGTACCAAATACTAAATCATTACTTTCATTTCCTTTTGTTTTAATGTTGCAAATTGCAGAGCTTCTCATGAGTTCATTAACACAGTTATGTTTACTGACCAGTGATGAACAAATACATTTTTGTCTGAATGTGTAAATGTAAAATGTCATATAAATGATCATTTTCTGTATCTATACAGAATATTTCCATGACCACACTTGAGACAGTTCTCACAGAGAATTTCCAATCCTCTGCTGACATTTCCTCTTTTCATTTCTTTTTTTTTTCTAGAGTTTAAATTATTCTGAGAGCGCACAAGGTAAGCAAACATCATCTGGAAAGATTGGTAGATACATTTCTCTAAGAAATATGGATTATGGAGGATTCTGGAGAAACAGATTAAATTTCACAGTAATGAACTTCTTGTTAATTTATAACTTTAGTGACCAAAAGTAAAACAAAGTGCTGCCCAATGATGAGCTCACTGGAGGTAAACAAAGAAACCCAAATTTAGGTTTTTACTAAAAAAAAGTGTGCTGCTGTTTAAATACCTTCTATGTTCTTATAACAATTGTGATTTTACATGTTTTTATGTTACTTTGATGGATTTTTCAAAGAAAAAATAATTTGCCTATCAAAGCCATTACTAACAAAGTTTCCCTTTTCTTTCTTTCAGTCGGGAAGTGTGAATGTAAGTGAATTACTTTGAATAACTTTTTGGATTTGATTGTCATTTTTATTGCATTACATTGATTTTTTACTGTAGATAATATTATATTTGGGGACTTACATGTAAGTGTTCAAAAAAGTCATGTTCGCACTTTATTTTACAGTACATTAATAAGATGTAACAGGCCGTACTTTGCATCAAATTAGACAAAAACAATATGCTAATAAGATGTAACAAGCCGCACTTGTTGGCCTTTATAATAGGCTATTCGGACAAAACACACAGAGTTCAGAGGAAAATACATTTGTTTGAGCTTTAGTTAACATAGTTTCACTTTCTTATAGTCATTTATAGATCAGACGCTCTACTCCCATAGTTAAGACATCAGACCATTTAAAGCCATGTCACTGTCCAACCCCAGTAACATTAGACCAGCTTTTGAAGCTGCCAGGACATTGCATCTTTATTTCTCACTGTTAGTCCCTTATTACAGTCTTATTAGACTTACTTAGAGGATAATTTGTGGCACATTACAACAGAACAGCACTGTCAAAATGAAGTGTCCCTTCTCACTGTTAGACACTTATTAGACTTTCGTAGAGGGTCGCTTTTGTGACCCTTGTGGACGGCCTCCAGTGCTCCAGAGCCCTGCCAGCACAGGGCTAAAGGGCGCTGTGCGGCTCACGATACGTCACTGTGGCCCTCTCTTCACACAGCTGTTCGTAGCCGAGCTCCAGCTCAAACACACGCTGCTCGTGAGGAACTGATGGTCGCTCTCTGGAAGTCCTTCTCTGGAGGTTTGCTGAGCTATCGAAGCTTCCAGAAAAACGTCATCTCCTAAATTTAGGAACAGATGTCAGTCAAATAACTGAACTGCTCAGTTACATTAACTGAACAGCTTACCAGTGTAGCATCCCCAGCTGAATGATGACAGACTCCCTAACTGATGGTCTAAAGTGTTTATTGCAGGAACCTTGTACACTTGACCACACAAGAGCTATGAAAAAAGTATTTAAAAAAATAAAGGTAACCATCTTCCTTCATGCCCTTTTTGCATCATAAATTCACTCCAAATAAAATTATGTATTTTTGTATTTAGCTGCTTCAATCACTGTTACATTCACAGAAAAATCACATTTTAATCTGCTTTAACTTAAATGAAAACCTCTATTAGAGAGCTATAATACAAACCACACAAAATGCGTTTCTTAATAAACAGAGAAATGAAATGACCAGCCTCATCTCTGTTCTTCTGACCCAACAGGATAGCTGAGCTAATGCTAATTAGCGTTCCCGCTAGCTCAAACAAGCTATATCAAACTGTACACAACCATAAAAGTTACCGCAATCTGAACTAAACATTAAACATATTATGAAACGATATAACAACAAACCTTGTGCCCTTCATCAGCCAGGTGCTAAGTAAACAAAATGATTGTTTTCATCAATTTCAGCAAACACCGTGCAGGTACACTTCCAACACGCAGACACTGGCTGTGTCTCAATTCAGGGGCTGCAGCCCACGAAGGGCGCATTTGAAGGCCAATTACGTCACAACGCTGCACGAAGGCTGTCCCAATTGGAAGGCTCTTTCAAATGCAGCCCACAAATGCAGCCTGCCCTTCCCTCTTTTCGGAGGACGCACCGCTGCTATCCTTCGCGGCCTCCCATATCCCAAGATCCTTTGCGCACCGCTGCTCAGTCCCGAAACAGAAGAGGAAGCAAGAGAAAATGGCGACATAAAGTGGCGCAGACTTGACATTCAAATTTAAGTATTGGGTTTATACTCGGTTTTTAGTCATTTGAATATCCAAATCCAGATATGGTAAACTTCAAGGGACTATAAAACCTCCAAATTTTAACTTTCAGTTCAAATACGTGACGCTGGTAATGCTATGGTAAATATAGTTGTTATTCACCAATGGGTTAATGTTTATTTTGTAATGTTGGTAATTCAATTTAGATTTGACACATTGTACACACACAAATAAATGTACACGTTTGATAGATCGAACCAAAATAGACTTTAATGCATCTCTTCATTCATAATCATGACGTAAGGGTAAGGGCGGGAACATCTGGTGGCCAACCAGGAAATGCTCCGACAGCTAGACCGTCCCGTTTAACAACGGTGGACGAGGCCTTCAAGGTCTCTCCGAAGGACCGCGGCAAAGGCCGCGTCCTTGAAGGCTGCAGCCCCTGAATTGAGACACAGCCAGTATCCACAATAACACCGGATGTTTTCTGTTCACAGCGAGACGCTTTCAAAATAAAAGTCCCACATTTAGCATCTAATATACAGGTAATTAATGAAATAATAACTAGGCTGCAAATAATATCAGTAAACTAAATGGAAACAACATTTTCTAAGAAACAAGTGTGTTTTGTCCGACTATTATAAAGGCCATGCCCAATATAATATGGCAGTACATTCGTCTAATTAAGCTATAGGCCGATGTTGGTAGCATTAAATGCATAATTTCGTAATGAGGGTAGAATAGCGTCTAACTAGCATATTTTGGATCTGATATGGCATTGTGTGTGATTTCTAATTCGACTAAGATCTTGTAAAATGGTGTCTAATAGTGTATTAGGATCTCCGATTTGGTTTGTAATCACTGTATATTTTGGTATAATAGTGTCTAAGTATAGTAGCCTATATTCTAAGTAATAAGACTTTATATGCGGTTTCTGATTACAGCGTAATTTGGGTAGGCTATATGGTGTCTAATTACAGTATAGCTTTTCTTGTTTATTGTCTAATTAACATTACATTATTTCTAGCTGTCTAATTTGATCTAAAGTACAGCTTGTTACGTCTTACTAGCGTATAGTTTTTGTCTAATATCTTATTAATGTTCTGTAAAATGAAGTGCGACCAAATCTTTATTTAAAATTTTTAAGTATAATTATCCATTTTTAATTCTCTGTATGAAGAATTGCACACTATAATGTCTCAGTATGTGCTTTGCATAATTTATTTCTCTATATAAGCATGTGCACTGCAGTATGCATGTGAATATCAACTGTAAACAGTACTGCAGTAATGTCAAAGTGACATGTTTACAATTTGAATCTGAATGAAATAATGAAAAATAGCTGCTAAACTGATGGTGGCCACTATCACTTATTTACAGATGTTGTGTTGTTACTTTGGCCAGGTCATCATCAAAAAAGAGAACAACAATCATGATTTTGTCCATGCTGAGATTAGTCACTTCATCAACTTTTATTGAAAACGTTGCTTTTTTGTAGCATTTCAGAGAGACGTTGTCTAAACTCTGGGGCAGTTCCACATGTGTTTAAATAGCCGTCATGCCGATTTGAAACAGACAGTTTTGTCTTCAGATAGCTTTTCACACAGATCGACCAGTGGCTGAGAAATTGTTACTGACAAATCATGTTCAGCTACACACATGTATTCATTGAAAGCGCAGTGACAGTCGTAGTCGTCGTGTCCGGTAACGTACTCATATGACAGAGAGCACAGACTGAAACTTTGTGAGTGGCATCCAATTCATGACGAGTGAGCACTTTCCTCTGCTGCCGTACGGTAGCTTCTTTGAACACGTGCTGCAGACGCACCCAAGCGTCCAAGCGTTGATGCCACGAATTGTGGCATCAAGTGCTGATTGGCTTCCCATCTCCACCATTTTCCTCTATGCCCAGCGCCAACTGTTCTTAAAGGATAACTACCGTTTTTTACAAAATTTGGTTAGCTTTCGTCCATGGTCCAGTCCAAGCTATTTGTTTTTATTAAATTTAGAGACTTGTTGTAATGCCACCATCAGGACAATTGTCTTGTGACAACATGTCTTGTGTTTCATGTTGAGGACATCTGACATTTTGATCTGTCATCGTCATCATCATCATCATCATCATCATCCTTGCTGGGTCTTGAACCCACAACCTCTGACACCAAGCACCAGCTCCTAACTCACTGAGCTAATTGGCTGGCTTCGAATATGGTCAAAATGTCAGAAATTCTGTTACTTGATAATACATAAATTGCATCTTGACAGCACGGAGATGTTGGTGATTTGTTTTTAACTTAAAGTGTTTTGCTTCATAAGAGAAAATGTGATGTTTAAAAATGCCACTCTTCCATTGACTCCAGTTGTTCCCATGAGAGCAGAATCAAAATGTTCTCAAAATTCAGTTTTTGAGATAAAATTCTGATATTTGCCAAACTCCATCAACCATGACTGCAAAATATTCTCAATTTTTTTCAGAAAGATTGAAAATGTATTTAGCAAGAATTTGATAGTATATGTTTACAGTACTGTTTACAGTCAAACATTTTCATGCACTGTAGGCTTAATTTTTGATAAATCAAAAATCCTCCGTTTTGTGGAGGACGGTCTGAAGATGCTCTCTAGCAAGTTTGGTGACAATTGAGCAAAAATTGTGGGAGGAGATAGGTTTTATAAGTTTTACAGGTTTTGAAAAAAACTGAGTGATTGACTTCATAATTTGTAATGAGTTTAAGTGGACTAAAGTTTCAGCAGTATTGGGGCTACAGTTTGGTGAAAGTGCCCCCCCAGGAGGAATATTGACATGTCCTTGGAATTAAGTAAATCTGGCATCGTCTTTCCGCTATGTCCCTATTGGGGTCACGGGGTGTTGTGGGGCTACTGAGGCCAAATGCAGCTCTCACAGGGCCTGCTCTCACCTGCTCTACCCACTGAGGTACAGCCGCCCCAGAAAGAATTCCTAGGAATACAATAGTGTCCTGGCAGCAGCAACTTCCTCCAGGCAGAAGTTAATGGTTTTTGGAAAAGGATTTAAGTCAATGGAGAGAGATACGTATCTCTCTCCATAAAAGTCCATAAATACTTAATGTTTCTCTACATATTGGTGACACATTTTGTAACAAAATCCTTAAACATATAAAAATCTTTTTCTCAAAATGTTACTTTCAAAATATTATTTGCCATTTTGTCATTTTTGTAATAGTTCATCTGAGCCTAGAAGTATTAATACAATAACAATACCCTTTTTCTCTCAGCTGGTGACATTGCACTCTAGTCAGCTTTGACATTAAATGATGTGTCACTTTGTTTGCAGTGAAAGCAGAGGTGAAAGGAGGTGCAGAAATATCTGCTAGTGTATCCGGGCTACTAGACGTGATTGATACCATTGACCGGCCTGGTAAAGCTTTCTGTACTGGAGCCTTTGCAGATGCCGACGCATATGCAGATGCATATGAGGATAAACCTATGAAGCGTATTCCCAAGGCAGGAGTATACGCTGCTGCAGGAGTGGGCCTTGCTCGTGCTCAATGGAGTATCTATGAGGCTTCGGCCAAAGGCCCCAATGTCCGTGCAGCTGCTACAGCCTCTTTGACTTCAGGTGCCAGTGCCTTCCTCAAAGCAGAACTGGCCAGTGCTTCGGCCTCTGCTGGTCCAGTGAAAGCTACAGTTGGCCTGTCCGCAGAAACCGGCGCCAGCATCAGTCCATTACATGTAGAGGCAAAGTTTCTCGGCACAGGCTTCTCCTTTGGTAAAAAAATGGGCATTTCTTTGTTTGGGAGTTCGTTTGAAATTAATCTTTTGTAAACTGCATGTCTGTGCCAAATACAGCTGTTTATCTGCACTGCAGATTATCCATTGGAAAGTGATAAGTGATCTTTCAGTGTCTGCTGCTTTTAAAGTGAACATAGTACAAACATGATTGTACAGAGGCCACCATTGTCTTGATTGTTTCATTTCCTGTCATGAACTTCCTGTTCCTCCCACTGGCTTCCACTCGACTTCATCCTGTTTTGCTGACATTAAACTTGTAAACTCTTTAGTAACGTTTACTTTCTGTTGTCTGATTTTCTTTAACATAACATCCTGCAGCTTGCAGCAGACGAATAAGATGCACCGTTGATATACGCCTGAGCACAGCTAATCCAAGGCAGTAGAGAAGAATGACGTTCAAAATTTACTAAAGACGTTTTAAAGTGAATGTTGATGATTTTGCAGACTTAGTTTGTATAGTTTCACATGAAGGTTTGACTCAGGTCTGGCCTACACCAGCTATAAAGTCTATAAAAAATTATCTTTGTTTCAAAGTAGGTGATTCTTTTTACTATTAATTAATTCATTTATTTATTTTTACTAATAATTCTTTATTTCAAATGCACATTCAAGGCCACCTGAGCCTGAAGCCTGATCAGCAACCAGAAATCCAAACAGATTGATTTTGTGACATAAATTACAGCTTCTGTTTGAAGTTTTAACCTGCAAAGACAAGAGATGATCAGGGTAAACAAACAGCTGACAATATTTGCTGGTCCTTTTCAAATCATGCACGTTATTTAAACTTTTTCAGGTATGGTTTTACAGGTTTTTACGTTTTAGTAACAGAAATTACTCAAATGAAAACCGGAATAGGAATCATGGTAACACTTTCTCTGTCTCTAATGCATTCTAACACATTATGAACATACTTATAATGTGTTTATAAGCTGCCTATAGCACAGTAAATATACTCTTTAATGCATAAAAACATACTGAAAATTCAGCTGTCAACGATTAGACTGCACAACATTTCTCGATGCATCGCGATGCAACTCAGCGTATGGTATCCTCGATGATCTTTATTACTGCACATGGCGACTTTTTCAAAAACCAAATATTTTAATATGATATCTTTGCTTCAAGTATGAGTTTTGGCTACTTTTTATAACACTACACACAAACAGAAACAGAAACACACAAAGATACACACACACACACACAAACACAGAGACACACACACACACACACACACATATTAAAAGCTTTTTGATTGGTGATTGGCTATCTTTTTTTCTAGTATGAGTTTTGGGTACTTTTTAACAACACTGCACCAACACACACACACACACACACACACTTATAATAAAGGCTACATCTTCACTGAAGTTCATACTTTCACTTTACGGTTTACAAAGTAGGAAATCCTCTCCACTGTGTGCGGAAATAACTTCAGTTACGCCCGATGATGAAACTGATCAAAATCAGTTTGTGGTTACTTTCACTTACTCCAACAGACGTTAACTTTGAAACAAGCATCCTGCACTAAAACCACCGATATCAGCAGCCGGCAGCAGACACACCTGCCACCAATGTAACATACTTTCACTTTCTTCTGCCGTCTGGTATTTATGCACCCCAGTGTATCACTCCAGCAAGACACCACAAGAAAATCAAAGATATACACTTAAACTTAAATATGACATCTGCTCCTCTAAGGTCAGAGGTCAACTTTAACTTGTTTAATGTGATTTTTTTTGGTTTTTGTTTTTGAGCTTCTTTTTCGTCTGTCACAATTTAGAGAGTCATGACTGTCCTGTCTTTATTCAAGTATGAGTTTTGGGTACTTTTTACAACACTGCGCACACACACACACACACACACACAGTGAGTGAGAGAGAGAGAGAGAGAGAGAGAGAGAGAGACTTATAGTAAAGGCTACATCTTCCCTGAAGTTCATACTTTCACTTTACTGTTTACAAAGTAGAAAATCCCCAACTGTGTGCGGAAATAACTTCAGTTACGCCCGATGATAAAACTGATCATTATCAGTTTGTGGTTAACGGTTTGTAGACAACTTGTGCAGCTGCACATGGTGACATGAAAATCACAACAGACAGCCAAGTATCAACAAATCATACTGGAGCTTTTATTTTATGTGAATTTAAATAAACTGAAAACAAGACAGGTTTTAACTTTAATCATGTTGTTAATCCGTTAACTTCCATCATGCACCAGGTCAAATTTTCTTTTTTACTTTGGTTTATGACCAAATATCTGCTGAACTAAAGACATTTCAATCTGCTGATCAGCAAATGTTAGCATGCTAACATGCTAAACTAAGAGGGCATAAAAATATCAGCATGTCAGTGTGTTACTGCAGCCACTGAACTAAGTACTGGAAGCAGCAAGTGTGTACTTTTGTCACACGTATTGTACTTTGCTCAGGTTTCTCTGAGTCTTTTCAAAACTCTCTCACATGGACTTCAGAGGTGGCCGTGGGTGCTCTTGTGGTGAGGGAGCTTCATCTTTGTCTGCCGCAGCCAAGCTCAAATAAAACTGTTCAAAAATATGCAGAAAGCACTTTGAACTCGACCGACTGTGAATGTTTATCTCCTGTGACGAACACAGCGTCTGGCCTGTAGTATTTTAGAAAATAAAAAATAATCTGCTGACTGTAAAGATTTGCTTCAAAGAAATGAATAACAGGAACCTCCATAGAAATGTATTCAATGTAAATGTGGTGGAGTCAAAAGTACAATATTTGTCTTTCAAATGTAGTTGAGTAAAGTACTTGAGTAAATGTACTTCGTTACTGTCCCCAACATCAACATCAACATCAAGTGAAAAAGACTCAGATTTTTGTTCAACAGACGAACACACCAACAAACTCACTGATTGTTGTAACTCACTATACAGATATTCTTTTGAGCATTTTCGGATTTGGCTTTTAAAAAGTTACCTGACTTTTACCTTTCTAGGCAATAAACCTCTAACTTTTTGGCCCCTTCCTCTGAGGCTGTTCATACTTTCACTTTCTTCTCCCGTCAGGTATTTATACACCCCAGTGTGTGTTCACCCCAACAGCTGAGCTCAGTGCACGCAGCACACAACATCTCCTGTTAACAAAGGAACCTCATTCAGGTAAGAAATCCATCATGTGAGCTTTATTATGTCAACTGAAAGTATTCATGCTTTATGGCTTTCCAAATGCATTATGAAATATAATTTTCTATAGATGTGTACAGAATATGTTCATTACCACAGTTAGTTTTATTCCACGTGAGGTCGTTCTCACAGAGAAACTCTGGTTCTTATCTGCTGCTGACATTTCCTCTTTTTCTTTCACAGTAAACTTCTTGTCCTGAAGATGTCAGGTGAGCAAACATCATCTTCAAGAATAAATTCACTGTAAATTATTAGCATATTGAGGAGACGGATTGCCTGCTAATTAAATCTATAACTTCATTGACTGAAAGTGAGCCAAAGAGCTGGGATATTCTCTACAAACGAATAGTGTCAAACCTAAAGAAAACACTCTCTACTCTCTGTAACATCATGAAGGATTAATCACCCATATATCAATGGATGCAAAATACATCTGTGATTCAAATTTTGGTATAGTGTATAATTATAAATGGTCAAAAATGACCTGCTCCATACAGTGGTCAGAATATGAGCAGAAAATAAGGGTTAAAAAACTCCATGCTTAGCTAAAGCTGTACAGGTAAATCATATCAATTATTCACCTTTGCATTATTTTCTGTTCACAATAATTGTTAAATAAATAAGTAAATCACTTTTACAGAAGGACCAGTACTGAAAATATTGGGTGGTGGTGGAACCAGAGCTGATGGAAGCACTGGTAAGTGAAAAAGTCCCACTGAATAGTTTTGTGTGCAATGTGTATCGTGATACCTGCTTCTTCTTGTAGTCTGATATTACCTTGTATAATTTATCTTGTTCCAATGGTAAATTGATATTGCCTTTGTTAACAACAACTTACCCTCGTATATGGTTTTAGTTATAATGATTAAGACAATGCTTTAAAGTAACAGACTTCAAAAGTAATAAAACAAACACTGACTGTCCAACTTACTGAAAGAAATTCTGAAAATACATTAAAAAAAACAAGTAGAAGTAAAATTGCAAGTGCAGTTAGTCTTTACTTTGAGTGTTTCAGTGAGTATGTTTAGTGATCAGTAAAACAACCGCGGCCCATCATGTTGATAGAGCCATAAATTAAATGTGTAAGGGTTATAACTGCATACAGTATCTAGTTCTATAAATACTAAATACAAAACTGTCCATACACGGAGAATCAGGGCCCCCAAAGCGTATCCTGCTCAGGGCGCCCAGATGTCCGAGGCCGGCCGTGGTTTCTAGCACAGCGTCACAGTGATTTGATCACATTATGATTATATTCTTGAAATCTCTACACAACACAAAACTTTTTTCCACTGGTCCTGTTTTTCTTTAGCATTTGAGTTTGAATGTAATGTCTCTGTTTGACATCTGTGACGGGCCTGATAGCTTTTGTTACTTTGATGGATTTTAAAGCAAAATTTTTACCTAAATATGTTTTTTTTTCTCTGTCTTTCTTTCAGAGCCTATCAATCTATGTAAGTAAATTACTAAATACTTTTTTAAAAGACTGAAGTTGAAGCTGCAATTTTATGATTTGGGAAAAAGGCAATGAGATACCAAGTCAAAACATTTACCTGAAATTTATTATAAAAACAAATTAAAATAGTAATATATGAGAACAAAGTACACAGGTGAACATAAGGGATAACTGAACCTCTATTTTAGTTTATTTTTCATCAACAAGACAAAACTGACATCAGTACTTCAGGCAGGCAAACATCATCATCATGAGGACTTCTGAGACAGATTACTTTTACTAAACTTGTTGTAAATTTATATTTTCAGTGACTGAACGTTAAACAGAGAGCTGACAGATCTCAGTGCAGGAAAACAAAAAAATTCCCAAACTTCTTTGTGTTGAGTGTTGAAGTATCTTCACGTTATACAATCCATGAGTGTTTGTTCACATGTGTAACAAAGACAAAATGTCAGTTCTGTTAATCTGTTATTATAACATTTAAGTAATTGTGAATTTGACATGTTTCATGTGACTTTTATGGTTTTTAAAAGAAAAACAACAAACTTCTAAATAAGCAAATAACAGAGTTTCCCTTTTTTTCTTTCAAACAGACAAAATGGGTAAGTAAATTCCTTTTGAAATGATTTTGTCCGGCTTGATCAGCCCTGAGACTGTCACCCTAACCAAAGAAATTTGATTGAATACAGTATATGATGCTCTTCAGTGGACTGATATCTCTGTATTTCTGTCAAATTGTTGAATATGTAACAATCTCAAAATATGACTTTCTTTCCAAGGTTATTCTCTTGTGCAGCTTTTTCCCCACCAAAATATCACGACATCCTTGAAATCTCCCGATCACAAAACCTTTTTCACTGGTGATGTCGCTCTCTTTGAGTTGAAATGTAATGTCTCTGTTGCAGCCCTGGGACAAGGCCTGGCAGAAGACCTGGGACAAGTCATTAAAAGACTGCCTGAAGATGAGGCCAAAGTTTCGACTGATGTGGATCATTATCATGAGGAAGATGGAGTGTTTGCTCTTGACGCCAAAGGTCCTAACGCCAGTGCAGAAGCTGGATACTCTGGGAAGTCTCTCAGTGCCAAAGCCTTTGCCAAAGCAGAACTGGGCAGTGTTGCAGGTTCAATTGGCCCGGTGACAAGCACCCTCGGTCTGTCTGCAGATACCGGCGCCAGCATCAGTCCAACACAACTAGAGGCAAAGGTGCTCGGAACAGGCGTCTCCTTCGGTCGTGAAATGGGCATTTCTTTGTTTGGCACTGGATTTAAAATTAAATTGTGGTAAACTGTGGCTTTGTGCCAAACACAGGTCTTTGTACTTTTGTTTTCAGCAATGACACAATGTAAGAATTTCACATTCTTGACTGAAATCTGTTTTTGTGACAATGTATGTCTTCAATGCAGATAATAAATTTGAAATAGAAAAGAGATTTTTCCGTGTCTACTGTTTTCAGATAACAGGGTGAATGTAATTTTTTTTTGTTTGTTTCAGCATTTTCTAATTGAATTTTCAATTTCTCTATCTGAATGAGACTAAAACTACCATTTGTTGGAAAACCAAGTTTTTCCCAAAATGCCAAATGTGCACATGTACAGTCTCCATACTTGTCACACATAATCTTTGCACAGCCTTCATATTCAATTTTAAACCCCTTAAGTTTAATTAGATTTTTTCCCATATTGAGCAATTTTGAATGACAGAATTATCAAAGAGCCAGAGATCTTTTGACCCGATTAATGTGTCCAACATCATTAGTAAGCTCGTCAGCCCCTCAGTGGGTTACACACTAGGCCTATCCTATCAAATATTATGTCATCACATTTTAAATTCTTGATCCCTCAGGATGCCGTGTCGATGAATCCCTGATACACGTCTAATTCAGGTGCCACTTCTCATCCCCGCTGGTCAATTAACGATCCTCCCGTGGGGAGAGGTTTTTGGCTCCAGGACCCAGTCCTCGGCTGGGCAGTTAACCTGTCAAGAGTGTATCTCAGGGACTCCTCGAGTCAGACATCCCGGACGAGCCCCAAAAATTGTTGTGGCAACTGAAAATCAGTTGTTTGTCTAGTGCCGATGAGAGTTGGTCAAAACACCAAGTTTGACACAATATTTATTTTCTAGAAGATTTTTATTTCTTGCAGCAAGAGTCACACATCAGCAGTGCATAGATGATGACTGAAGTGAGGCAGTCTCTCCTCATCCTTTATAATAACAGAAACCAATACACACTATTGTAGCACAGTCACAAGATTACATATGATCTCACTCAAAACACTATTCCAATCATCTCCACGTCCGCCTCATGAAACACATAAAACTACCTATACACTTCAACTACTGTTGTGTGTCATACATTAACCTAAGGTCAAAACACTTATACACAGAAGAGGCTTCACCAACCCCCTTCAGGATGAACTCCTTAACTAAGTTCCTTGTGTTAATTTTCATGGCACATTATACCATACACTATACATCCATTCATACTCACATAACTGTCATATGACAGAGCTCATGTCTGAAGCCAACAGACATAAGATTTCACTTTACATGTATAATGATGTAACATCTACGATTGTTAAGAACAACATATCAAAATAATTAAGGACATTAGAGAATGTCCCTCACAATCTGAAGTTGTACTTCAACTTTGCTACAGTTCTCCTGCAGCCGTGTGTGGCATTGAAGGCTTTATAATAAACCTGCAGGCTTATTGTAAAGTCTTCAGTTTCCTCGTAAGTTTTTGTTTTCACTTACTCACTCCAACAGAAATTAACTTGTTAATAAATATCCTAATCAATAAAACTATACAATATCAGCTGCCATCAATGTAACCGGACCTCCTAAGTGGTCGGACTTGACAAAGAACGTCAGTGACTGAGAGTGAGACAAAGAGCTGACAGATCTCACTGGAGGAAAACAAACTGACCAAACTTAGATGTTTGTATGTGTGGCAGGGGATAAAATGAACACCTGCCACCTGTCAGATAGAGGGTAAATGTTGTTTGTGTGTGCGAGTAAAAACTTTCAGTCGTGTTGCTGTTTTACTTACATTAATATTGTTGTTTTTAAAAATTAGTTCTTTAGTTATGAATAGTCAGAGATTAAAGTGACATGATGACCTGTTTTTATATGATCAGTGACTCAGTGTTTACAATTATAAAGATTTCCATATATACAGAAGTGGAAGGTGAGAAAATGTGACCTCACTCTCTTTCAGTTCAGTCAAAGATATCAGCCTCGTGGTGGAGCTCCAGGTTTGTTGTCTTCAGGTGGTGACTGGCAGAAGAAATCAGACAAAAAGTTGACAGTTTCAAAGTGACTTCAGTCAAGTTAATGTACATGAAAGTTTATAGACTGTAGTATTTGTATCCCACACCATCGTCGACTCAACTAAAGCCTTTACAGTTAGGCCTTTGGGAAGCTTTACAATAAACCTGCAGGCTTATGGTAAAGCCTTCAGTTTCCTGTAAGTCTTTACTTTCACTCACTCACTCCAACAGAAATTAACTTTGAAACAAACATCCTATTCAATTAAACCACATGACATCAGCAGCTGCCATCAATGTAACTGGACCTCCTTAGTGGTCAGACTTGGCATACTTTCACTTTCTTCTCCCGTCTGGTATTTATACACCCCAGTGTATTCACCCCAGCAGCTGAGCTCAGTGAACGCAGCACACAACATCTCCTGTTAACAAAGGAACCTCATTCAGGTAAGAAATCCATCATGTGAGCTTTATTATGTCAACTGAATGTATACATGCTGGTTTGACTGGTATCTTAAAATATGTACCAAATAGTGCAGTATGTATTAGGTATTGTTTTTTTGTAACTGACTCAACTGACTTTCTATAGATGTGTACAGAATATGTTCATTACCACAGTTAGTTTTATTCCACGTGAGGTCGTTCTCACAGAGAAACTCTGGTTCTTATCTGCTGCTGACATTTCCTCTTTTTCTTTCACAGTAAACTTCTTGTCCTGAAGATGTCAGGTAAGCAAACATCATCCAGAGACATCAGTGCATACTTTCCTTTAGGAAAAATGGTGTTTTGATGAGACAGATTACCTTCTAATAGACTTCATTTATGGCTTCAGTGGATCAAAGTGTCACTATGAGCTGCCAGATCTCACTGGAGGGAAACTCCACATGCCCAAACTTCTAAAAAAACTAGAATGAAAAACAGTAAAGAAGATGGTACAGACGCCCTAAAGAGTCATGAGTCTAACATATTATTTACTCTGTTTTCCAGTGATACATTTTATTTGTTTTCTTGGAGTTATTTATGTCATAATCATTACTTACAGAGGTTGTTTTCCCAGAATAACATGATTAATCATGAGAAAACAACTACATAAGATTCATAAGAGTGGACCATGACATACACACTGCTCTGGGTTTTGTGAGTTTCAAAGCAAACCACAGAAACTTTTTGCCATGAATAAAAGTTACTGGAGGAAACAAATAAAATGTAACTTGTTATCACAATGTGTTCGACCAGTGAGCGTTTAGGGTTTCAGATGTTATGTGTTCTGTGGACTGATATCTGTTTTTAACTGGCGTGACACTTACAAAAGTAAAGACTGTACTTTGACATCATGGATGAAGCACTATTAGCATTTAAACAAACAAACAAACAGAATATGAATTACAAATTATGTTTGTTCAATGACACTCTTGAAAGATCTTTTTTCAAAGTATTATGATTTTTCACTGGCTCCTTGTTCTCTGGTCGTCTTTGTGACTAAATGAAGTGTTTCTCTGTTCAAAGCTGAAGCAGCTCGAAGTGTCGGAAGAGACGTGTGTGTCAGTGACCCCGAATTCATAAAGACAATGAAAAACATTAAGCGGCCTCCTAAAACCATCACTGCTGGCGGCTACGCAGGTGCCGATGCATTTGATGATCTATCTAAGGATGCAAAGGCGGGAGCATACGCTGCTGCAGGAGTGGGTTATTCACGTGCTGAGTGGAGCGTTTTTGATGCAGAGGCCAAGGGGCCCAACGCCAGCGCAGGAGCCGGACTCTCTTTGGGGTCGGGTGCTCGAGCCATGGCCACAGCAGAAGTGGCGAGTGCTTCAGCCAGTGCTGGTCCACTGAAAGCTAAAGTCGGACTGGCAGCAGATACCGGCGTCGGCGTCGGTCCAAGAGGTGTAGAGGCAAAGGTGCTGGGAACAGGCTTCACCATCGGTCCGACTACGAGCATTTCTCTGTTTGGGAGTGAACTTTCATTTAAGTTGTGGTAAAACTCTTCAGAATTTGTACTTAAAACTACTTCTGTCGCTGCAGATAAAACACGTTGATAAACTTGATGAGTGATTTTCTGATTGTTACTGTCTGTATTGTCAACTGCTTTTATATAACAAAGAAAATTACCAGTTTTCATCATACTGAAAATAAAATGCACAAATGAGATCATTTCCTGTTTCCTTCATTTCCTTCCAACAACTTCCTGTTCCTCCTGCTGGATCCACTCACCTTTATCATTGTTTGCAGACATTTAACAAAACACTCAAGCGTCGTTCACTTCTTATTGTCTTATTTATCTTTTTAACAAAACATCCTGCAGCTAACAGTTAAAGACTAAGATGTAGAGATAAATGTACCTGTGAGCACAGCTGATCCCAGAAGCAGTGAATGTTTACAGGATGAACTCAAGTCTTCAGTTCAGATTTGGCTCAGGTCCAGCCTCCACCAGCTGCTAATATCAGATACTTTGAGACTTTTACTCAAGTCACATAAGTCCTATTGGTATGAGTGACTTTCACTTTTCCAGAAGTAATATTTTAATATGATATCTTTACTTCAAGTATGAGTTTTGGGTACTTTTTATAACACACACACGCAGAGAGAGAGAGACTTATAGTAAAGGCTACAACTTCAGTTCATACTTTCACTTTACTGTTTACAAAGTAGGAAATCCTGTCCACTGTGTGCAGAAATAACTTAAGTTACGCCCGATGATGAAACTGATCAATATCAATTTGTGGTTAACGGTTTGTAGACAACTTGTGCAGCTGCACATGGTGACATGAAAATCACAACAGACAGCCAATTATCAACAAATCATATTGGAGCTTTTATTTTATGTGAATTTAAATAAACTGAAAACAAGACAGGTTTTAACGTTAATCACTTTGTTAATCCGTTAACTTCCATCATGCACCAGGTCAGGTTTTCTTTTTTACTTTGGTTTATGACCAAATATCTGCTGAACTAAAGACATTTCAATCTGCTGATCAGCAAATGTTAGCATGCTAACATGCTAAACTAAGAGGGCATAAAAATATCAGCGTGTCAGTGTGTTACTGCAGCCACTGAACTAAGTACAGGAAGCAGCAAGTGTGTACTTTTGTCACAAGTATTGTACTTTGCTAGAGCTCAAGTCACATGCAGTTATGGACTGGTTATAGTGGGACAAACATGCTGAGTGTACTGGTTACATGCTTTCTCAGGTTTCTCTGAGTCTTTTCAAAACTCTCTCACATGGACTTCAGAGGTGGCCATGGGTGCTCTTGTGGTGAGGGAGCTTCATCTTTGTCTGCCGCAGCCAAGCTCAAATAAAACTGTTCAAAAATATGCAGAAAGCACTTTGAACTCGACCGACTGTGAATGTTTATCTCCTGTGACGAACACAGCGTCTGGCCTGTAGTATTTTAGAAAATAAAAAATAATCTGCTGACTGCAAAGATTTGCTTCAAAGTAATGAATAACAGGAACCTCCATAGAAATGTATTCAATGTAAATGTGGTGGAGTCAAAAGTACAATATTTGTCATATTTAGTTCGAGCATTTTTGGAAACATTTGGGATAACGTCAGAACACAACTCAACACAATATATAACAATGACCGAGTCGTTTTTGAGACATTTAATGCAGAATTAATACATATTATGGCTTTAAAAAGGTACGGCAGTACATTTTACTTTTGTTTTTTCTTGATGATAAACCTCTTATTGTTTGGCTCCTAACTCTAAGGCTGTGATTCAGCTATTTTCATTAAGTGAAGTAAGAGAATCACAGTTGTCAGAATGGATCCTCTCAGGATCTTTAATATCTGGAGATTTCAGGACAATCCAGCTCAAAGCTCTTGAGATGTTTTCTTCTGTATTGTAAATCTTTTAGCGACGACACAGGAAAAGTCAGCAGTTCTCCAGAATCTTTAGGATTTATCCACCGAGGATCATGAATGTCTGTAAACGATCACATGGCAGTCCATCTAACAGTCCAGATGTTTCTGTGTGGACCAAAGAGGTGCATCGACCGACAGACCAACACTGTCGTCCACAGAGCCGCTGTCACTGGCTGAGAAATGATCATTACCCGTAACTACTGTGGCTCACTAACGCAGTATTTATGTTGGTATAGCCTACTGTAACTACAATTAAACAAATCATTAAATATCTGAAGTTGAACTTCAACTTTGCTACAGTTCTGCTGCAGCCGTGTGGCACTGAAGGCTTCACAATAAACCTGCAGGCTTATTGTAAAGCCTCAGTTTCCCGTAAGTCTTTACTTTCACTTACTCACTCCAACAGACGTTAACTTTGAAACAAGCATCCTGCACTGAAGCCACACGATATCAGCAGCCAGCAGCAGACACATCTGCCACCAATGTAACATACTTTCACTTTGTTCTGCCGTCTGGTATTTATGCACCCCAGTGTATCACTCCAGGAAGACACCACAAGAAAATCAATCAAAGATATACGCTTAAACTTAAATATGACATCTGTCCATCTCTCCTCTAAGGTCAGAGGTCAACTTTAATTTGTTTAATGTGATTTTTTTTGTTTTTTGTTTTTGAGCTTCTTTTTCATCTGTCACAATTTAGAGAGTCATGACTGTCCTGTCTTTATTCAAGTATGAGTTTTGGCTACTTTTTACAACACTGCGCACACACACACACACACACACACACACACACAAAGAGAGAGAGAGAGAGAGAGAGAGAGAGAGACTTATAGTAAAGGCTACATCTTACCTGAAGTTCATACTTTCACTTTACTGTTTACAAAGTAGGAAATCCTCTCCACTGTGTGCCAAAATAACTTCAGTTACGCCCGATGATGAAACTGATCAATATCAGTTTGTAGTTAACGGTTTGTAGACAACTTGTGCAGCTGCACATGGTGACATGAAAATCACAACAGACAGCCAAGTATCAACAAATCATATTGGAGCTTTTATTTTATGTGAATTTAAATAAACTGAAAACAAGACAGGCTTTAACTTTAATCACTTTGTTAATCCGTTAACTTCCATCATGCACCGGGTCAACTTTTCTTTTTTACTTTGGTTTATGACCAAATATCTGCTGAACTAAAGACATTTCAATCTGCTGATCAGCAAATGTCAGCATGCTAACATGCTAAACTAAGAGGGCATAAAAATATCAGCCTGTCAGTGTGTTACTGCAGCCACTGAACTAAGTACTGGTAGCAGCAAGTGTGTACTTTTGTCACAAGTATTGTACTTTGCTAGAGCTCAAGTCACATGCAGTTGTGGACTGGTTATAGTGGGACAAACATGCTGAGTGTACTGGTTACATGCTTCCTCAGGTTTCTCTGGGTCTTTTCAAAACTCTCTCACATGGACTTCAGAGGGGGCCGTGGGTGCTCTTGTGGTGAGGGAGCTTCATCTTTGTCTGCTGCAGCCAAGCTCAAATAAAACTGTTCAAAAATATGCAGAAAGCACTTTGAACTCGACTGACTGTGAATGTTTATCTCCTGTGACGAACACAGCGTCTGGCCTAGTATTTTAGAAAATAAAAAATAATCTGCTGACTGCAAAGATTTGCTTCAAAGTAATGAATAACAGGAACCTTCATAGAAATGTATTCAATGTAAATGTAGTGGAGTCAAAAGTACAATATTTGTCTTTCAAATGTAGATGAGTAAAGTACTTGAGTAAATGTACTTCATTACTGTCCCCAACATCAACATCAAGTGACAAAGACTCACAGATTTTTGTTCAACAGACGAACACACCAACAAACTCACTGATTGTTGTAACTCACTGTTCAGATATTCTTTTGAGCATTTTTGGATTTGGCTTTTAAAAAGTTACTTTTACTTTTGCTTTTTCCAGGCAATAAACCTCTAATTTTTTGCCCCTTCCTCTGAGGCTGTGGTTAAACTTTTTCCATACTTTCACTTTCTTCTCCCGTCTGGTATTTATACACCCCAGTGTGTGTTCACCCCAACAGAGCTCAGTGAACGCAGCACACAACATCTCCTGTTAACAAAGGAACCTCATTCAGGTAAGAAATCCATCATGTGAGCTTTATTATGTCAACTGAAAGTATTCATGCTTTATGGCTTTCCAAATGCATTATGAAATATAATTTTCTATAGATGTGTACAGAATATGTTCATTACCACAGTTAGTTTTATTCCACGTGAGGTCGTTCTCACAGAGAAACTCTGGTTCTTATCTGCTGCTGACATTTCCTCTTTTTCTTTCACAGTAAACTTCTTGTCCTGAAGATGTCAGGTAAGCAAACATCATCCAGAAACATCAGTGCATACTTTCCTTTAGGAAAAATGGTGTTTTGATGAGACAGATTACCTTCTAATAAACTTCATTTATGACTTCAGTGGATCAAAGTGTCACTACGAGCTGCCAGATCTCACTGGAGGGAAACTCCACATGCCCAAACTAGAATGAAAAACAGTAAAGAAGATGGTACAGACGCCCTAAATAGTCATGAGTCTAACGTATTATTTCTTCTGTTTTCCCGTGATAAATTGTATTTGTTTTCTTGGAGTTATTTATGATATAATCATTACTAACAGAGGTTGTTTTCCCAGAATAACAAGATGATTAATCATGAGAAAACAACTACATAAGATTCATAAGAGTGGACCATGACATACACACTGCTCTGGGGGCTGGGTTTAGTGAGTTTCAAAGCAAACCATAGAAACTTTTTGCCATTAATAAAGGGTACTCGAGGAAACAAATTTAATTTAACTTGTTATCACGGGAAAACGCAGGAAATAATGTGTTCGACCAATGACCGTTTAGGGTTTCAGATGTTACGTGTTCTGTGGACTGATATCTGTTTTTAACAGGAGTGGAGTTCAAGGGGCCCAGCGCCAGCACAGAAGAAGCCATGGTCAAAGCACAACTGGGGAGTGCTTCAGTCTCAGCTGGGCCTGCGAAAGCTACCGTCGGTCTGGCAGTAGACACCGGCGCCAGCATCAGTCCAACACAAGTAGAGGCAAAGCTGCTGGGAACAGGCGTCTCCATCGGTCGTGAAATGGGAATTTCTGTGCTTGGCTCTGGCTTTAAATTCAAACTGTGGTAAACTGTGTCTTTGTCACAAACACAGCTGTTGTTTGTTGTTTACCTTCTTTTCTCACAATTAAACAATGACTGTATTTGAAATCTGCTGCATTTATAACTGAAACGTTTTGTAATGACATTGTATGTTTTTCCTTGTTCAGCGTCTGCTGCTTTTATACAGACAGTGAACGTAGTAGAAAAATGTGTTTTGTTCATGCTGAAGATAAAATACACAAATAAGCGTACTGTGCTGTCCATGGCAACAACTTCCTGTTCTACCTGCTGGCTTCCTCTCAACTTTATCATGATTGTTGACGTCTGAACATTAAAAAAATGTTGACTTCTGATTCTGTATTACATTTTCTTCTGTTGAAGTATAAGATGTATAGTTAAATTTACCTCTGAGCACATCTGAACTGTCAGTAGTCTTGTAATGTTTCTCAGCAGCCAGAAATCCAAACATAATGATTTTGTGACATAAAACCAGCTTCACACAATTCAGTTAAAGCTTTTATGTGAAGCTCAAACATTCACATAAATACTCACAATAACTGTTTATCAGTTTAAACTCAGCTAAATGAATGGTTGCTGCTCAGATGATATTGCAGACTCTTCACTGTGAGTCCTTTTTAAGTCATTCAGTTTGTGTTGACTCTTTCAGGTAAAGATCCAGGTGTGGCTGTGCAGTCCAATAATCTTGTGTTTTTGTCTTTACTAACAGAAATTAAAACGCATGACAGCAGGAATAGGAGTCATATTCATCTAAAGATGCAGTGCAGACATCTGTCTCACTAAACACAGCTCACAGGTGCCCCCTTGTGGTGAAAACACAGCATACAGCACTCACTCAAAATATTATAGTTACTGGACACTCAAATAATCTTGTGTCTTCAGGTTGAGTTGGCATGTTGGCTTGATGTTTGTATGTGTGGCAGGGGGTTAAATGAACACCTGCCACCTGTCAGATAGAGGGTAAATGTTGTCTGTGTGCGGGTAAAAACTTTCAGTCATGTTGCTGTTTTACTTACATTAATATTTTTAAAAAGTAATTCTTTAGTTATGAATAGTCAGAGATTAAAGTGACATGTTGACCTGTTTTTATATGATCAGTGACTCAGTGTTTAATGTTTAATGTGTTTAATTATAAAGATTTCCATTTATACAGAAGTGGAAGATTAGTTAGTGTAGATACGGACATAAATGAACTATAAGGAGTTTTTGCCCCTGTGACTCTCAGGCAGGGCTTCTAGGAACTCATTCACTTAGTTAGTGCTGAAACAACGTTTATAATGACAAAAATAATGTGTGAACAACTTGGATCAGACAAAATGACAAATATCCATATAGTTCATATAATTGGAAGTTTAATATTTTAAGCAATAAAACTGCTGACCAATCAAAATAAGCAAATAAAAAAATAATCAAGACATAATTGGAAAACAGATAACTCGTTATAATTAAGTATGACAGTCAACAAAAGCCACTGAGATAGACCAATACATTTTATTCTCCAATAATTTGATTGATTTGACGAATGTTAACATACTTTAGGGTCTCCCTCTGTGTTTTACAAGTGGACCACCTCACCTAAAGAAAACACATTTATAACAAGTAGAGCACTTTAATAAAATGAAACTCAACCCTATCAGGAAACGAGCACAGGCACAATTTCAGACAGCAAAGTGAGGCAAGTTTTACTGTAATTGTAAACTTAAGTCCTTCTTTTATATTCACCAGTAAAACAATTAGGGGCTCCAGCTGAACCCACTTCAGTGACATGACTTGCATGAAAGTCTTTTACATGGCAAAATAAAAAAAGCAAACAACTACTATAGATCTGCTGTCATCACAGACTGACTGGACAGAAAGTGACTGAACAGTCGCACTAAAATCTGTCTGTTGCTGAAAGAGCTTCAGATATTATAGAAATGAGAAAAGCTGAAGACAAAATGTTTTAGATAAAGCTTTACTGCTATGTGATACAAATACTTAAGATTAGCTTTAATTGATTCAAAGAATACACACACACACAAACTATCATTAATGAATAACAAAGTTAAAAATAAAACGTGTTTTTACACTTAAAAACCATATGTAAAACTGTTTTTTCTGAATATGAATCTGAATTGAATATGAATTAATTCTTCAACACAACATACAGGGACGCTTTGTACACTGTGATCAATGCCATTTCAAATCTCATGGCTGTAACAACAATTACATTCAGTAAAAACTCAATTACTAATTACAGAATATTAATTTCTTGCACAAATCTTTGGCTCATCTCTGACATGAGCAAACTCTCTCATTGAGTGACAACACAACCAGTTTCAGTTCATTATAATGTACATAAGGGTGCTCCGATTGGGAGGGCACAAATCGTTTTCGGCCGATATACGTTCATTTACCATCGGATAAACACGAGTCAGTTTGTTTGCGCACTGCTACAATGCCACAGCCACACACAGCCCAGGACTCTGCTGCTCCCTGGCTGCTAACAGCTAACTAGCTCTACCCCTGCCAATATCAATACAGATATTCAGCGCCCTCTTGGTTTAACCAGCGCAATATATTCTCAAGCTCCTACCAGAAAGCTGTTAGTGAGGGGACGGCGTTTGGTCGAGACCCGTAAGGAACCAACAGCTGACAGAGTTTTAAACAGTGGACTGTATTTTCAGTTTACAGTAAATAAATGACGATGGTGATCGATATCAGCTGATACTGCTTCCAGTGATCAGTGATCAGCCCCAAAAATCCTGATCGAAGCACCCTTTAATGTACAAACCAGTCTATTATGATATCACTCTGTGGTGTTCTGGCCCAGGGCCTATTCAAACACCCTCTGTGCATCATCAGCAAGCTTGTCGAGTGTATCGTTCAAAAAACTGTAAGTTATCTTAAAAGATAGGCCCATTGCTGCTGGGATTCCCAATACTGGAATGAATCTGGTCCCTTCCTCTGCTGCCCCTGATGCAGCTGTGCCTGCACATTGAGCCACCACCTTCATGATAAGATCAGGGGTTATTTTGGCTGCAGCCAGTGGTGATCTGATGACAGCCGTCAAATCATTAAATGGCACACTTGAGCTTTCAGCCAGACTCTTCAGTGATGTTACTTTTGTTAGATTTTTGCCAGATAGCGGATCCATATGCTAGAAAATGATGTGTATTGAGGTCAGATAAACATAATGACTAACATAATAAATGCACTCACTTCTTTACTGTGACAACTAGGCTGGTCAGGCTTCAATAATGGAAATCCAGTTATTAATCTTTGTTTCCATGATTCCATAAGTCTTTTACCTTTAATGCAGCTTTCTTTGATTCGTTCCTTAGTCGTGGTCTCACTGAACTCTCTCCGACGCCTTCTCTCATTGTATAAAACGTCGTCAATCTTTGAGCGAACAACGTAGAACTTTTTCTTCATCCTCTGGATGTCCTGAGCGAGTTTCACATCATTTTCTAAGAGGCGACTTCCTGAGATGATGATGAAGAAGTCAAACTTCTCAAATCCAACAAGTTTCAGGTACTGATCAGCCTGAAACTTGGGGGCGCCAACACCCGGAAGATCCCACAGTGTAACATTGGGACAGTTTGGATGGGGGTATGGTGTAACCTCTGAGGTGGTTTCTACACAACCAGTTGGGGCAGCTCCCTCAGCCCAGTCGTCTATACCTCTAAAGGCATTAATAAAGGTGGATTTACCAGCGCCGGTCTCTCCTGTGATGGCAATATTTAGAGGAGTGTTTTTCTTCTTGTCCAAATACTTTTGGATCTTTGCAATAGCTAAGTCTCGATTGTTGTTTTGTAGAGCTTCTTTAATTTCCTCAATTGATTCACGGTCCATGGTGATCCTTGATGACTGCAGTAAAAAAAAAAGAAAAAGAAAGTACACTATTATTTACCATCATGCACATACATAAATAGAAGGCAAAGTTTGGAGATATCACTGACAAGGTCAAACACAGTGTCACACAGCATGGAAAATAAATACTTAAATAACATTTCCTTTTGATGCCAGCTTGTGAATACAGCTGATGTGGTGTATTTTTGTCGTCAGTGGAACAACAGAATTACAAATACAATGAGATAAAATCTGGTTCGGCGAAACACTGCAGGTTTTTGCTGCAGTGTGGGAGCGTCTACATGCACAAGTCCTTGAACACCCACCGTGTCTCTCTCCCTCTCAATATCCCTTTGTGCTCTCAAGTTTGCCTGCACGCTCGCTCAACTTGAAATAGTGTTACGATGTGCCACAATTCTAGCTCATCTTTGAATCGATTTCTCAAAATAAATGATTAGTATTACTATTCCTGTGAAAATAATTTCGATCTATATCTCATGTGCTTGTAAACAATATTTATCTGAGCTTAAAATATCCCAATACTCTGAATTTAAGCACACATACGGCAATTCCAAAGGTTTGACAGAATATGTGTCATTAAACAAAACGGTAGTGACCTCAGCTAAACCTTTCATGGTTCAGAGTGGGCTGACAGAAAGAGAAATCATGAAGTTTTCCTTTCTAAAATATTGAAAGCTACTTACACGGATCTCTTCTTGATGTTGAAACCGATGATACGTGAACAGAGGCAACAATTTGCAGTGAATGTCTGATTCCAGCACGTGACTTGAAGTGTTGATCTTCAGCTACTGAAAATGTGGTTTCTACTTAGCTCCTTATATCAGCCATGAAGAAGTCGATCCAGTTTTTCCTGTTTATTACCCCTCACACACGGGCCAAAGCCCTGCAAAGAATGGCAGAGGATGTTATAGAAATAGAAATATTCTGGTCTCATTTAACCAGATGAGAGCGAGACTGTCAAACATTTACAGTCAGACACATATATCAAGTCAGTAGATGTTTGTGAAAAGAGCCAGATTTAAATATATATATGGAAGTTGGAATTCATATTTAATTGGCCCAGGTGGCCGCTCAAGTCGAGCATTTGTATGAGAAACTCTGAAAGTTGCTGACATGTAAAACAGAGCTGTGCAGCATTTTAAATGTTGTTTTAAAAATTGAAAGTCAATTCTATGAATGAAGCTGATATTAAATACAGCTCTAGAAACCGATCATAGCAACAAGCTTCACAAAAGCACAACGAACTGAAGATGGTTGGTTAATTGAGTAGTTAAACTACAAAAAATTACCCAAAGAGTAGTTGAAATACTTGATGCAGCACAAAATACGAATGTAGTTTAACTACTAGCAAGTTACAGCAAATTGTAGTTAAGCTATGTAGTTCAACTACATGTAGTTTAACACAGAAATCCAGTTAATGATTCCATAAGTCGCTTACCTTGGATGCAGTTTTCCTTGATTGTTGCCTTAGTCCTGGTCTCACTGAACTCTCTGACGCCTTCTCTCATTGTATAAATCGTTGTCAATCTTTGAGCGAACAAAGTAGAACTTTTTCTTCATCCTCTGGATCTCCTGAGCGAGTTTCACATCATTTTCTCTGAAGCAAGTTTCTGAGATGATGATGAAGAAGTCAAACTTCTTTTTCAGGTATTGATCAGCTGGAAACTCGTTGGGGCCAACACCCAGAAGGTCCCATACTGTAACATTGGGATACTTTGGATGGGGGTATGGTGTAACCACTGCGGTGGTTTCTACACAACCAGTAGGAGCAGCTCCCTCAGCCATGTTGTTTATGCCTCTAAAGGCATTAACAAAGGTGGATTTACCAGAACCGGCCTCTCCTGTGATGGCAATATTTAGTGGAGTGTTATTCTTGTCCAAATACTCTTGTTGCTTTGTAGAGCTTCTCTAATTTCTTCTTCTGATTCACGGTCCATGGTGATCCTTGATGAAAAAGAGAGTACACTATTATTTACCATCATGCACATACATAAATAGAGTGCATAGTTTGGAGTAGGGATGCACCGATTGATTGGCCGGCGACCGTATTTGGCCGATTTTCCCGTGATCAGCCATGACCGGCGACCGGCCGATCAGTCAGAGATATGCCGATTTTATGCCAGTCTTAATGCACTCGCGTGCCGTATGATCAACATCGCGCAGCATCAGCACCACACGTGCACGCACATGTAGTAGAGTAGACCTCGAGGATCACAACATGTCAGCTGTATCGAAATTCTTCAGTCTGAGTGAAGAAGTATGCGATATGCAACACCTGCAAGGACAAAGTTGGGCGTTGAGAGACAACACCAAAAACTTTTGGCTCAACCAATCTCATCCGACACTTAAAACAACATCACCTGGCGGAGTGTGCAAAGTTTGACGAAGCTAGCAAAGGCCAACACTCAGGGGCTAAAGGTAAACGCCAAGCTACAGCTAGCACTGACACAAGTCAGCTTGGCAAGTTTGCCTTGCATGGCGCACACATTACAGGTGGCAGTGAACGAGGGTCTGCTGTCCCAATGAAGCATCATTTACACGGTGAAAACTGCGAGGAAAATGATTGTAAAGTGGTTCGAAAAAATGAAATCAGAATCGGTATCGGCAGGTCAAACTCCATGAAAAACCGGAAATCGGAATTGGCCCAAAAAATGGCAATCGGTGCATCCCTAGTTTGGAGATATCACTGACAAGGTCAAGCACAGTGTGACACAGCATGGAAAATAAATACTTAAGTTACTTGTCACATTTCGTTTTGATGTCAGTTCGTGTATACAGTTGATACAGTGTATTTTTGTCCCCAGTGGAACATTAAAGAATAAACCAATACAATCAGACCAATAAGATTTTAATTAAGCCTAGGTTCATACTTTGTAATAACAGAGTGACAACTTTACCTGATGCTGTTGTGGAGAATGTGTCTTCAAGAAAAATATTGAGACTGCAGCTCGTGGGTTCGAACGACTTTATATGCAAAGAAGCTGAGACAAAGTTGTTTGTGTGTTCCCCTAATTTGTTTCCTGTTTTGATACTGTATGCAATTATAACCCTTATGCATTTAATGTATACTTATCAATGTTATGGACCACAGTTTGAGTGTTAAACCAAATAACACAAAATAATGACTTAATTTTAATTACTGAGCTTCTGTATGTCACTGTTCAAAACCTTGCGACAAAGTCCAACTGAATACTGGATACCAAATGGCTAAAATGTGTTTTTGTTTTTTTTAAATTACAAATTACTTTGTAAAACAAAAATATCTTGTGTTTTATTAGTATATATTTGAAAAGCAAGTACCTGTAATCAGTTATTGTAAGATACGTATTGATGTATCCGTGCCCATCTCTTCTTGTTCACGATCAAGACATTTTTAATCAGTTAAATTGTTAACAGCTGATTCTGATTATGGGGATGGTTGTAACTTTTTCTTATAAGCTGTTACAACCATCCCCACCCATGTCAGCCATTGTTTAGCTAGCTGTATCAGCATGGTGGTTTGTAATTAGCATAGATGAAATGCCTCACATTTCACATAAGAACCTACTCTTTAAACTAATACAAGTTACCTAATTCAAACTTCAACAGTATCAGTGCTAATCAAAATATAGACTTGGTCCAAGTTGGCTGTTACAACTATCCCTTTGTTACAACCATCCCCTGTCTACCCTACATACGTCACCGTCCCGGTCATTGTTGCCAGTTTTGGATCAGACAGACATGATGATCCTCCCTTGCCGCCATATCAACAACAAGTAGGCTACGGTTCACTGTAGATACCTGGGTTGCCAGGTCAGAGCAGAGGTCAGACATTCAGTCAATTCAGCAGATGATGCATCAGTTCTGGGGCCCTCTAGTGGCCGCGGGGCCCTAAGTTTCTCTCAGAGCCTTTGAATATATGAAAGTAAATTACTAAATACTTTTTTAAAAGTAAAATATTGGTGGGACTGAAGTTGAAGCTGTAATATTATGATTTGGAAAAAGGGCCATGAGATATCAAGTCAAAACATTTACCTGAAATTTATTTTTTTAAAAGTTAAAGTTGTAATATATGAGAACAAAGTACACAGGTGAACATAAGGGATAACTGAACCTCTATTTTAGTTTATGTTTCATCAATAAGACAAAAGTAGGCAAACATCATCATCATGACGACCTCTGAGACAGATAACTTTTACTAAACTTGTAGTTTATTATCATTATTATTATTGTTGTTGTTATTATTATTATTATTATTATTATTATTATTATTATTCATTGTATTTTTTTCCCAGTTTGAAACGGCATCCATTTTGGGGTTATTTAGTTCCACCTGCTGGCCACCAGGGGGAACTACATTGACGTTACAACCCGGTGTGACGTATGTTCCTGTGACGCGCAGAAATTTTAAACTATCGTCCTTCTCAGTGATGGCGGCTTCGTTTCGTTCTCTCCCTGCAAGCTGTAATAACAAATGGTACTACACCCGACAACAGATCGACAACAGCCCATCTCGGCGAGCTGGACTTGATCCGGACAAGGAACTGTCCTACAGACAACAGGCAGCGAACCTGCTCCAGGACATGGGACAGCGGCTCAATGTGTATCTTTTTGCCGAGGGACGGCTAGCCTCTCAGCTAGCCACCGTTAGCTTGTTAGCTAGCGAAGTTTAGCTCCGCATGAAGCCGGTTCGACCGAGAGCAGGGCTGGTGATTGTTTCGGTGTTTCGTTCGAAGGCCTTTGGTTTGTTTGTGTGTTTCCCGTCTGTTTCACACGGTGGTTTGTGAGTTTACTGTGTTAACGTTAGCAAGCTAACGGTATTCCGACAGCGGCGTAGTAGGCTAACCTGAAGGCCTGTGTGGTCTGCGGGCCTACAGGACGTTAGCATTAGCTTTACCTCTTACTGTCACTGTTAGGAAGGAAAAGGTCGAGAGTGGAACAACATTCCTTAGATAATATGTTTAAGTGTGTTTGTGAGTACGTGTTTTATCTATACAGTCAACCCTCGTCTGTGTTTTTTCTAAATCCCGGTCTTCTAGTCACCTCTGAGAAATGTGTGAAGCTAGCAGGGGTTTCAACTTTGTTGTTCTGCCACTGATGTGGTAAAAGCTGATCTGATATTGATTTCCATTAGTCATTAACTGACTTAAAGCCCTTTTAATCATGTTATTACACATGCAGATTAATGACCCCACTCATATTCACCATAACAACTACTACAGGTGTTTTGATCTGTACTGTTTGATGCATTGTCCTTAACCACCATGTTTCAGGTCCCAACTTACAATAAATACAGCCATTGTGTACATGCATCGATTCTACATGGTCCAATCATTTACCAGGTTTCATAGAAATGTAAGTATTGTTTATCATGCTTACCTGAAGTCCCTAATTAACTGTCTTGTGTTTATGTCGTTCAACTCGTGGACTTATTTTGCTCTCCCGTCACCAGGTTATTTCTCCTGCCGCGCTCTTCCTCGCTGCAAAAGTTGAGGAGCAGCCCCGTAAGCTGGAACATGTTATAAAGGTGGCCCACGCATGCCTCAATCCTCAGGATCCTTCTCCAGATGTACGCAGTGATGTAAGTGTTGGGCTGTAGTGGAAATTGCCTATAATTGTGTTCCTTCTCCTCCTGCGTTTACCTATTAGGGTAGTGATTATATCTCCATGACAATATTTGAAAAATAAGATGTACTTTGACTTTAGATGGAGTCACCTTTTAAGTTTCTAAATTTTTTTTATATGACGCTCATCATCACAATGTCCTTCTCCTAGACTGTATGATTTTCTAACAGCAGCTGATGCTTTTAAATTGTGATGTATCTTGGCTTAAAAAGTTACACAACTCTTTTGTTTTTTCCTTCGTTATTCCTCCTTTTCACATTGCTTATGCTGGGTGTAATTACGCTTTATGAGTTTTTCAGTGTTGAGCTGTTGCACGTCAGATGTTGAGACTGTGGCTACATCTTTTGAGAGCTCAAAAGACAAAATGCATTGTTTGTGTAGGTTTTCAGTCATCCAGGGGATGTGATGTTTAGCAGTTGTAAAACGACTCTATGTAGCGTTAATCATCTTAGTACATGGCTGTTTAGGCTTCGTCAGATCTACATGAAAGGTGGGTTTGATGTGTTAGACAGAGGTTAGAGGCCTCCCAGTGAGTAACGTGCCTGTCCTCTCAACCTCAGGCCTACCTGCAACAAGCCCAAGACCTGGTCATTCTTGAGAGCATAATACTCCAGACCTTGGGTAAGTTGGGAAGGAAGAACTGGGTCCCTTGATTTCCCTCCAGAAACACATGTGATTCTAAAAAATAGTGCTAACCTGTTTTACTTTCGTCCACAGAAAATCTGTAAGCGATTAGCAGCACTGGAAAGAGACATTCACGCCTCACATTAGCTGCCCTTACTCATTTGTTCCTTTTTTTATATTGTGTCGTAACTTTGTGCATTTCCCTCCTTTTTCTTGCCACCTATTTGAAGACTCTGATAAATCGCAGCATTATCACAAACAATGGCCATTGCAAGCTCGCTATAACCTGCTTAATCCTTTCCCATGCATTCAAGCTTGGAAAAAGACGGCTGAAGAAGATAACATTGGCGTACATTGAAATAAAAACTGAATTGTTTTTTAAAATCTCTTTTTTTTAAGAGCCAATGTCGAACAACAAAGCAAGAGTTGGGAAATGGCTTATAATTTTATGTTTTTCACGTCCATCTGGTGTTTTCCAGTCGTCCGGGATGTTATTGGACCCCATGCAAAATAATATTCCACATTATTTGCAACACATAGTTTGTTATAACAGTGTTCATTTTCTATTTTTCAGGGACCTTTCTTAATCTTTATCATGGAAATTGGATGGAAAGAAATGTATGTGCTGCATGTATTTGTTTCATTTATCAAACCATCTCTCTTTTTGTCCCTTTTTATTACAGCTTTTGAAATCACCATTGACCACCCGCATACTCATGTTGTCAAGTGCACTCAGCTTGTCAGAGGTGAGCATTGACTCTTCAATTTTGATAAACTCTGTTTGGATTTTGTTTATTTATTGTAACTTTGCAAATGAGATAAATAATTAGCAGATTTTAAGTGTGTTTTTTTGTTTTGTTGTTGTTCCAGCGAGTAAGGATTTGGCTCAAACGTCATACTTTATGGCTACAAACAGGTATATTCACAGTTCACTATGAAACTCAAGCTTCTGTATTGTTTGCTATGCTCCATTAAAATTCTCTAACTCAATATACTGAATGTCTGTTCTCTCTCCTCCCGTTTCTGTTTTTATTTCTTGCCGGAACGTATCCTGCCACGTAGTCTGCACTTGACCACGTTCTGCCTGCAGTATAGTCCGCCCGTGGTGGCCTGTGTGTGCATCCATCTTGCCTGCAAATGGTCCAACTGGGAGATCCCTGTGTCCACGGATGGCAAACACTGGTGGGAGTATGTTGATCCCACAGTTACCCTCGAGCTGCTGGATGGTATGTGCTGTAAATTACCTCATAATTCGGTCCATTCCAAGCAGGAAAAATGTGTTTGAAAAGGACCAATAAGTCATAAACCACTTTAATATTAGGACTCAAAACCTTTAACTTTGCCTGTTTTTCTTCGCTTGCTTCTTCATAACTTCTTTCAGAGCTCACACATGAGTTCCTGCAGATTTTGGAGAAAACACCCAGTCGGTTGAAACGGATTCGCAACTGGAAGGTACACAGTTTTCTCATTGCTTCTTTGTGGCAAGTTCAGGGATGACATTCTGCTTAGGTGTATTTTTGTTGATTGTCTGTTTTCCTGTCTCTCAGGCTGGAGGTCAGACACCAAAAGCCAAGCCAAAAGTCCAGGAGGAGGGTGACCAGAGGGACACCATGATGAGCATGATCTCCATGGCTTCATCAGAGAGCACCGTGGCAGGCCTGATGAGCCTCTCAGCTCCACCCTCTGCCTCGTCTTCCTCATCCACGGGTGACAAGGAGAAGGGTGCATCTGGCAGCGCTCAGACTTGGAGCGGAAAAGGTGCAGCTGTATCTGAGCAGCAGCAGCAGCAGCAGCAGCAGCAACAGCAGCAGCAATCCAACAACGAAGTTCACGCCCCAGCTAAGGTATCGCTGAGTGAGTACCGTGCCAAGAACGCAGATGTCCTGGCCGCTCAGAAGAGGAAGCTGGAGAACATGGAGGCCAGCGTCAAGAGGGACTATGCCAACGCTGCCCAGGCTCTTATTGGTCAGCAGCAGAGGAAGGAGAAGCAGCAGCATCATCACCAGCAGTCCAGCTCCTCCTCCTCTGACATGTCGAATCCGTCCCCCATTATTCTGAAAATCCCCCTGGAGAAGGAGAGGCACGACAGGAGTTCTCTCAAAATGCGTTTCCCCCTAGCTGGAGGAGGAGGAGGCAGCGGGCACAGTGCCAGCGCCCGGGGTCAGGATCAGGACATCAAAGTCCGGATACGAGTGCCTGAGAAGCAAAGGGGGAGTTCAGGAGAGGAGGGCAAGAGCAGGGACAAACACAGGGAACGCTCTAACCACCACCACCATCACCACCACCACCATCACCATTCCTCCTCTAGCGGTGCCTCACTCTCCTCTTCACACAAACATTCATCTAGTTCCAGTGGGGCAGTAGGAAGCAGCAAAAAAGTCCCCAGTGACTCTTCTAGAACGGGCTCTTCATCCTCCTCTGCCTCACGTAAGAGGACACACTCCCAAGATCCCACAGCGGGCTCTCACCCTGCCTCTAAAGCCAGCAAGTCGTCTAGGAATCCCTACCAGCTACCGTCCCTGTCTTCCTCCTCTGGGCAAACTCTGGGGCATGGTCCTGACATTCTGCCCACGCTGGGCCTTCCCCACCACCAAGGGAGTTTTTCACACTCCAAAGGCGACAAGACAGACACTAATGGGCATGGTGCAGCAGGCGGAGCCCAGTCGAACGAGTACCAGGACACTTTTGAAATGCTGAACTCACTTTTGAGTGCGCAGGGGGTCCAGCCGTCCCAGCCGTCCATGTTTGACTACAGATCCCAATATGGGGACTACCGGTACAGTGGTGGCTCCAGAGGGGGCAACCCCAGGCCCCCACCTCTGCCTTCAGATCCACCTCCCCCACTGCCGCCGTTACCCAAATGAGTTGGTCGGGAGACGTATTATGTACATTGTACTTGACATCACAAAAATACATATTATTACATAAAGTATTGGTTATTTTTTATTTTTATTTTTTTTTAACTCACCAATCATTTTTAAAGGCATCAGCTTGACAGCAGCGAAATGTAGTGGTGAGATAAAAACATTTTAAACCTTTTCCTTTTTTCAGTTCGCTTGTGGGGCAATAATGAGAGGCTTTAAAAGCTTGAAAATGTGATTAAAAAAAAATTTACAGAAAAGTGTAGATAATGTTTTGCTCTTCTGTTCAACTCAAATGAAATGTGATGACAGGACCTGGTATTTTTACCATCACTGTTTTTGGAGGAAGTCATCATCTTGAAATCATGAGGAAACTAAAAGATTTCCATCACGTACCTGTTAGGTCTTCTTATTGACTGTCTTTTTATAATGTTTTTATAGTATGTTATTTATTGATTGAATGCTTTTAAAAAAACATAGTCCCCTTTTCTACCTTTTTAAGGTTTCCCCTCTGTTTTCTTTTGGGCAGAGGGATATTTCTTCATCAAGACTGTACAGGCTAGTTTGAGAGTGCATGTCTCCAAAGCCATCTTTTTAATATTTTTGTCTTTTTTAAAATATATTTTTCTTTTAACAGCCATAACCTAAAGAAAATAGGTGACTGCCCCACCCCTGGTGTTCTATTTTATTTCCTGCATTATTTGGTAAACTTGTACAAAGACTGTAAAATGTTTAAAACAAACATGAAATATTTTTTACTTTTTGTTATAAAAAAATGTGCAAAAAAAATATGTAAATTAAGGAAGCGTGTACTTCTGTTTTTAGATTTTTGAGTGTTGCAGTCATTGTTTTAAATGGTTGTAAAATATTCATATTCAGTTCTCTGATTACACTAATGGACAGTTCATACCAACGATATACATCTGTAGTTTATCAAAGAGCTCAGAAAGCTCAAACATATCAACCTGGTATGGTCACAATGAAGGAAGAGCCAACAAAATCTGTCATTGATCTGTCACATGTTCATTACTTTAGGTGAGCACAGCTAAGTGCAAACATGAAAAAGGCAGCATGTGATATATGACATTTAAGTGCTGTTGGAAAACGCAACATGCACCGTCAGAACAGTCGCCCTGAAACTGCCCCCAAAAAGTTTTCCTGCCAGTGCTTTCTTTGTGGTGACCATATTGATCACAGTATATAATAAAGTATTCAAAAAAAACACACAATATCAAAGACTAATCAAATGCCATCTGTCTGTCATTTCATGTTATGGTTGACTTTCATTTATGCGTTTTCTTTGGTGATGTTTGAAATGTGTAAAACCCAGTGTGCACCTGTCTGTTTATTTGACAGGTCTGATGTAATGTTAAAGCGTTTCTTTTTACTCGATACCTTCAAACTACATTTGGTGGATATTCAGCTTCAGATTGTTGTTTATAATCCATCCACAAGCCATGATTCATCAAAAATGTTTGCACGTGTTCCTCAGTTCTGTAAATCATACACTGCAAGCAGGTTTTCAAGATACCTCCACTACAAGGTCATAAGCATGAAGTATAATACTGTTTAATTAATTTGAATTAATGAAGAATTTGTGTTTGAGCAAATAGCAGCAGAGGTGCCATTTGTTGGCAAAAGAATCGGGTATCATCTGTACATTTAATTCAAAGTTTATGGTTTTGATTGTATAGTATTACTGCTCTTTACCTGCTTTCTTTTATCAGTTTCTAATCCAAAACTCATTTTAGGCAGTTCACAGTAATGCAGTACAACAAAGCAGCCATACAATTGTAAAATATTTTTGTTCCCATGATTATATGGAAGATACGCTGTCAGAGTACAGCTCTTTGCTCAGGCAGCAGAGGTTTTATTAGTTATTCAACTCTTGGTTGTAACAGGGAAACAGTAAATGCACTGAATATTTATCTCAGTAGGTTTGCCTACAATGCAAATGATGACAAAGTGTTACATGTATAATGCTTAGACTATTAGAACAGATGTCCGATATATCATTGCCATTTTTAAAAAAAGAAAAAGAATAATGTTTTATTTGATCTGGACAAATCTTCCAATTTAAGTATTAACTTTATGCTGTGAGAAAGTCATACAAAAGGACGCCCATTTCAAAACAAACCCACGTGAGAAAAATGGAAGACGCTCATGCAACCTAACAATGCAAAATCACAAAGCTACAGCAAGTTTCATGTTTTTCACGTCTCGGTGGTTTTAGTGACACTCAGGTCTGGAAATGAAACGTTATGGGATTTTTTTTTTTTTTTTTTTTTTCGTTTTCAGTTACAAGGTTATATGTGAACACTGTTCTTTTTGATATTATGTGGTTGCTTTATTCTCAATTAAAGTCAATAAATATTTTAAGAAAACGCTCGTTGTGCTGCTTGTTTTGATGCAACTTCAATGCTGCAGGATTGAGGGTGTTGAAGGAAATTGTAGGTTTGATTGGCACCTAGATGGGCCAATGAAATGCCTTGTAGCTTAGCCAATCAGAGCGCTGCCTGGGAGGGCTCTGTCTGTATCTGCAGTGGCTGTGGCAGTTATCGGGGAATGCAGGAAAACCGACGTAGTGCGCCTGCGGAGCCGGACTCGGTCGGACGACAGACGGGAAGGTGAGCAGTTTTCAACAAAAGACGAGGATATGTTCGTTTTCTGGCACCGAGACATTTCGATGATACCGAGAAAGACGACTGTATGTGGCCATCGGTCAGCAAAACCCCCTTCGTAGCCGCGAATTGTGGAAAGCAGCGGTTAGTTAGCATCAGCAACGGCTAAACAAAGATGGCGACTCCGTAACTGAAAGAATGACGCAGTACGGAGAGGCGGGCTAAAGATCGGTGTGGCGCCTGGTTAGATTTATTCAAGACGGAGAAATTCACTTATTCTACATTTTTATATGTAATATAACAACATTTTATCCTGAACGTTAGTACGGCTTTAACCGCATGTCTATGTATAACTGTTGTTTATGTTCATAATGTATATTAACTTGAAACAAAGTTGATCAGTGTCCAATCTGACATGCCACCTGACCCGGCACCGCCTGCTTTAACAGTGTTTGACAACTTTCATTCATGTGGGATAGACTGTTTGAAACACGGCGTTATCGATGTAGATTAACGTAGTTATGTTTGCATCCTATGTGTTTTAAAATCAATAACTTTTCTACCTAAATATTTCTGACCTTTGGACCCAGTTTATGGCTTAATAAGCCACGCGGATCTCTGAAATATGGGCATGTATAAGCCTGTCTGAAATCATCCTCTCCCAGGACATTTCTTTGTTTTGTTTGCAAAATGTAGTTTGTGTTCCTCCTGGCCTCCGTATATTACTTACTTAATCATTTTATTCTGTCTATAACGTGACTAAAAAGTACAAAAGCCTTCCCTGTGTTTTCTCACAGCCTAAGGTGGAGTTTCAGGGGTCTTGTTCTGCAAAAATAACAAAGATTTTCAGATTAATGTCAAAAAATAAAAATTCAGATATATCACCGAATTATCAATCAAGCGAGAAACTGAAATATCCCTAACTAGCTTTGAGTGGTGTATTGTCAGTGCCAATATTAGGCAATAACTCTTCACATTCAAGAAGCATAATCATGGGACTGTCTGGCAGTTTTGTGCCAATTTCTGTAAATTGATACAAGATGTCAGTTTTATTTCTTTTGTTTGATCTGACCTATATTACAAATCCAAAGAGACTCACTTTACTGCCATACATTGCAGAGAAAAGAAGGAAATCTTCATATTCGAGAAGCTGTGTGAATCAAATTATTAACCAATTATCAGAATGGATGATTAGACTATTATTCTGTCAGTCCGCTAATCAGTTAACAGACTAATTGTTTCAGGGCTAATTATTCTTGCAGACGATGAACAGGATACGAATCCACGTTTTGCCTTCGAGTCGGAACCGGGTGGCCCAGACACCCCGTCCTCAGGAGCCCCAGGCATGCGCCTTCACCCAGCGACCATGCTCTCAGCCCCGTCTGGAAGGCCTGGAGTTTTGCATCAAACACATTTTGGAGGACAAGAACGCCCCATACAAGCAGTGCAGCTATGTCTCGGCTAAGAACGGCAAGCGCTGCCCCAACGCTTCACCGAAGGTCGAGAGGAAAGATGGGTGAGTTGAAAGTTAAAAATTAGACCTCAGCTTTATTTATTTCTCTGTTTTGACAGGAGACACCCATCACTAAACCTCTAGTAACAAACCCTACCAGCGTTCTGATATCACTTCTCCAATGACTGTTTGTTTTTTAGAGTAACGTTCTGTGCAGAGCATGCTCGCAGGAATGCCATGGCTCTCCGAGCTCAGGTGAGGAAGCCGCTTTCTGGTCCGTCCCCTGAGGTACTGTTGTCTCAGCTAAGTGGATACAACCGTGCAGAGACACACGGTGTCGAAGGAGGCCGCTCTGAAGCTAACCGTATTCTAGGTAAGTCTTCTTGAGGCTGAAATATATGCCTCATTATTGCAGTTAATCTCATGTACAGTGACTTGTATATAATGGTAGAGGTAGAATGATGGGTGAAATTTTTCTTGCAGTGTATTTGAATAAGTTTGTACATTATTGTAATATTGAATTACACTCCCTCACGACAGATGAGGACAGTCTCAGTGAAGAGGAGCAGGGTCCCTTGGTATTAGACCAGACGTGGAGAGGAGACCCTGACAGTGATGCAGACAGCATTGACAGTGATCACGAAGATCCACTGAAGTAGGTTGAATTATCTAACCATCTCTTGCTTTTTAATTTAAACTTGACTTGCATTGCTGCGTTATTAAGGATCCTGCTGGTTTTCTTGCAAGACTTTTCCTACTCAGTTTCTGATCGACTTGCATTTATCGTTTTCGGTTCATAAAACCCTTTACGGCTTTGTCGTCCTGGTTCTCTGTGCTAAATACTTCCATGAAGTTCTTGGACATGAAAAGTCAAGAAGAGCAGTGAAGGTCAAACGGATAGGCACCTTCTTCCCGTGCAAAAACTGCTTAAAGATGAGAGAGAGTTCGATGAGACAAATGCCCATGGCAGAGTCCCTGTTCTCGGCTGACCTCCCATGTCTACACCCCCCTCGGTTCCCTGGACAACTGGAGGGAGGGAGGTCAGTGGGCCACAATGAAGTGACTGTTTAATCACAACACAAATGAGACAAGAATTCGTAATCTAGCATGCCGTTTTCCTAGCTGTATGTTCAGTGGTTTTCTGGTGTGAATGGGTTGTATGTGTTTTTCTAGCAGTTCATTTGTAAGCTTCACACAGAGCTGCACAGTTTGAGTCCAACGTAGAGAACGAAACCAATCGGAGACAGAGAAGGGCAAGTCTTGTGAGGAAACCAGTGGCAGCCATGATGACGGCACATTGTTATGTTATTAGAGTGATGCTACTCAGACATTCATCAGTAATTGCCATGTCCCAGTTCAAACTACAAACTTATCCTCAGTGGGTTTGTAGTGTGTTCACACAGGAAAATCAAAAGTCAGAATGCAAACCACTTGGTTTTTGAGTCTGTTGCTGATGTTCAGCATTGTCCAATAATGTGATGCACAGAGTGAAGCAGATGATCTACTCGGCTGCAAAAAGAGAAACAAAAACCTCTGAAGTTAACATGCAGTGACTTTCTAAATTTATGGTGATTTCTTGCATAGCTGTAACATGGCTCCTTTCCAGTGAGTGTATTTATTAGTTTGTTTTTCTTTTTGCAGACATGCTGGAGTGTACACAGCAGAGGAGGTGGCGCTCATCACTCGAGAAAAACTCATTAGACTTCAGTCGCTCTACATCGACCAGTTCAAACGTCTGCAGCACCTGCTGAAGGAGAAAAAGCGCCGATACCTTCACAACCGCAAAATGGAGCATGAAACTCTTGGTAAATATATGACCATTTAGTTACTAACTAAATGTTTCTGCTTTGTTTACTTAGTAATAAATTGTTTCATGTCCACAAGGCTTTACAGCCCTCAGCAATATTGGTGTTTGTTTATGTTGATGTCAGGGAGCAGCCTGCTGACAGGACCTGAAGGTCTGTCCATGAAGGAGAGGGAGAACCTGAAGAAGCTCAAAGCTCTGCGCCGATATCGTCGTCGGTACGGTGTGGAAGCCCTGCTGCACCGGCAGCTCAGGGAGAGGAGGCAAGCTGTGACCGAAGGAGCTCCTCAGGTGAGACCCTATCACAGTAGAGAGTCGTAAAACTTAATCAGCTTAAATAATTTGAAATGATGTTCTAGGATCAGTTCACCAAAAAACAAAAACTGTATCATTTGCTCCCAGTGGGGCCGAGACATGGTAGATGGAGATGATGGAGATACCATTTGTGCATGTGGATTTAACCTCTAGGGCACTTTGTCTTCCCAGAAACAACGTCACGTCTACAGTTTTCCAGATTGAACAGTTTTCACTGGAACAGAGTTGCTTATGAAAAAACACAATCGTCCCCAATGAAAACTGTAACAGCACAGGGGCAACAGTTTGCCTATCACTGCTCTATGTAATATGTTCTGTGAGACACTGTTTCTGCAACTGGATGATAGTAGATATAGATATTTAGGTTTTCTTCTGAGGTTTTTCTTCTTTCAACGCTGTGAGTACCACAGACAAAATACTAGTCTCTTCCATTGTACTGCGGTGAAGGCTGAAATCTCAAAACCTATTTTTATATCTAGAAACTATTTCTCATAGATTCATGCCATAAAATCCAATGTGGTAGAGCACAGAGCCAAAACGTAAAGGATGAGAAGAGAAAACGCCCTGTTTTTAAAAAAAAACATGATTCATGTCATACATATGTGAGCCTTTATCCATGAAATGTTGCAGGCCAGTTGTGTCCTCAAGTATGTTGATTATTACAGTGAAAGAAGGATAAGACTTATTTTTGGTTTTGAGTTTATGCTCCACATATTTGAGTGCTGCAGAAATCCCATCACATGAAACGCATCTGGAAGACAAGAAAGCCTTTTTATTTTTTTAGGCTTTTTTGTTTGATAAGTTGATAGTGTCCAGGGATGAGTATCTTCTTTATGGATGATTGCACTTTTAAAGGAATTAATGTTGTGTTTATCTTTCATTTTTTTGTAGCCACACACAAGAACAGCGTTAGAGAAGTGCATCTCCTTTGTGGAGGGAACCCGATGTACCAACCCCTGCCTGCCTATGACCCGGCACTGTGTCTCACGTATCCTCAATTATGTTTTCAGCATGGGTTTGACCACAATAGTATGACCTGTTTAGAAATCACAGATGTGTTTTGTGTATAGATTTTAGAAAGAAATTCTTGGGTCATCCAAACACTCCTTCATCTTTCTCGTTTGAGTCATCTTCACCATGGCCCTGATCAAGACCAGCAGCTTGCAGTAGCTGCTGGTTTCAAAGGGAGCCTATAGAAACTCCTTCCTGTGGTCTGTTGATTTCTCCCAGAGTAACACAGGAGCTAATCTGTTCAGTTGGAAGGAACAAAATCCTTTCCCGACATGCATTCATTCCAACTATTCAGTCATAATCTAATCTTTCAGTGAAGTGTGATGTTTATCAACAGGATTAACACTGAGGTTTTCTCTGTGTCTGCAACAAAATAGTTTTATTGCAAGCTTTGTGTTCAGTGTTGCATTTCTCACAAACCCTGCTCGGACAAAACCACCCGTGCATGTCATTAATACAGTCAACATAAAGCTGCTTTAAGGCTTGAGAAATACTTATAGCAAGATTATTTTCAATGATTGTAGTACTTGGAATAATTCTCATTATTGCAGCTTATGAGGTTTAAGTTTACCATTAATCGTTCACAGTTCAACATTTAGATTTGAAGATGAGTGCAGGCTTCTTCATCCATCTTATTCTTGTGCTCGTTGTTTTGTGTTTGTGTGTGGACATCATGTGCTGTTGTCCTTGACAACCAGACCCTCAGACATCTACCAGGACAGCAACCAGGTGCTTTTCAAAATGTGTCCAGGCATGAAAGATGTCCCATGTGACCGTACCGTGCACATGGGTCAGTCTGACGATCCGCGCTGCCCGCTTCACCTCACCCTGCCTCCCCCCATGTACCAGCCTGAGCAGGAGCCTCCACCACAGGAGCAGCTCACCGCTGCGAGCAGAGACATGTATCTGAGTGCAGCAGAGCTTCAGCCCACAGAGAGCCTTCCCCTAGAGTTCAGTGATGTACGTAGAGATGATGACCCCCTAACACTCTCCTCGAATGTGTATATGCATTGTAACAAAAATGTTATGTTCAACACTTATTAGACGTTCAGTTGGTGGTGTTTTGCCTGTGCAGGTAATTGTGTTTTTCTGTTGGGTCAGCAGGAAAAAAATCAGCAACCAAAATGCATTAGAGCCATGTAAGAACAGTCACTCTGCTGGTTAGATATGTCTGGGGCAGGAGTGAGAATCTAATGAAAAGAGAACGGTCCTGAAGGTGCTCCAAGCTTCTCAAATATCAATGAAGATGAGATGAAAATATGACCTTTCTTCTTTTTTTTATCAACTCTCAAATTCTCAATTTATGTAACGTTTACTTAACTATGAAAAAAGTCACATTGACATTAAAAGTCCTTTTTTCGAGAGAGTTCTGGCTGTGGAAGGCGGCAGCACAGTTGCACTGTTGGAGACATAAAGCGAACATAACAAAGTGAAGACAAATAATAAATTGCTGAGTCATAAAATATCAAAACATTCATCAGCATTTAAAACCCACACAGTCGGATGTCTTTCTCCCCAAGCTGTTTGGAATCACATTAAATGCATCTAGTGAGACCTGCTCCTGAACATTCAGGTAATTTTGTAAATAATTCCAAGCAAAGGAGCAGCATCCTAAAGCTCGGTTTGGACTTTAAAGACAGTGGAAATGATGCTGCATTCATGTGCTCCTCGGATGGTCCCACTTCCCAAGTTCGGAAGTCATTATTCCAACTTCGGTGTGATCACGTGTGTCAAGTCAGAATGTGAGAGCAACATGGACGAAATCACCCAGAGCTTTTAAACAACCCATTAACAGCTGTTTTTGAGTATTTGAGTGACAAAAAAGAGCAAAGTAAATGGATCATGTAAGCCATGAAATGTATTTCACAGATATGCATATTACTATCGACCCAATGTTTGCTTTCATCTGCAATGTTTCAACGTCAAATGACATCAACTCGTGTACCACAATTTTCTCTGACTTTCCGAGTTGTTGTTCTGACTTAAGGGGGCGTTGGGAGTGAAAATGTAAGTAAGATGGAAGCATACCAATGGCCTTGTCAATAATAATATGCCAGTGGTTGTCTTAAGTGCCATTGGGTCAGCCATTAAGAATCTATGGAAGAAGGGCGCTCATTTCCTTTTTCATTATCCGTATGAGCCAGAAGTATTTAAAGCCAGCAAGTCTTGCTAAATAGGCTAATTGCCTATTACACCATCTTTTTTCTCCCATAAATACTGTGTACCCAGGTGAAGGTTCAGGAAGGTGTGAAAGAATAGTATCACGTTTCCACCACAACAGAGCCGCTCCAAGAAAGCGAATCAGTCAGGTTCAACCCGGTTCAAAAACAGTGGTTTGGTAATAGTGACTCTGGTACAACCAGACTGTGACTGCTTGAAAAGAAGGATTCAGGTTCAGTGTCAGTTTTGTGTGATAGTGGGTATGAAATCAAAAGCTAAAGTAGTATTAAATTAATATGGTGATGTAAAATGACAAGAGTGATCTATGTATTTGTGAAGTATCCTTCAGTACGAGACTGCAGCACTGATAATGCAGAATGACAGTCACAGAAACAGTCCTATCCTGAAGCTGCTGTCAGTCAATATAACTTCATCATCCCAGCTCTTTCTCCGTTAGTGCAAACACAAACATAAAGGCAAAAATATATCATTTTCCGACTTGATCCAGACAGAATTAACCGAACTACAGGTGTGAAAGCATCTTTAGAAGAAGCAAAGGGAAAGTGATTTGTGGTTTCAATATTTAAGACAAGTGTGACTCTTTGCAACTCTTAGAGTTGTTGAGGTGCTGCTACTATGAGATTTGGTTGTAAGGCTGCTTCCCAGAAATGCTTTTACAGATCTTTACAGCTCACCATTTGCTGTTCAGTACTGTTTAATGTTCTACGAAAAGAACAAACACATAAATGGACAAAAACATGGACGCAGCATGAGCACGATCCAAAGCTCGAGCTGCGTTGACCTCCCTAAAAAACATTAATTTCCCCAAACCACGTCATGCTTCCTGGTGGCCGGGGATGTAAACAGAGAGTAAAAAACATGAATATATCCGTACTTATAATTCAAGATGGCTCCTGTGAGGTCTATGTTAAGATCTGGATTTCACAAATGTCCCCTGTTAAACAGGACCTGGATGTGGAAGGGGATGGCATGCAGGGCCCTCCGTCCCCCCTGCAGTTTGACACGGCCCTGGCCCTGGAGGACCAGACCATCAGAGCCATCGCTGAGGCCCCGATGGACATCCTGACCGGAGAAGACCCAGACCAGGTCGACCTGGACGCCTCAGGACAGGAACTCTCAGAGAGAGATGTGGATGCCATCATGGACGACCAGGTTAATTCTCATTTAGGAGCTTTGTCGTCTTGAATATCTTGAAAACTTCTTTTGCCCGAACGTGGCAACATAAAAACACTGTTAATGACGTCACAATGCAAGATGGGTCAAATGAGAACGTAGTCACAATCTGTGTCTGTATGATTTCAACTTGAAGACATGTCAGATTGTGTGATTGACTGGCTTGGTGTAATACTATGATGTAAATCGGGGGGAAAAAACATGCAACTTAAAGCATAAATCTCTAAACAATCCTCATATGCTCATATTTACATTGAAACGGATGTTCTTGCTGCAATATTTCCTCCTGTTCATGCTCGACATTCAGAGATCCTTTCCTGACACACTCGGTGTAAATGACTCCCTGTTTGTGTAACTTTCCCTCCACTAGAGTTCAGTAAGGAAACACAAAGAGGGACTTGTATATTAAAATGACAGCCTGTCTGGAAGATGTCAACTTGATGTGATGAACACAAGACTGCTGACGAGATTAATGCCAGATAAACTTTGGAATATATTCTTTGCTCATGATTGATGACTCTGGTTATTTTCTTCCATCTTACATCAGAAGATTGTTAGGAAGGGATCTCCTCATGGCCTGTATGAACATGAGGAATGATTAAAGTTAGCTAAATGTTCATAGGGCACCTGACTGTTGTATTAAAGGGGCACTATGTAGTTTTGAGAAGAGAAGGAATTCAAACTTCGCATTTTAATATTTACAATATTAATGATATGTAAATGTTTTCACATAACTGAATAAACAAGCTGTTCTTAGAGGAAAATAAGATCCCCAGAACACTGTTGGAAGCTAGAAAGGTGGCAGGGTCCGCCAAATATAAACATAGTCAAACAGTATGAAACTGCGTGTCCTTTAAGGTCAGTTTGTTTATTCAAAACAAAGAGTTTGTTTATTTAGTTTGTTTAGGCAGAAAAAAGAATCAGTCAATGAGATCTTTCTCTTGCTCCCGAAAACTACATAGTGCACCATTAAAGTTCCTGTGAAGTCAAAAAAGAAGTTTTAAATCACATAATTGTCGCTCTATATCTCACCTATATGCCGGTTTCAGGCCCAACACAGAAAAAAATGCCATTTTGCATGTATTCTTAATGGTATTTTAAAGTTTGTAACTTCCTGGAAAACAATAAATATTGATGACTCATCCTGCACTTTGGGGCGTATGATAATTTCATCGTGTTTCGAAGACCGGGCCTCGCTGATTACTGTACAAAAACACAACTTCAGAACTTTTATTCACCGATTTGGGTGAAACTGGATCATATTTTACGGAGAATACGACTCCAGCCGCTCTGCCTTCAGCATCTCTGGACGTAGCTTCACTTGTTGCTGAAGTAGCTGCTAACGTTTGTTGAGGAGCAGCCGCTCAGCCCCAAAAACCAACAGATCTTCTCCTGTTTAACTTCCTGTTCTTTCACCCAGGTGGTGTCGGAGGTTGTAGGAGGTGAAGAAGACACCACTGATAATTCCCTCCAAGATGTGGACACCGCCACAGTCGATGCGCCGAGATGAACAACCCTGGTTTTTCATTTCCAACAAAGACTGTTGCAGAGTGGACTTTACATTGGAGGTTTCACCTTCAGAAGATCCACCTCTGCTGAAAATGTCCAATAGACTCTTAGACTATACGTTCATTGATTGTTCTTCTGTTTGTCATGTGGGTGTATTTATTTTGTCCGGCCATAAAAATTATACCCAGTCAGTTCCTCCACGGTTTGCATCAGTTTGTCTGTCAAATAATAAATGGAAACTCGTTTCTCATCCGCGAATAAACTATTTTCTGATACTTTTGTTGAACTCTTCTAAATGACATCCAGATTTATGTCCAGTGCAGGAGTATTTAAAGCGTGCAGGGAATATTTTAAGGCATAGAAAGCCACTATATAGAAGCAGCTTTTTTTTTTAAGTATATGGTGAAGTTATGTTTGGCAGCATGGGACAGCCTCTGAAGAAAAAAAAAATTGGGGCGGGTAATGCAATTTCATGCAATGACATCACTTTTCCTCAACCCAAAACACTAAACGCCGAGTCTGCTGCTGCCGCTGCTGCCGCTGCAGGGAGAGGACGACACCGCTACAAAATGAGCACAAGCTAGACATTTCTAAAGAAAACTAAGTGTTTATCTGTATTTTTCTCATGATGGCGAGGCAGCGTCGACAGTTTCCAACCAAATGAGGTGAGTTTAAAAAACGGGGAAAATGTCGTTTCGTGTTAGCTTGGTCGAGAGGGTTTTGCTGGAATACCGACACAGAGGCTTTGGCGTGTCATTGATTAAACCTCACCGGCGAAGTGAACGTCTGAACGGGGCGCAGAGCTGAAAACGGCGCTAGCTTGTTTTAGTGCGTTCGGAACGTTAAAACGCCGCCAACGGTTTTTTTTTTTCTCTCCATGTTTGTGTGAAGAAGGGCGTAACATCGTTAACCCTGTCGGAGGGGACGCGTCTCGGTGCAGGCAGGGTTTGGGGGGGTTTTGAGGGCCTGTCCCATGAAAAAAAAACACATTTTTCTGAGCTATGTCTTTTTTTTTTTAAGCCCCTTTAACGGTTTTTTTGTTTAACGGCACAACATGCTAGCTTAAGCAGCCCTGTCGCAGTTTGTAGCCTCGTTTTGAGGGGTCGAAACCTGAAACAGGAACATGGAAAAGGAACTGTCACCAGAGTCCTGTGAGTGTAATCACGGTGCATTGTTTTATTTTTCACCTCGCACTGATTCAGAGGGAAGAAAATGTTTGATTAGTCATTGAAGTCTCTTGTCTGTGATCCTCCACAGCCACCAGGCTAACAGCAGCCTCACACTGAATGAGTTGTGATGTGAGTGTGTCTGCTGCAGAGGATAAACCAGCCTGCTCCATGTAATATTAAGTCTGTGATGGAATGTAACTAAGTATATTTACTCAAATATTCTACTTGAGTACAGTTATAAGTTACTTGTACTTGAGCATTTCCATTTTCTGCTACTTTATACTTCCATCTCACTATATTTTGAAGGCAAATATTATAGTTTTTATGACCAGTTACTTTATATTTGTTTAATAACTTTAGTTACTCGTTACTTTACAGAGTATAAACTGCATCAGAGCCAAAAAAGTTAATTCTCAAATTCATTTATTTTGTCAACCGACCAGCAATTAGGTAAAAATTGCCCAAAAATATTACTATTGATACTTAAAAACATTTAATGTCAGGTACTTTAAGACTTTTACTCAATTAACTTTCTCATAGGTGACTTGTATTTACTTTACTCTTACCCAAGTAGTGTTTCAACACGATATCTTCACAATAATTGACGACATCACAATACTTTTACTGAAGTACGACGTTTGGGTACTTTTTACAACACTGGCAAATATAGTACTTTTTAATTCACTACATTTGATAACTTTGGTTACCAGTTACTTTGCAGATTACATGCTGCATCAGAGCCAAAATAGTTAATTGTTAGATTAATTTATTTTATCAACTGACCAACAATCAGTTAAAAATTGCCCAAGAATATTACTATTGATACTTAAATACATTTAATGTCAGGTACTTTAAGACTTTTACTGAATTAACGTTCTTATAGGTGACATACACTTTTACCCAAGTATTATTTCAACACGATATCTTGACGATATCACAATATTTTTACTGACGTATGACTTTTCTGCACTGGCAAATATTATATTTCTTAATCTACTTTAGTTACTTGTTACTTTGCAGATTACATGCTCCATCACAGCCTATTTTATTGCAGTATCTTGACTTTTTGGTTCTTTTACAACACTACTTTTTAAGATTGTTTTTCACCCACAAGAATGTTCACTAAGAAAAAAAAAGATGTGTCTTGTCTTTCATATCATCCTAACGTCTATCGCTAACTTTAGTTACGAGTTACTTTGCAGGTTGCACGCTGTACCAGAGCCAAAGTTTTAGTTTTAAACATTTCTTAAAGCCCTTCGTCAAATTGCTTGTTTTGCCGGACCAAATGTACTCACCGAGAAAAGCAACAATAGACAGGGTTGTGCTCCAGATTATACTTAACCATCAGAGTAATCGATTGGATTGGTGCCCATATGAATTTGGAGCAGTGTTGGCACTGATACGTGTTATTGGATCATACTTAAACAATGCTGCTTTTCAGTAACCGTGATCCCCTCCACATTTTCTGAATGGCGTTCTAGTCACGAGGAGTGGATTGTTTCTTGTTTGTTTTCACATCGTGAAGGATTTTATTGGCAATAAAACATGTGCCAGTAATCTCAATAAGTTGGAGGCCTATTTGGAGATTAAACAAGAGTTAAAACATCTAAGATGATGCAGTTTAGCTATTACAGAGTCCTTTTGTCGGGGGAAAACATCCACTGCTTAATGATCTGTGCCTGTTGGTTCAAGGCCAGATACATGCTCATGCTGTTTTCATTGTCTCATCATTTTCTGAACAAAGACCAAACTTTAGGTCAGAAGAAATGAGGATGGAAGGATTGTTTGAACCCTTTTGGCTCACAGAGATGGCCGGCATTCAGGCTGTAAAATATTTAAGTTACACTGAAGATCTCCTATGAAATGCCTGATGAATCTTTTAGTGTTTGCAGGCTGCTTTCGTTTCTGATTTTACTTTGAAAAGAAATGACGTATCCCCTGATCCTTTTCCAAATTGTCTGTTGATGTAATGTTGCAGCTTGTTGTTGTTGGCAGTTGCAGACAAACACCGTATATCATGTAAGAAATCCTCTATGACTTCACGGCACAACGACTCAGCGAAACATTGACCTCATGATTGGAACGAAGTGATGGGAAAAAGTTTGTTCTTGTAAACTTCAAAATCCTCTACAGACATTTTTTTAAAACAGTACTCCACTGATTTAGCATTGCGCTCTAGCTCTGTTGGAGGATGAACAGTTTAAACTGACTCAAGTGATATCACCTGAGGACACAGTGTGTCTTGTCCAGTTTGGGTTTTCCAGCAAGTTCATAAAATCCAAAATGTGGCCAGATGTTCGCTTTGGAAATATTGGGTGTGTGTTTTTGATCATGCGCTGCTGATTTCTGCCTCCCTCTTTGGTATCACTTAACATGAGCAACGTAAGCCTTATGTTCACCTACAGTTCAATGCAAAAGATGTAACACTACACCTTTATTGTCCAGGTGAGGCTGGAAAATCAAGAATCAACGTGGGCTGCATAGTCACGATTATGCTGTGTCACTGCATCGATGCAGAAACTTCCACGTCGCCATCGCGGTGCATCTTAGAAATCGTGAGATTTCCAAACCTATAGTGTTGCAGATAAATCAGAGAGTTCAGTATCCAACCCTAATAATAGATAGATCATAAGATAATATACATTTCATACTGGACCTGGACCGTCTCTTGTACATAAACATCCTAAACTCAGATTAAAGTCGAGCACAGGGAAACTTTCTCCCTTCAGCAGATGAAAGTAAAAACGGCCTCCTAGTTTTAAACTCTGCACAGTGAAACTCAAATGAATGAAGTAAGAATAAGCAAAACACATATTTGAGTGGCGTGGGGCCTTTAAAATCAACCACAAGGGCAAACATGCAGCAGTGGATGTATAGTTTACCCTGTTGATTGGGTGGAATTATTGGAATTTCTTCAGTTGATGCTTGTAATTGAAGGAATTTTAAACATGAGTGCGGGAGGCTGCGAGGATTTAAGGATAAATGTGTCACGTTTGAAACAATATTTGGTGAAGAACACGAGGACCCACAGGTGCTGTGGACATTTCATCCTGAGGAATGACCTCAGAGCTGCAGATAAATGTGGTTCCACTCGACGCTCGCTAGATTACATTTATGGCTTGTGTGCCCGTGTTTGAGCTCGATTGAAGTTTTGTGAGAGCTCTGTCCCACTGCAACTTTGAGATTGCATATCCAAGCTGTGCCGCATTACATCATGAAAAGCAGAGCCAGTGACTTATTCAAGTGTAATGGGCAGTATAAGTGCTTGCTCGCTCTGTTCGCCTCTAATTGTTCACAGATGTTCTGCACGCCTTTGTGTCCCACATCTTGTAGCAGCCGGCTCGCACAGACGCCACATACGGTGCTCAGACTTTATTACAGGGAGGAAACGTGGCATGGAGTAAGTGTTTAATTTGGCTGTTGGTTCTGTTAACTGGTTTTGGTTATTAAAGTATTTATAAGGCGTTGCAGTCCACCACGAAACATAATAGAGTTGAAATGATAAGTTGAAGACTCGGTTCGTTAATCGACAGAGAATTAAGCAGCAACAGTGCTGATAACTGATCGGAGCAAGTATTTTAAATTTGATGACAAACAAGTTGCATCACAGAGGAAGTGAAATGAGGAAGCGCCATCGCAGGCAAATTCTTCTTGAGCTCTGTCAGTAACTTCAAACTGTTCCACATTCTGTCAACAACTAACAAATGAAACACTGAAAACAGACCGACAGATACTTTGATAATTAATGAATCATTTAGGGGTTGTTTTTTTTTCAAATAAAAAGGGCAAAAATTTGAAGTTTAGAGCAGAAACAATTCATTGTTAAAGTGAAAATTTATCTTAACTGTTCTGATAATCAGTTTATTGTTTAAGTCATTTCTAAAGTAAAAATATCTAAACATTTTGTGGTTATAGCTTTTAAATCTCATATCTGTATTACACCATTTTAAAGGGACAGTTCACCCCAAAATAAAAAATACATATGTTTCTTCTCACCTGTAGTCAGATCAGGCCAATACTAGATATTATCGAATATCTCGATATTTGCCGCCATATGCTTTATTTTTCACAGTATCGAATATCGAACAGCTGTAACGGAATCTTCAAGCTTTTATTTTGAAAAGAAAATGCAGATTGTGCAGCGAACGGAAAGGGGATGGATATTTGGGAGGTGACTTCAGGTTAATTGGCCTGATGTAGTGGCATGCATGCAGCGCTTTAACATACAGACATGGAGGCCAGCTCACCAAACACCACACATTTTATGACCTGACTGGACTCGCTGAGCAAACGTGCAACAATAACTTCGTCTATTGCGTTATTTAGACGGGACAGTATTGTGATATAAAATTTCCAATATCGCCCAAACCTTGCTTGTTTTGATTTGAGTGGTTGAGTTTTGGATGGCGCAGGGCATCGCCGTTCATTTCCCGAATCGGCTGGATTTTGATTTGATTCAGTTACAGTGGCAATTTTTTTTAATATGGTGCATTGTTAAAAATGTTGACGTTTGAAAACATCAAAGTAGAACTGGGAACTTGTTGAGTATTTTCTGATTTTAATTGTCCATCTAACAGCCTAAAACCTGAAGATATTTAGTCTAAAATTATAGAAAACAGAGAAGAGCAGCAAATTCCCACAGTGGAGAAGCTGGTACCGGAGAACGTTGAGTGTTTTTTTCCCCCACATTTGCTTGAAACATGGATAAAACAATTAATCGACTGTCAGAATGGTACCGGATGATTTATCTGTTGATCAATTCAGGTAATTATTTCAGCTCTATGTTCTGTTTTTCTCACTGGCCCAAGCATCTTGAGGCAAAAAGTGGGTTTTTATGGAGCCAACAACCTTACAGACTCTCAAGGTCAGACCGACTGACATATGTTAGGTCGTAGTTGAGCAGTTTTACAGGGAGGACGGAGCGACGGGGCAATAATTTAGTCATTTTGAAGTCTAGTAGGGGAGCGCAGACAGGTCAGAGCCTCCTGCAGTCGACCTATCTCTCCAGCATCACCCCCCCCTCCTCTACATAAACGTCCATGCTTTGAAGATAGGCTAGGCTGGGGCTGGGACCTCTCCTTATCAGCTATCAGTTCAGAGCTTTATCGGCCAGCTGTCGGATGCATGCAGGTACTGTAGTTACCATGGTTATACACACCAAAGGCACTTCTGGAGCCTGCATTAGCATCCCAAAATATTCATCAATTACCCCACAGAGTTGGAGCGATACAACGGAGCTCACAGTGGGAGGCAGGACTGACTGAGAGTATCATCATCATCATCATGATCATCATGACTGTTTACACGCACACAATGCAGATATTTAGATCAAAGGAATTATCTTCGCCTGCGTTGTCCCTGTTGAGCCCAGCCATCTCATCTCAAGTCTCTCTGTGATTATCTGTACGCACGCCAGAGAGAATATTAGAAGAAGTAGTCGCGGAGAACAACTCAAAGCCTCTGCGTTGTGTTTATGCATCTTCACATAAACTGTACGGCTGCCTGCTGTGTCAGACCTCTGAAATATGCATGACTGAAAATGCTTGAGGAATCCTAATAGTATGCGAGAGAGCGAAGCGCTCACACCAAACGCAATCCACCCTACAGAGGAATCTGTGGTCATGCAAACATTGAATTTGGCAAAACACTGCCTTAGCTGCTGCAGCTGTAACAAACATTCAATTCATCCGTCTGGCCAAAGAAAATATGGCTTGGAATGTAGCTTTAATCAATTCAAGCAAACCGGGTTCCCTCCACGTCCTGTTTGGCCAAATAAGGATTATTTAAGCAATCATTTTCTTCAGTTTTCATGCCGATACAATCTATTAGACTACACTCAGATTTATATTGAGTTATGGCCTGTGATAACTCCGACTGAGACTGCAGAAGAAGAATATCAGCTACAGAGGGAGATTCAGACTGTGCTGTATCCTCTGTGTTGAACAGTCTTCCTTTGTGCACCTCTGCAGTTTATTTTCATTTGTCTTAAAATAAAGTTGTTATTGAGGAGCTTTCTGCACCCTCCCCCCTCCCCTTCAATCCCTAAACCCTCTCCCACAAGGTGCTCAGTGAACTGCTGGTGCTTCAGTGTTTTTCAAACTCTCGTGAGCTTCCTGTTTCAAAAAGCCTCTCCATCAGCTCGACCTACATGCCTTGAAAAACATCAGCACTCTTCCCATGGAGGTTGTGTTTGTTGGTGTGATTGAGAGCAGATTGTTTGGAGTCTTAAAAAAGGATCTCCATATATAACCCTCCATATTTTCTTTGATTCTGTACCATAAATAGGTCTTCCTCTTGGCCAGACCTTGGGAAGAGGAAGTGGATGATGAGTGTGCTTGACTCGGCTGAGTCCTGGTGGAGTCTGAGCCGCTGCGGCTGGTGGCCAGATGTGGACAGATGTGGAGGCTCTGCCCATCACCAAACCACTCACGCTCCTCCTATACTCTCTCTTGTCTCATAAAGTTAGTCTGGTTCTCCGTAGAGGGATGCACCATTCCCCTTTTTTTTTAATTCTGATCCAATACTAGTATTTAAATAATAAGCTGTATGCTTGACTGTGTGGAAGAGACCAGGATCATTATGTTATGTGTAAGGCAGCATTACTTTCCCAACGTTGTAAAACAAAATGTATTTTATTAATACTAACAAATACGAATTACTAAGGTTAACTGTATCAGATGAGAATAAACTGTAAGTAGAGACCATCTTGTGATGAGATCACATCCCTCAACATGTTCCAACTACACAGAAGTCATTACTACATTATTACATGAGTCCTCAGTACTCACTGGTTGAACCACACCTATCTTGGATCTCAGCTGCACACCTGTAAAAGTTCCCCGACTGTATCTCACGATTGTGATGCTGTCACGCTGACAAAAATCTGTCCAGACAGACAAAGAAGCGCCAGGCAAAATATTTAAGATCGCTTCTGTGGTATGTAGTTCAGCTACCATAGGTGTGTCCAGGAGCACACTTTGTTATGATGACACATGTGTCGCAGCTGGTAATGATTAAATCATAAGTTAAGTAACATGGTAAAACATTCAAGATGAAGAGAAATCAAAATAATCAAAATTCTTGATAAAAATTTAGCAAAAATGTCATAAAAATCATTAAAATCAAACATAGAATTGAATAGATCAACCACATTGTCACCAATACTCAATCCAGCGGTTTGAGTCAGTATCGGACGGACACCTGATATCAGTATCACAATCTGATCGGTGAATACCTCCTATTTAGGTCACCTGGCCTCATTGAAGTTGTTTCCTGTTACATCATAAATGTCTGTCAAAAGGTTTCATCTCCTCAGGAATAAAAGAAACATTATTCCCAACTATACACACCTGAAAAGGTACAACTCTAATATCCCTGCTGAGTCGAATCATAGCTGTGTGTTTGACTGTATCATGGACTCTGGCTCTTGTTGAATAATGACTTCATTTTGTCAGAATCAGGTGTCTTGCCAAGTAGGTTTTTTTTACATACAAGGAATTTGCCTTGGGATATTGGTGCATAACGTGAAACACAGTGCGAGAAAATATAAAATACGCATACAAGCAAATACTGCACAAACAATATCTAAAATCTGACTTTTTTTATTTGATTGGTAAATAGTCGTACTGTTGACACCCGGTTACCACGGTGATTTACTGTGGTTAAAAGTGAGCCTGCGTCATGACACCAGAAAACTTGCGTTAAGCCCAAAGAGAGCTGGATAACCCAGTTTTGTTTCAGTGTGCTCATGCTACTCCAGCAGCTCTATAGGCTGGACACGATGACTGCTCATGACCTGGATTAACTCGTCTGGCCTCACCAGCGCGTCTTGTTCAACCTCCACATATTTTCCAGGCATGTCAGGGTTCAGTAGTTTGATGTGAATATGACTCACAGAGGATCAGGTATTAAAGGCGTTTGCTGACACATATGGAAAATGTCGTGTGCGCTGCAGCTGGACAGCATGCAGTTGTTCCTCTGGCAGGCAGTCTGGTCGAACAGCTCGTAGTCTGGTTGGCAGGGGACGCCACCATCTCTCCGGAGTATTTACAGTGGTATGAAACCTGCCTTTATACGGGCCACGACAAATGGTTTTCATTACCAGGCTTTTATGATTGCAGAAATGAACTGGAGCGCATACTTTGAATCTTTTCACATGTGAGGGATTTATTAAGGTCAGCGCAGCTCTGGAACCGCTAAAGTTGTGGACAGGACTGCAACCAATGATTATTTCCATTATAGATTAATGACTTTTGGTCTATAAAATGTCTGAATATGGTGGAATGTGCTTTACACAGTTCATGTTTTGTCTAACAAACAGTCCATAACACAAAGGTGTTTAGTTTAATATCACAGAATACTTTGAGATCTGTTAAGTATTCATAGTTAGGATGCTGGAGCCAGTGAATTTTTTTCTTTTTTTGCATTTTAACTACAAAAATCATTGATTATAGGGCTGCACAATTAATCAAAATATTATTGAAATCTTTATATGGCCGTCAATGCTGTTTTGCTGTGAAGCTCCAGAAATGTTTTGAGGACTACGAAACTTCACCCGACTTTATCGACATGGGTATGAGGAGATAATGAGTGCTGCTCTAAAAAATTGCTCAGGTTTATTAATTTAATACTTGACAGCTAACTTAAAAATCTCAGCTGCTCTAATGATTATCAAAATCGTAGCATACTAATTTTCTTGCGATAAATGAGTTGTTTTAGCTCTACATGTAGAGTCATTTCACCTGGCTTTACATATGTTGCACAAAGAGCTCAGACTAGAGGCAGCCACTGACGATGGCTTACCGGCTTCACTGCCGACTTCCTAATGAGGTCCGACTAAGCCGAGGCTTCATGCAAATTAACACAAGCGGCCTCCACCGACGCCACAGCTGTAGACCCTGCACATCTCCTCGGGCTGGAGTGTCACATTTCTTCTAGGTGCATTAGCTCTCCATCTTCACATGGAGCTTTGCACATTACTGCCCATTAAACTGTCTGCACTTCAATGGGTGTTTGTACCCCAAGAGTCTGATTTACAGCTCCAATTCAGAAGTTCCCCGACAGTTCCTTCGCTTTAGCCGCCATCTGACCAGAAACAGTAACGTTGGACCATCTGCTAACGGATCGTTTTTACTACGGCTGCCTGCAACTAACAATTATTTTAGTCATCGGTTAATCAGCCAGTTGATTTCTCGATTGATTGATTGGTCTATAAAATATCAGAAATATCAGCATCTACATAGCACCAACAATCCAAAATCCCAAAATATTCAAATTACCACGATATGTGACGAGCATACGTAAAACTTTCACATTTATTGTCATATATTCATTCGAATAACAGGAGCCTGAAAGAAAAGCTAGAACCAGCAAGTGATGGAAACAAAAATTTGTTTTGATTATATTTATATATAGATTTTTCGCCAAAAACCTAAGATGAAGTCCTTAAACAGTCTAAAAACAGATATTAAATATATGATTTTATACATAAAAGAAAAACAATAAATGTGTGATTACTTTTTTAAGAAAAGTTGCTTATTTTTCTGTAGATCAACAAATCAGTTAATCGACTAAAAGTTTCAGCTCTAGAAATAATTTCCCTGAGCTTAATGTGACTTATTTAAACTGCCAAACCCAAAGATATTCAGCTTACTGTCATATATGAAAAAGAAAAGCTTCAACTTCAGACTTTTTGTTGAAAGATGAAGTGATTATCAGAATGCGGTAGATTCCCTTTCTTTCCATCTGTTAATTGACTTATCAGTTCAGCTCTAATCTTGTCTGTTTGGATGATATTGTCCTTTGTTTTCGGGGGTCGTTGTCACCTGGTTGTAATCAGGTCAGGAGGAGCTGCGTGTGAGTAAATTGCTTGTCTGGTGATGAGGTGCCAGTCGGTGCTGCTTTACATGTTGTTTGCATTGAATTTGAAATCAGTCACATGTCCTGGGCCCGTCTGAATGGAGGAGAAGTTTCCAGGCAACTTTCCCTCCATTAGTCTGCACGTTTTACTGCCTCTTGACGTTGTTATGTCCGGCTGTCTTTATGTCCACATTACCGCTGAGTTTTTGGAGCAGTTAGTGAAGATCCTCACTTGGGGGAAAGTGGATGGCGGAGGGGGTGACAATAGGCCTTTTATGTTGAGAGTTATCCTCATTCCCTTGTGTTAGCTCCAGGGGACCATGTGACCGGCCCTCATTCAGGTCATGTTGGCCTGTTCAGCCTTTGACCCTCTTAGAAGGGAAGCGAGTCCCTCAATGTCCCATTCATGCCATACAGATGTCTGTGTGCGTTAATGTCTGACACAGCAGAGGTATGACAATCCCCTGACAGGCCTCCATTCAGCTTTTTTTAAAATCTGATATGAGTAGTTAACTGTTTCTGTGCTGTGTTGACATCTACACAAGACAGTTTCCTCCGTTTAGTGCTTAAAAGGACAAGTTCACATTTTTAAAACAACGTTAATATGCCTGCGTTAACTAGGCGTTGATTGTTGTATTTCCATTTTCTGCTACATTATACTTCCTCTCCACTACATTTATCTGATGAATTTAGTTACTAGTTACTTTGCAGATTTAGATTATTCAGTGTTTATAGGCTATTAATTGTGACGTGCTGCAGGCAGGACATTGTGCGAGATGTTACATCAGAGCCAAAGTAGCACATTTTTAAATTTAGTTAATTTCATCGGCAATCTGACAGAAAAATCACCGATAAAGATAATTAGAAAATGCTAAATATCGGCCCCGATAAATCATCCAGGGCTGAAAATCCCTCTACCCCTAATGTGAACATTGAAAGTCTTTTTGCTTGCTGTAATCATTCCTCTTATTCATAGCAGGTATGTTACCCTCCAGTGTCTTTTCTTTTTCCTTTCTCTTCTCTGTTCGTTCATGAAGTAAAGTACATTTCCCTCCGTTCAGCACTCAAATGAAGACTCACAGTGGATTTTAGCACCTCCGCGGCTCATTGGTGCGGACAGGTTGAGAAGCGAGAGTGAAAACAAACTAGTCAACAGATTAATTGACAGTGAAAATGATCTTTAGTTGCAGCCTTAGTGATATTTATTAACTATGGCTTTTCCACTCAGGTTTAGACAGTAACTTTGGAAGATACCCACTCGACTGAAGCCTCAGATGAACTGCAGATAAACTCTGAAATCGGTCTTTTTCTCAGAATGGACAGGTTTCATTTACCATCTCTCTAGGCAGCTTCAATGTAATTGAAGCAGCGATTGGTCACATGCAGCTTCTCTCTGTTGCAGCCACTAGGTGGACACAGATTAGAGGCCTGATGAGCCCAGACTGAGCAGGACCGCCATATGTGCCACTAATAAGAGGATAAATCCTCACTGGACTCGAGCTCTTTTGATCTGGGTGATTTTTGATGTGAAGCTCAGCGTCTGTCGTGTGTTTTTCTCTCTCTTTCTTGTGGTTAATTCTTGCTGACCCGTGCAGTTTTTCTTGTTAAGGCTCATCTGAGTCGATTTATTTTCTCCATGTTGGATTTATCAGTTTGTTTTTGTGTAGCTCGTTCTTCATTTCAGACAAATTACAGTTCTGCTGTGAATCTGGGACATTTGTAGACTCCCCAAACTGGCTCGACTGTTTTGGTCAAATCTGAATGACAATAGCTTGAAACAACTGACATCCATGCGAGTGCCCTCAGGCACTTGATTTTGAGTATAGGAAGTCTGGTGTGGGGGGCAAAGTCGATTGAGGTCAGGTCTCATGTCGACTCAATTAGGGTCAAATTGAAAAAAGAGTTGTTGAACTTTCAAATTGGTACATATAGATTTGTTTTTAAAAAAGAAGTTTCTCAGAGGGATGTTTTGCCGTCCGTGTGTGCTTTATTGTGTTATCCTCCCACATTCAAGCCATGAAACCCGTGTTTTCTACGTCCTGTTGTTGTTGCCTTGGCACCCAGTCATTTTGTCATCAGACTTGGTTTAGTGTGTCTGGTATGTCTGGGGGGGAATGAGGATGATGTGGCTTCATTAACTACGAGCGCAGATGAGTCACTCGGGGTGAAAACCTGGACAGATGAACCACACTGAGACACTGTGCTGCTCAGATAGAAAAACCTGATTTCTGCTGACTAGTTTAGACACGACACAGATTTTAGAAACAAGCTGCGGCTGTAATACTCATTAATAATAATCGCTCTGCTGTATGTGAAAGAGTATTAAGGATTTAGAGAATTAGTCGGTTCATGTGGAGCTATTTTGTAATTTCAGCAAAAATGCCACAAATAGCCCGAAAGTCAGAAAATAGTGAAATGCGGTTGCTATAATGTCCCACAGCGGAAGATGATGTCGTGAAATTGCTTGTTTTTCTTGACCAACAGTCCAAAGCCTTCCAAATATTCAGTTTACAATTTTGTTCGACAAAGAAAAGCAGCAAATCATCACATCCGAGAAGCTTTTCTAGCAAATATTGTAATATCTGCTTAAAAAATGACTACATTAATTAACCAGCGATCAGAATAATTGCCGATAGAACTGCACAAGATATCGTTTAAGCATCGCCATCGCAAAATGTGCGATGCCAAGTAAGACAAATTAACTGAAACACATAATGCCACAACTTTTGATTCATGATACAAAAGACTGTCTAATTTAGTCCCATTTAAGGCTGCTTGGATGCATCTGACTACAGTGAAACACCAATTACAATCATGCTTGCTTGTCAAACGAAGCGGGGCCTACTTCTGTTTGATAAAATGCAATCTTCTACAAAATCACCCCAATCATTCTGGAGGGATATTACCAGATAGACCTACTCAAGTCATGTGGAGGGAATCCTTGTTTGTTTTCATAACGCAAAATATATCACAGAAAATAATAGCAAGGTAATTTTTTCCAGTATTGTGCAGCCCCAGTTGCCGATTAATTTGTCAAGTAATTTAACGACTATTTGGCGCAGCCCTAGATTAATCAATTATTAAAACTGCAGCCTGAAATTGTGTAAATCATTTTGTAAAACAAAGACTCTTCATTTACATAAATGAGGGTTAGGGTCACAAAGAAAAGCAGCAGATCCTTTCATTAAAGACGCTGGAACCAGCAAATATTTGACATTTTTGCTTGAAACATTACTGAAACGATTAACTGATTATCAAAATAGTTGGTGATTCATTTTCTTTTTTTCCACTAATCATTTAATCGAATACTATCGACCGAGCATTGGTGTAACTCTGCTTGTCACTCATGTCAATTCAGCATCTTGTGTTGTAGAAAATAGTTACGGTTGTCAGTGTTTCACAATTTTCTCGCATTTTAAAGTACAAATGATTTATTGATTAATCCTGAAAATAATCAGCAGGTAAATGATTTTAAAAAAAACAGTAAAAATGAGTTGCTGCTCTGTGTCTTCTTTTCTGAATCACTTCTGATCTCCAGTGACTTTTCTCCTCCTCAGCACAGTCTCACAGGACTCAGTCCTACACTTATCACCAATGTGACTGAGAAAGACAATCCTCTTAGCACAGAGCCTGTTTTCTTTCTAGGGCACTGAATGGATCTGTGCAGAAGTCCTGTCAGTTCAGCCCGGCTGTCGGATATCCTCTCTCTGCTACGTTCCTTTGTCCGCTACATGCTAGGGTCTCTTTTGAAACACAACCCCCCTCTCCACCTCTTTATGGCCTGAGCCGGCAGCTGCAGGGTTAATGTTTAGCAGCAGCAGCAGCAGCAGCAGCAAAGGCAGAGAGGCAGGAGTTGTAGGAGGAGGAGGAGGAGGAGGAGGAGGGGAGTGGGAGAAGGAGAACGGCAGAGAGGTGGGGGCTGGTCCACAGCTGTTGTAGTAGGCAGGGTCTATTGGGGTAGGAAGCCTGCCTCACTCGCCCTGGAACAATGGGAGACATGGCAGCCTCTGCAGACAGCACAGGCACACACACACAATGCACATGCCCAAGGACGGGCCTTTTCTAGCTGTAGCGTAGAGGAAACCGGCTTCCTCGTCACACTCGCAGGGTGACGGCACTTTTAACAGGCAGGAAAATAATCTCCTCCGCAGCCGGAAAACAGAAATGTGAGGTTGTGGCCTTTCTGTCGCTCTCTGTCCCTTTTTTTTTTTCCTCCTTCTGGTGCCTTACATTTTCATTCTGCTGTGAGGAGATGACTGGATGACTGAAAAGGCAGCAGGAGCAAGGTGAGATGACACAAATTGTGTTGATAAAGGGAGCGGGGGGGGGGAGTGTGTTTGTAAATCTGTGGATACTGATTGAATTTATACAGCTGACATGGTGTTTTCTGAGCTCCTCGCTGCGTGTTGTGACGATGTTTCTGTGTCAAAATAAAGCCTCCGCAGCGCTGATTCTTACTTGTATGAGAACTAAGTGACGTGACAGCGAGGGCACACATGTTTTGTGAGGTTTGATGGTGTTGACTTGACATGAATGGACTTGAGGTGACTCTTGTGTGTGTGTGTGTTTAGGTTAGCATTAATGTCCATGGGCTAGCTTACATTTTTAGGACAGCAGCACTGTTTCCACACAGTGTCGTTTTTATTTTGGATGAAACGACACATGATCATGTCGGGCTGCAAGCAACGATTGGTTTATTATCGAATTATCTGCTGATTATCTTCACGATTAATGATTATAGTGGAAAAGGCTCATCAGAGTTTCCCAGAGCTGAAAGTGTCATCTTCAGTTGCTTCTTTTGTCCAACCAACAGTCCACAACCCAAAGAGTTTTCATTTAGTGTCATATATGACAAAGAAAAGCGGCAAATCTTTACATTTAAGAGGCAGAAGGCATGAAAAATGACTCAACGATTTATCAATCATCAGCATAGTTTGCAACTAATTTTCTTTCAATAAACTAATCGACTATTCGTTGCAGCTCTACAATTATATAGGATTGTTTTGGTTGCAGCAAACAATGTGTCATAAATCTGCCAAATGTGTATATATACGACGGCAGAGGACAGCGCCGCCTAAATGTTTGTGGTTGAACGTGTGATAAAACAAAAACACACTCGGTGTTTGTATCATCAGATGGAGAGCCCGTGATGTGCTTCCTCCCTGGGTGTGGAGGTTGCCTGGCACAGATTTTAAGAAGGATCCCTGCGTTCAGTTTTGATTGCTCTCAGACGTACATGGCGCACATCCAACCTTTCAGGCCTTTTGGGAAGGGAGCTCCCCTCCTCCTCCTCCCATCCCCTCCCCCACCTCCTCTCCGCTGCCTCCGCTCCTCATCCCCAAAATATTGCTTGTGTACGATTCGTCTCGGTGCATATAGCCAAACATCAGACAGGAAGCGGCGCAGAGGGAGTCCGCCAGCCTGATTCTGTCTCACCCACATTTCTGCTCCTCTTTGATATTTATCTGCATCTTTATTAGCGATGCAGACAATCATGTGATAATAGTGTGTCTGCAGAAAGATACGTCACATTGGCCTACATTTTTTTGGGGGAGTCTTCTCCAATCTGGTTTAATTCCGCCATGTGAGGATTTAGGTTTTTGTCACATTGTTTACATCTCCCTCCTACACACTTTGCCTACACAGCAAGAACTTCAATCTGCGCCTTTCCAGATTGGCAGATGGAAAGGGTGGTGTTTGACATATCCTGAGACGGCCTTGCCTATGCCAAATCCCCAAGAGTGCGACTGACATGATTTAAGAAGCTTTTGTGCATTTCGTCTCTCTGCTTCGGCTGAGTCGCCTTTGAATTTTTTTTATTTTTTTTTTATCTCAGCCTTGCCCTCATTCTATGAATCTCATCTGCTCATCCTCAACTGCAGCATCTCACCGAACCTCTCTTGGAAAAACACTCAATATTTCATCATTTTCTCTGCATTTGGTCGTCAAAGTCCGTCCTCGGTTAATAAATAGTGGTGGTGTGCAGTCGTCGAGGTTCCTCGTGCTTTTTTATTTTCGAGCCCTGTGATCCGCCGTCTTTCTGATCTTCCTCCATGGCACGGCTCAGGGATCACGGTCTCTTTTCTCGCAGGACCAGGTGTACCGAGCAGGACGCCGCTACACCAGATCCTCTGCCCGTGCTCCATTAAAACCCAGATTGAGAGGGCAGATGCCCAACACCTCTAATCCCATTTCTGTTTGACAAGATCTAAAAGGATCAGGCCCCGCTACCTTATAGACGGCTCCTGGAAATGAAGAGTTAACGCTGCAGCTCGGCGCCTAAACATATCTGAAGTGATCAGACAAAACGCCGGCTGTAGAGATGCTGCAGCAGACGGGGCGTCCCACTTAGGTTTTTAAATTAAGCCTTTGTAGAAAGTGAACATAATTAAGAGGGGACTCTGTTAATGGGGAATCCCACATTAAACTGAAAACTCAAGAAAAATCATTGTGTGGCACTCTGAGTGTAAAGTCTGCATGTCCTGCGTTATCAGAAAGACATAAAAGGGGAGTTCTTAAACGCTGTCTACTGAATTATTCATCCATCTTTCTTTCATTACACTTTACAATGACTCAGAGATGAAAGGAAAGACGAGAGGAGGAGAGGCTGAGAGCGAGATAGAGGAGTGGGGGGGCTTGTGGTCGTGGCATTGCTGGCGTCTGCCGAGCGCTGGTATCTCCCGAGGGCAATGGAGCGCCTTCCTCTCCTCCCGGTTTCCTGTTCGCTCACAGATCGGAGGGAAAAGCTGCAGCCTTTGCCCGTCCGTGACGGAGGTGACATAGGTCTCAAACCACCCGAAAAATCTCCCGCCAGCAAACTTTTAAGATCTCACTCGGCCGAATCTTGTGGTTTCTGTCTCATGATTCAAGAAGACACAAATAGAAAGAAGGATGCCGGGAGTGTGTTTATTAAAATGTGTGCTTTTCTGTCCCTCAGCTCCTTGGTTTTGTTGTTGGGAGACAGAGGTGCCTGACCGGAGACTGACTCCTCTTCACGGATCATAAAGAGAGCTGAAACTGCAGGTGAGTGCGCTCGTTATGACGTCATTTGAGGGGAAAAGAGATTCGGAAATTGTACATTGTTCTCCAGCAACAAACAAATAACCTACTGGCTGTTTTCTTCACTGATCAAAAATGTCCATCAACATGTCACAGAGTCTAAAGGACGTCTTCTAGTTGCTTGTTTTGATTCAAGAGACAGTGTTTGGTATTTTTGATTGAGAAAAGACTGAAATGATTAATAGATTATAAACATAGTTGCAGATAAGTTTGTCCCAGCTCTAGTTTGGTTTAGTGGAAATAGACACATCCCTTTCCGTCTCAATGGTGCTGTATACACCCATGAAAAGTTGAGCCGAGCTCTGCTGCAGTCGCTGGTGGGTAATTTGTTTAAAGGACACCGTGGAGATTTATTTACAGTAGATGACATGTTAGTTTTCCTCCGGGTTCGAGTTGCACCTTATTTGTTTGCAGATGAATGCACACCAGTGTACCCACAGCTCACACTACTCATGTACAGGTATCCATCCGAGTCATTTGAGAAAGAACAAAAGCACCACATGCTCGCTTGGCTCAGAGGCGAACACATGATCCTCTCTGTTTTGTTCACTGATTGGAGCTTTAAGCTGTGAACGCTGAGCTTCGCTGCACTTTGTTTACACTTGGCAATGTCGCATTTAGTGGCTGTGTTTTTGAGAAGGGAGGATTTTTAAAAGGCAAACAAAAAGCTTTGTGCCGACTTTGACCTCTGCTCTAGTCTGATTGCTTTTTTTAATTTGTCTTCTTCCTCTCTCCTTTTTTTACTATAAATCACAGCATCCAGCATCTGTTATATTTCTGCATTTATGTAGTCACAGAACACAACAAAAACTGTCATTGTTGGATCACTGCAAATGTTCTGTAGAAGCAACATGGTTGTTATGTTAATTAATGGTCAAGCCTGAGGGTTAACAGCAAATACTACACACTTCCCCTGTAATGCTATCTCATGAGTAGGACTGCAGTTAATGATTATTTTCATTACTGACTAAACTGACTTTCTTTGACCAATTTGGTCTACAAAATATAAAATTGTAAAAAAAAAAATGCTCCCACATTTAACAGTGACGATTAAAAGCATTAAATCTTCACATTTGAGGAGCTGGAACCAGCAGATATTTGCCATTCTTGCTTGATAAGTGACTAAAACTATAAAAGGAAGTTCATCCAAAAATGCCAATTCAGTCATCATCCAAAAACCCCCCTACTGATGGAAAGTCAGGTGAAGTTTCGTTGTCCACAAAACATTTCTGGAGCTTCACAGCAAAACGGTGTTGCAGCGTTCTCCCAAACAACTGAAGTAGACAGGGACTGAAAACAAACAAACATAAAATGGTCCGGCGTTATCCAAGTCTCCGAAAATACATTATTTACACCCTTTTTTAAGATAAAGTCTTCACTGTAGCTGCTAAGCTAATTGGACCGACGCATTTGCGGCTTTGTAGCCTTCATTAGGATCACAAGCCAAAATGCTTTGGTTTGTCTACGTACTGCAAGTGTTGCTGGAGCTTCATGACCTCTTTAAACTTTCTTGCTTCTCCACGCACCTTGGAAGTAACAAGTGAAGTTGTGCCAGAAAACCCCTACTCTTTTTAAATTTAAAACTTGCTGCTGCAGAGGCAGAGATATCCTGACATTTATCCTCCAGTCTCAAAAACACTGGATCCTACAGCACACCTCCCACAATGTATCACTTCTGTCAATCTCAACACCTCCTGTTGGAAACGCAGACTAACTGTTCCAGGCTGAGATAACGCCGATGACATCACCATGACATCATTAGGGGTTTTTTTTTTTTCAGCAAATGAATCATCATATGTCTCTTTGGTAGCCAATCGCTGCAGCCTGTCAGATGTACTAAAACAACTACAATGTAATGGAGTATTTTCACAGTGAGGTATGAGTCCTTTTACTGGAGTAAAGGCTCAGCAGCAGCAGCAGCAGTGCAGCAGCAACATCAGCTCTCTTTGCATTCCCCTCTGTTCGCTCTGTTTCCAGCCAGTCACAGGCTCTGAAACCACCACCATGATGACAGTAATGCAGTTTACAAAGCAGCTGGTGGCTCTTTCTCTCTTTCTCTTGCTGTGCTTCTTAGTTTCTTTGCTCTTTCTTCCTCTTTCTGCCTTTCCAGTAACAATTCCCCTTGAATAACTTGAAAAAAATACTTAAAATAAAGGCAATACAATATAAAAAAACATGTATCAGTAAGATTTAAAAGGAGGAAAATGAAATAGAAGATGCAATGTAAGCTCAAATAGAGCAAATTTAGGCTACACTCATTCTCTCGTTGCAGCTTCTCATCTGTGAGGATTTGATACTGTTTTTATCATGTAGCTGAATATATTTGTTTTCCAGACTGTTGGTCTGAAACAACAAGACATCTGAAGATGTCGCCTTGGACTAGGAATACTAGAATGGATATTTTTACTTGATTTCTTTTCCTTGTTAATTGAGAAAATAATTGGCACATTAATCTGTAATTTAAATTATCTTTAGTTGTGTTTTGGCTCTTAACGTCAGTGGTAGCGTTCATGATCTTTCATCAGTTGATCGTCTCTTTGATCGGACATCAGTCGGACTTAAATCCAGCTGTTGTTTTAGACGTGGACGCTTGTTGGATTCTGCATAAATGGGACACGGCTCGTTTTAAGAGACGCTTCTTTCTGGTGGCATTTTCAGCGAGGCTTGTGACGTTTGCCTCTGCACATAAAAAGAAACCACAGCGGCGGTGGCAGAGCCACATTTTCATGTTTATATTTAGCCTCACTTTTGTTGTCTTTTGGTCCACGCTGTAATTTCAAACGCAGCGAAGACTAAGTGTGCATGTTTCTCGTCTCTGCTGCCCGGAGCTTTAATGTGCATTAGCGAAGAGAAAAGGCTGGTATTTATAACCGCTCTGTATCCTTCTGGTATCCAAGGTCAAACGGATGGCTAATATCTGCTTCCGTTCTTAGATGGGCCGCATTGATCAGGCCTCCATTATACGTGCAGGTCTGACTGCGCTCAGTCAATCGCAGTTCAATAAGCACCCTACACTTTGGATGGTGCTGCCCAGGTTTGTCAGTCAGCGAGGATCCACAGGCCGCTGACGTTCAATAGTCTTCCTGTAAACGCTTTGCATACAGCTCCAGTTACACGAGGCCCGGCAGCTCTCTACTGATTTCTTATGAAACTGTTGGAAGCTATTGAACATTTCCCATTAGTGAGTTATACTTGGTGTGTGTGTGTGTGTGTGTGTTGTTTGTTCGATTTAAGTGCCAAAATACACGATAACTTTAGTATTTGTGACAACATGATGGATTTTTTTGACACCATTTATTTAATTAATCGATTAATGTGATGATTATTTCCTCAGTTAGTCGATCGATCACTCGGTCGATAAACTGTAAATCTCCAAAACTCAAAGAGACATTCAGTTTATTATCGTATATCACAGAGAAAAGCATTAAATATTCTAGAGCTGGATCGCTTGATTCAAGTCAATATTGATTTGGGTCAGGGATATTTCAGTTACAATACCAGTTTTGCTTCGATTCTGAGAGAACTAATGCTGTAAATTGTACAAGAAATCCTCCGACCTGTTGCATTATTAAGAATAGAAATGTTTAGATTGTTGAATTTGTGGTTAAAATGTGTCTAAATTTTAGCATCTTATTATCAAAAATGCTGTCGTCAAAGAACAAGAAGGTAATGACAGATGTAGGCAGGTAAATAAGAAAAAGAAGTGGAAACCTTTTGGTTTTAAACAACTTTTGTGGCCATTCGAGGACAGATTTCAGTAGGTTTTGATTATTGGGCAGATGTAAATGTTTTTGCTCTACTCTGCACTTAACACACTCGATGCACTCTATCTAGTAGGTTGTTGGTGGGGCGGCTGATCCCCGTAATGGGTGCGAATGTCTGTCCATACCATTTTTCTGCTTCATGACCGAGCGGTTCCCTCGTCTGTGTTTTGGTGAGCACGCCAAGATAAATTCAATTCAGTTATGTTGATATGACAATAAAGTATTGAATCTGGATCTGAATCCACATTTGCTAATGGGCAGGTGATCCATAGGAAACAGGAATATATTAAAAGATCGATCTCAGGATTTTATGAATCAATATTGGATTATTCAAATGAAGATCGTGAAGAATTTGAAAATTGATTTTATTAAACCCAGCCCCTAAAATCCTCACCTGGAAAGCTGGAACGGTTACTTGAAAAATGACTGAACTGGTTGGTTTGTTGGTTTGTCAGCAGGATTTCACAAAAACTACAGAACATATTTCCACTTTGGCTTTTCGACATTTTTGTTAATTCCTTTTGGATCTTTGATGGGGAAAAAATCTGCCATATTCAGGTGGCTGGTATCTATGAGTTGACTACAATTTGATGCAAATCCAAATAATCCGGATCTATCATATTTGAATATGTTCTACTGAGTGCCGACCTAGTGTGCATTACAACTCTCTATATGCAACTTTCAGGCTATTTCTTACTTTCTAGGTGGCTAACGTTCATGTCGGACTTCCCCTAAAAGAGTAACATAGACTCAGTGCTGCAGCTGGATGTCTGTGCCACAGAGGAACAAGGCTATCAGGCTTTAGATTCACACACATAAACACTTGTTTATAGCATCAATCAATTCTGAGTTTTGGCCTTTTCATGGGATTTAACGACAGTAAGAAAATCTCAGTTACCAATAACAAACGTCTGGTCGAATAGTAAGTAAGAAGGTATTGATGATGCCACCATTAGTCGCTTCAAAGTTTTCGTGACACGCTTTGGTTGGTACATGAAAGACTATTGAAGTTTGATACCCAGCCGTCTAAATATTTGAATGTCTGTGTATATATTTACACACACACACACACACACACAGCGGTTTGTTTGTGTGTGTCACCTGTAAACTGTGCCAGTTCCTGATTGGCCTCCAGCCACAGAATCAGGCTCGTCTCATCCGCTCTAATGACTCTAAAGATGTGACGGTTGGATCTGGGTCCACGTCTACACACCTACTTCCCCTCGCTGATCTGACAATCAGCACACACGCACACATACACACACACACACACACATACCTGGAGCCGTGCCTACGAGACTGGTAGTCGGCCATATGTCCTGCAGTGTAGCGTGCTCACAGACTCGGGCAGCCTGTGTGCTCAGCGTGGTGCTGAGATTTGATCTGTGGAGTCACTGAAGCCGCAGAGGAAAATGGACACAAAGGCTTATCGTCCTACGCAGTCTGTGTATCTGAAACAATGCAGGATGGGTGGATTGATATGTTGGCTCGACAATCCTCAATGTACAGTAGGTACCGTGATGTAGTGTCAACAACAAGCTCTGCAGTGAAGACGTCTTAGTGCCGTAGATGTGTTGAAACCAAACGCTCCTGCTGTCAGATAAACACAGTGTAGTGGTGGTAATAACGTTAACGTCAGTCTTGGAGATGAGAACGGAGTCTGATGTGAAGCAGATCTCAGTTAAACGTTTGTTTTGGTTTGCTCGGAGCACCAGACGGGTGGGGTTTACTGCAGCAGGACAGTTCAGAAACAGTCAGCTGGTCAACTGAAAAGTAATCAACAATTTTTGATCTTTAGTTAAGTCATTTATGAAACAAATGTGCCAAAAATTCACAGTTTCCTTCTTCTGAAATGTGAGGATTTGCTGCTTTTCTCTGTGTTACATAATTGGAAGCTAACCTTTAGGTTTTGGACTGTGCAATTACTCAAGTACTGTGCTGAAGTACAAATTTAAGGTAGTTTTGGCTCTGTGTTGTGGCAGAGATTGTGTCGGTGACCGTTGCTGTGTCGCTTTCTGTGTTTCAGATGAGAACAATGTCTGATGAGACAGAACAGAGAATGGGTGACGAGGACTTTGGTTCGGACGAGGAGGGAGACGTGGAGTCTTACCTGGAGGACAACAGCAGTGAGCTCATGGACCGACTGAGAGAGCTGGAGGTGAGAGAACCATCAAAACGTAGGCCAAAATCTGGCAATTTTCTGTCGACCCCATCGTGTGTTCGTCAAAAAGGAAATGTTTAGTACGTACATTTTAAAATCAATGATTGTTTTGGGGAATTTTCCAGCCCGTCTCTCCGTCGTTAACAGGCTTCAATATCAAATAAGAAAAAAAAAATAGAAATAAACATATAAAAGGGAAACAAATCATTGATTCATATTAAAATAATAGGTTGACAACTAATACAAGACCTTTGCCAAAAATATCAATGTCAGAATGTTTTTCTAATACCGGGCCCCCAAATATGGATTATCAGTCGGGCTGCAGTCTGAAGGTGACATAATCCAACAACCAGCACCTCTAAAGCTCACTAATGAACACGTTGTGTCTCGTTTGTTTCATCTGTACAAAAAACAACAATATGCCAGTTTACAAGTGGATTGCGTGCTGCTGGGTTATTTCTTGTCCAATAACCTCCAGGAGGTTCAGCTGGTTGCCTGGCAACTGATCTTGCCAAAAAGCGAGGAAGAGCATTTCCCAAAATGTTGAAACTATTTCTTCAAGAGATAAATTATCTTAAATTGTTTCCTCATTTCTTGTGATTCTTGTCTTGTAGGATGATTATGAAAACATTTATGTGTTTTTTTAAATGTACCTTTTTATTTGTTTGTTGTTTATCTTCTGCACGTTGATCTTATATAAGAGGTTTTACTGTGTCTGACAAACGTTTCATCAGTGCAGCTGTCGTCTTGGTGTCTTATAAGTCCATGTGAGCAGAGCAATTATATGTTCATGACACAAGAACCAAGAGACATAACTAAATAAGGCCCGTGTGTATTTTTCAGTTACATGTTTAATTGTTGTTGTTTTTCTCGTCACAGGCAGAAAACTCTGCTCTGATGTTGGCCAATGAGAGTCAGAGAGAAGCTTATGAGAGATGCTTGGATGAGGTGAGTTCATGCTGCAGAATATAAATAACTTAAGAAACTAAGAATTACAAATTCAGCTCAGCCGAATCCTTCTAGAAATGCCGACTCAATGTATTAAATTTAATGCTCTGCTGTGTTATCAGGTGGCCAACCACGTGGTCCAGGCTCTGCTGAATCAAAAGGTAACATGAAGCTACATTTCTGCATCTGTTTTTGGATTATTTTAACTGAAGTTGGTCAGTTATCTCACCGCACTGTGTGCCACTGAACAGGATCTGAGAGAGGAGTGCATCAAGCTGAAGATGTTGGTGTTTGACCTGGAGAGACAGAACAGAGCGCTCTGTGAGCTTTTTCAGCAGAAACTGCCCAACCACCCCACCGCTCACTACCAGGTAAAATAAAATACTCTTGTTTTTGTTGTTATTATTCTTCCTTTTGTGCCTGAGAAACAAGTTAATCTTCATTATTAAAAAATAACTAACTGCTTCAAAAGCTGTACAGCCCGCTAAATAACTACCTACTCAATATTAACAATTTTTTAGTATTTACATCATGTTACAAACTGATGGCAGAGATGTCACAAGCTCATGAATCAGCCTCTATCAGGGGATGTCATCATTTCTGCCAGTAAGCTGATATTAGTGGTGGATAAAGTAACATAAAATGGAAATACTCAAGTACAGTACTTGAGTATTTGTACACGGTGCACAGCTCTGATTCTCTCGACCAGGTGATGCTGCTAATTTCTTTCTCACTTCAGCCTCATTCTTTCAGACGCTGGCGAGCCAGTAATGGATCTCAGCCTTTTCACTTCTGCTCTTTATATTGTTCCAGCAGATGCCAGGACAATGTAGCTCCTAGTTGTGTGTGTATACAATAGCCTGCAGTGTATACACTGTCATCATAATTGCCCCATGAATCTCCCGTTACAGGTCCAGGCGGGACCACTCCCAGACTACAATGCACAGCTGCACAATGACTCTGCCAAACAGGTGGAGCCTGCACAGACTGAAGCACAAGCCAAGGTGATTATTACAAAGCTCACACAGCAAAGCTTCATCAAACATGACGAGTGAAACAGTGGGATTATATCACAGCCCCAGAATTAGACCACAAACCCCACCTGTGTGTGACGTTAGAACTCACTCTGACATTTTTCAACTATTGTGCTTTAAAAAGACCTGCTGCTAATCTGCTCTGCGCTCATTTCCTGCACGCACACGCTCTAAAAGGTCTTTATGAGCTAAATTGTTCGCCTCTCACTGAAGCAGCGAATTGTGCCCTGATAAAGATCTTTTTCTGTCCGAAGGGAAACGGCTACCGCACACAACATGCCTCCCCGGGGCCTCGTGGACCGGCCGCCTCCATGGAGGCCCTGTCTCCCTTCTTCAAGAAGAAAGCACACATCCTGGAGGTCCTTCGCAAGATGGAGGAGACGGACCCTCTGAAGTTCCATCCGTCCACCACGAGCTTGTCTTTCTGCGACTACAGCCAGGTGCTCATGTCCACGGAGGCTGTTTTGGCCTCCGCGGACCCTCTCCCATTACAGTGCAAAACCCACCACACACACTGCCACTGCTCCCGCTCTGACACTGACACACACCAGCATGTCAACGGCGACGGGGCGGCGAAGTGTGAGGGAGGGAACACCTGCTGTTTACACTGCAAGAGGAGCCCGGACAGTCCTCCAAAGCCATGCAACCATGTCTGTAGTCCTTCTAAAGCCAACTCCGCCACCCAGAGCCATGTACTTCCTGCAGCTGCTATAAGCGAATGTCACAGTAAGAGCAGAACAGAGTCTGTTCCCTCGTCTAAACAATGCACCAAGAATGAAGCCCACCAGCAACCAGCAGCCGCCCACTCGTCACTGACAGAGACAGCCGGTCAGAGCCTGGAGGTGATGGGAGCAGAGCAAGAGCAGGAAAGCTCTGACAACGCTGCTGCTTCTGAAGAGCTCACTGGTTTCTCTGCCACCACCCACCTGCCCGGTTCTGTGAAGGAGAGCGCGCAGATCCCCCACTGTGACTTAGAGACAAGCGATGGTATTCACAATGGCTTAGCGCTCAACAACGCCATGTCCACCGACCCCTCGGCCGTCCTCGAGAAAGACAGCACAGACCAGGAGGCTTCTGTGAGAGCCAGTGCCTCCGTCAGCCCCAGCCCTTCCTGCCTAAGCGACGTCAAAGCCGCCGCCATCAACTCCCCGTCCAAACTGCTCAAGTTCTTGAAGATCCCTTCGATAGGTGAGAAGTCTCAGGCTTCAACCTCCGCCGTCCGTCTGAGCCCCCAACTCACCCGCAGCTCCAGGATCCCCTGTCGCACCAACAACTACGAGGTGTACCACTCTCCTGTTCCCACACGCAGAGCCACCACCACAGAGAGGTGCAGGCAGCCCCCTCCACCACCCGCCAGGTCGGAGTCCTACCCCGCCACACACTCAGCCCCAACCTCCCCTCCACAGCCTGAAGACGTCTGCTCCCCGCCCGCTAAGGAAATAAGCTACAGCAGCCTCTCTGCACCTAAAGCCAGCGCAGGCTCAAAGATGGGCGCTCCCCCTTCCTCCTCACCCAAAGTATCTCAGAGGGTCCCTCATTATGAAAATGTCTGTAACATGTCCACCAGCTCTAGAGAGGAGGAGCCGACTCAGAGCCTCGAGAAAAGAACCACACTTCCTTCCCAGACGAAGGCGAACGGTGGTGAGAGGAAGCTCGTTAAATCGCTACCAGAAAGTGTCCTCAACCCCCCTCCTCAACGGAAGCAGTCGTCCTCGTCCACGTCAGAGTCCACATCAGATGATGACGAGGATTCGGACAGCCCGGTGTGGGTCAACCATCACAGCCTGCCCAACTCTGCCCTCGGCAAAGTTCAGGGCAGAGTCAACTACTCTCAAACCAGAGAGAAACAGGAGGAGATCACTGTGCAGAGCTCCGAGGTCGCCCATCCTCCGCCTCCACCTTTAGCCAGGAGGAGCGATGCCTCTTCTATCCCCAAGAGGCCTGTGGCTGGGGCAGCCAGAGCCCAGGCTGATTCCAGTCACCACGCTTTCAAAGACAGGCTGGCTGCGCTGGGAAAGCTGAGAAGCTCTGAGGATTTACAAGTTGGTCTCAGGCCAGTCGACACAGTGAATGAGGGCACGTACGGGGAAGAAAAGAGTAAGACAGCGGAGAGGCCCATGGAGCTCCATAAAGAGGAGCAGAGACACTCAAAATTCACAGACTCTTTGGATGGTAAACCCAAAACTAGTGGTAGTGGTTTGAAGTACCCGGGGTCCTCTCAGCTGTATGAACAGGCAGTAAAGTCTCAGTCTTCTGGTGCAGCTGTGGTTAAACAAGAACTGTGTGTGACCAAGACCGAAGTCTCCAAGAGCAAAATCGGTCTGCCGTCCCCCAACACAGATGCTCCGCAGGTACTACGCAACAACATCAAGTGTCCTGGCTCCCTGAATCTGGCCTATAACCTTAAACCAGGTGTTGGTCCTCACAGTAGCAGCAGCCCCAACAAAATCCCCCCGAAGTCGCCGTCCAAACCTTGCCAGGCCCCGTCCGTCCACAGAGGGGGGAAGCCATCAGAGGCTCCACGGTACTCGTCCAAATCAGAGGAGAGGACCAAGATCAGCGGGAAAGGGAAAAAGAATCCGATGTACGGAGACAGCCTGCCGCCTCCTCCTCCCAGACCTCCAATGTCAGAGGGGGAGAAGCAGGTGCAGCCGGCCCCCAGCCCGCAGTCAGCCATCGAGCAGAAGGTGATGAAAGGCATCGAGGAGAACGTGTTGAAGCTGCAGGAGCAGGACCGAGGAGTACAGAGCACCGAGGTCAAGCAGAAAGCCTCCAACGGCATCGCGAGCTGGTTCGGCCTGAAGAAGAGCAAGCTGCCTGCTCTGAGCCGCAAAACCGACGGGACCAAAGCGAAGGACGAGAAGAAGGAATGGAAGATCAACATCCCCTCGGTGGGCAGGGACTCTGTGAAAATGGCCTCCAGGTGTAAAGAAGGAGTGGAAGGTCTGAACATCTCGACCTTGATGGAGAAGGCGGAGGGGCTGAGGAGGGCCCTGGAGGAGGAGAGGGCGTACGTGGAGAGGTCAGGCCGGGGTCACTCCTGCGAGGTGGTGATGGACCAAGCTCAGGGACAGCTGGCTGTCATGTACAGAGGAGCGCGCTCTGACAACTTCATGCAGCAGCTGCTCAACAGGTGAGGACGAGTGGATTCACAATCACAGGGATATTCGACATCCTGGTGATGAGACTTATTTAATCTCTTAAAGAATTAAATACGTAGATCGATGCCACTCTTACATTTGTACTATTATCACTGAAGTCACCTTTTAAGCAAAAATACCCAAAATTCACTTTTGGCATTACCCGACAGAAGAATAGATATAATAGAATAAATGGAATATAATTTTAAGAATCGTGATCATTTAATGTAAATCATCATCAGTAATAGTAAAGACAAGTATTAGAACAAGTCTGGTCTCTAACGCAGCCTTCAAAACCAGGAGAAGACGATATCACCATATAATGAAATCCAAAAGATGACAGTCTCTTATCACGATGAAGATATGACATTGATATATTGTCGAGCCCTATTCAAACTATTCTTTTAAATGCAGAGATGTGTGATGAAGGCTAACGCTGTTTGTGGACAAGCTAACTGAAACTTGTGTTTGATGGACGCAGAGTGGACGGGAAGGACATGATCAGCATGCCGCAGCGCCGCCTCTCCTTCGACTGTAAGACCTCCAAGCCAATGTTCAGCCAGCAGAGCGACATCATCAGTCACACCACCAGTCGAGACGACATGGAGAAGGTACGTCTGTGGTCTTTTCTCTGTACGTAGACGCACATATTTAACATGTACAACGGTGACAACACAACCAGAGAAAAAACAAGACTTCATTTAATGCATCAGGTGTCGGAGGTGCATCAGTTAAACTTGCTCTTGATCACATCGTCTTTGAAGCCTAAACTTGGCTTCTAATTTGTCAGTTTTCCTGCATACTGAAGTCGGTACACTCACTCCTCCATCTGCTGCTGGGTTGTTCTTTTCATGCAGGGATCAGACAGAATCGGCAAGATCACATCAGACGAGAACCTCGCCGATTCAGTTCACTCGCAGCACTTCGCAGGTAAGACGAGTCTGCCAGAGGAAGCAATATCACACGTTTATCAAGGTTTATGACTGAGTGGACGATCGGACCACACCTGTGTGGAGCTGGTCTGGAAATAGATAAATGAATGTAAATGAATAAATAAATTAAATTTGACTCCAAACAAAAGTGATGTGTGTCTAGTGTCAACATGTTGCTGACACTGAGGTAGTCAAACAAGTTTATGACATAATCAGTGGAAAGTACAATTACTCACATACTGTGTACAAGTACAATGTTACGGTACTTGTCTTTATACTTCTACACTACTTCATTTTAGATGAAAATATTCAGGCCCACGGTGAATCTGCAGCTGCCAAATTCTGACAACAACTGCAGATATTCTGGCAACGAGTACAGTTGCAGCTTGAAAAACTGAGAACACAACACATCTCCACCCTCCTCGTGTTCGCATGAAGATCAAAATAATAATAATATCGTGAGTAACCCAGTAATTAGGTGTCTGGCGTCGTCCTTTAACAGACTCTAGAAAGACACTAGACAATAACAATAATCCAGCGATTTAATCTCTAGTCTTTCTTTCTCTGGGTATATTTTTCTGATTTACTGATCTGCATTAACTTAAGTGAAAGTTTTACTTGTAATGTGATATTATTCTGTAGTATTACTACTTCTACTTCAGTAAAGGGTCCAACAGTATTTCCTCCAGCGATGCAACAATCCGTAAGGGTTTGACTGAAATATATAATTTGCATATCGAGGAAAATTAATTAGCTGATAGCGTTATTAGCATATCAAAGGTGAAATAAACGAGGCCACGCCCCCGAGGAAATCGAATCAGAAGCTGCAGTAAAACATCAAATAGATAATTTAGAAGTCATTAATTTACACATTTACATCTGAATTATTTTGTGCCTTTTTTGTTTTTTTGTTTGGTTCCTAAAATGTCAGTCAGTCCGAGGAATTATCAGGGTTTTTCTCATTTTTCATTAGTTTTTATTTCATTTAATTTTAGGTTTTTAATTCAGTTTGGTTTCAGTTTGTTTCCAGAGTTGGTTTGCTTGTTTCATTGTTTAAAAATGTTTAGTTTCAGTTTAGTTTTAGGTTTTTTAATTATACTATAAGGGGGGTTTTGTCAGGGGAAAGATGTTAACAAAGGTTTTTACGATACAATACTGAATCTCCCTCTTGTTTCCGTCCTCTGCAGGTTCTGGTGCTTCCACGTACACCCTGGACAGCGGCATCGGTACGTTCCCCCTGCCCGACTGCAGCAGCGGTGCGGCAGGACGGGGCCTGTCCAAGACGAGGGTCGGGGCCGAACACCACTCCTCGGGCTCCCCGGGGAGGGCCGGTCGACGGGCCCGGACACTGGAGAGAGAGCTGACGTCACAGGAGGAGTGCTACGTGCCTCACAAACAGCTGATCCCCACCATTCAGTACGGCTCCATGCTGGAGGGAAGAAGCTCCGCCGGCGTCATCCGAGAAGGTGAGAACAAACCAACCAGCTTACACTCAATAATAACAGGTCACTAAGTTCCTTTATGTGGCTTTCTTTTGATAAATAGTTCAATTCTTTTGATGTAAATGTGTCTTCAATCGTTTGATCTGCAGGAGAGGCTCATGGAGCGAACATGTTCTCCCCTCGCTCCAAGACTTGGACCTTCCCCAACCTGAAGACTCCAGCAGGACCTGCAGAGGTTTACCTGGCAGTGGAGGAGGAAGAGGAGGAGCAGGTGTCCTTCGGATCACCGTTCAGAGGGGTACGGAGAGAGTTAAATTGGAGTTTTGTCGATATTATATAAAGCTCAAAGTGAAAACAGACAACTTGTTGTCTTTCCCTGTTGCAAAGACGATGTTAGCAACAACTGCTAGCAGCCTGGCTACTGTGTAAAGCAAAAAACAACCCCAATATTCCTAATTTGACCCAGAAACCCTGATCTCTTGCCTCCTCCATCAGTGGGGTTACATGGGGATAGCGACCTGGGAAAACAATGACTCTTCCTGTTTTGTTAAGCAATGGCAGACGCGCTTCCTTTGTGCCGTAATTTGACCTTAATTTTCCCGGGAAAAGTCCAGCCAGTGGCCGAATAGTATAGTGAACGATGGATTTATAGAGTATGTACTTCAGAACTGATTAAAAAAGAGGGGAGAAAGTTGTCTACTGCCAGTTTAATTAATAAAGTCCTTTCATACACCTGATCTGCAGGGCAGGTGAATGTCAAGATGTTGTGATAAACTTAAGGTTGAAAAAGGTTTAAGATCTTGAAAATGCTGAAATATGCACAAATATGCATAATGAGCATCCTGCAAAACATGTCAAGAACACGACAAGTGGCTGCTAACATTTAAAGTCGACACTGAACCACTGTAACTGTAACCCTTACCATAAAATACCCTCCATCCTCAGGATAGGGAGGCTCAGATGAGGACAAACTCGCCCTGTAAGATCTTTTTAACAAGGAAGAAACCTCGGGATAAGAAACAGAGGAAGGATCCCTCTTGTAAGACGGATGTGCAGCAGATCAGCATGACAAGATTTTAATATAAACAATAACTGTGTACGCTTTTATACTTGTTTTCTGTCTAAATTACAGTTTTATTTGATTGTGTAATCTTGGTAAAAACCGGTGAGGCAGGAGCATGAAAAGGGAATTATCTGGGTCACTTACAGACTGAAAATACTTTGCAGGCAGTAGATACATTTTTAAATCTGCACTCACATCTTACATAATGAAAAAACACAGAACCACATTCTCCCTTTAGAAATTATTAATCAGCTGAATATTAAAGATTCACAGTGGGATGGTTTCTGTAGCCCACTTCTGTTTGCTGAAGGCGTTACATAAGATGAAACACGCGACCTGAAACGTTTCCCACCTCTCTGCGTCCTCTCAGGGCATGAAGGCCGGCGGTCCCTCCTCCAGCCGGGTGGTTGACCCGGGCAGCCTGCCCGTCCCTGCCCAGTCGGGGATGAGCCGCAGGGGGAAGATTCGCACTCCCAGCGTCCCCGAGATGAGCCGGGAGCCCGGGCTGGAGCTGCTCAGGGAGCGCCCGGAGGAAGCCATTTCCCCGAGTCGCCCTCAGGTCCTGGAGACCCCCGAGTCGCTCAGCGATTCTCTGTACGACAGTCTGTCGTCCTGCGGCAGCCAAGGATGATCCAGCCAATGGCGGGGGAGGACAGAGAGGACTGGATGCTCATCTCGTCCACAGACAATAACAAGTCTCCTGGTCGCTGGCTGTACTGTGATGCTGCTGACCCGCCGCCACCTTTGAGGAAAAGAAACTGTACCCCGTTGATGTCCGCGAGAATATTGTGGTGATGATGCCGTCTCATCAGCTGTTTCTCTGTTGCAACTGGAAAGGTGGATCGATAGACTTCTCCTCAGGATTTCCAATAAACATGAAGCCAAAAGCCACCCAAATAATATAGGTTGTTCACTTTTTCACAATCAGACTTGACTGTGGACACTTCTCTTTAATTCATGTGTACAGGACTACAAAACGCATGGCTAAGCTAATGATTAGCACAAAAGTTGTCACTCCTGGTAGTTGTTCAGCAACCTGTCTTTTGTTTTTCTCATCCTGGTAGATGGATCTTTGTTCTGTGCATCAACAAAGCCGTGACGCGCCGATCAGTTCTGTACTGTATCAATACATCATCATTTCACCACACAATGTATTGAAAAAAAACAAAACATGGAGCTCCTTAAAAAATGAATGTTCATGTCTGTGATTCTTTATTGCTAAACTCATGCATCACGATTTTAAATGTATAAACGATTTTATTGATCATGTTGATATTGTTTTGCGACCGAGGAAGGTTGTCAGTATATGTCTGTTCTAAATCATAATGCATTTAAAGGTAATATATACCAGCAATAATAACATAGATAAGAGAAATGGCTACACTATTCAATGAATATGTATTTCTATTATTTATTTATTTTAAATGTACATCATCTTTTTTTTTTTGTAATCTTTCTGTGAAAATTGCAGTCTCTTCGCCTAGTAGATTATGTTCATATCTTGTATTTCGACATCTCTGTTGCTGTTCGTTCCCTAGCCAATAGAGGTCCTATGTACCTACTGCCGTTTTTCAACTTTCTAATTAAAATGTTTTGATTTAGCTCGTTGTGCCAGGTAGTTATTGTGGACGGTGCCGTCGATTACAGGCGGGACATTTACCTAAAAGAGTTTTAAAAAAAGAGGATAAAAGTAGCCAAAGAAGACCCAGAGAAATCAAATTTTATTCCACACACTCTCCTTCCTTGTCGAAACCTGACGCCTACATTACCCACAATGCAACCCAACTGCAGACAGTTTGTTCAGGCTTGGAAAATTCATGTAAATGCGGAGAAGATTTTGGTACAAGAGTTGCAGAGAGGTCAGACTCATTGTATCGTGTCCTCTGAGCTTCCTCGTCACTCAAATACTAACCAGCTGTTGCTCCCACATACCAACATGAATGAATGTGAATGCACAACGAAGTCAGAAGAAACTACTTCCAACCTCGGCGAAATGGAACCAGTCCGAGGAGCGGCTCAATGCAGCAAGAGATTCGGGTTTGATATTCATGCAGCTGCTGATGAAGCCTCGAGCTGCTCGCCTCAAGCAAACACGAGGAGCAGCTGTAACACCTGAATCAGGTGAGGTGACGTCACCTGAGTCATCTGAAGACACACGAGAATTTATACGATGTTTAAGTTTTCCCCAAGACCTGTAAAACGGCCAGATACTTAACTCAAGTACTACACGAACGAGTGACTTCCACTTTTACCAAAAGTATCTTTACTTTTACTCGAGTATCTTTTAAAACACTTAGTAATGACCCAATAAACGTGAAAGTATTACTTGCCAATAATACATTTAAAGTACTTGTACTCGTAATATTATGAGAGCTGCATCTAAAGATTATTGTCATGATCGATGAATCTTCTGGTTGTTAGTTGGTCTGGTAGTCCAAATCCCTGAAGATATAATCAATATACAATGATCCTCACATGAGAGAAGCTGGAACCAACAAATGTCTGGTCATGTGTCAGCAAAGTTACGTAAGCGATTATTTGATTATCTTAAAACTACATTTTAAAATCAGAAATATCATTTATGAGTATTTTTACAAAATCTGTATATTTATTCCACCAATAAATCTAAAAAGGAGCCATTTTTTTTCAATACGTTCAACACATTTATTTGAGCAAATGTATCAAATTATTAGTTTCAATTTTACATCAATAAAATAAATTCTTCACAGTATACGCCTTCAAAAAATTGTAAGGTTAACATCATATCATTTGGCAAACTAATTTTCTAGACAACAGATATTAAGAGAAATTTACAGTGGGAGAGGTCTGAACGACTCGCCTGTCTTTCTTTCTAGGTTGAGAATATGGACAGATGGCACCGACTCTCTCCTCCGCCAGCCAAAAGTCCAGAAATCCTGACCACCGAGTGGCCGCGAGTCTGAATCGGTTACTGTCGCTCGTGGAGAGTCTGACAGGTTTCCATGGTTAGTGTCAGTGTGATCAGACTTCACCATTCTTACTCAAAATGTTGGTCACAAAACAAAATCTGTGGGAACAAAACAATCACGGGGGAACTTTCTCAAAAAACGGGGGGGGGGGTGGGAATCTGTTGTCAAAATCATGGGACACCATATCTTGTGACAATCCACTAAAGACAACTGAGGAAAACGATAAATAAGCAAATCAACGACTGAAATCACATAACTTCAAATAAAACAATAATCGGTCTCAGAAGCTTACATGACCCACTAAAAAGGAGCCTACCATGTCATTAATTTATGGCACTAAATAACAGTGATATCAAATCTTCTGCTCAGCTTCTGGGAGTCGTCATAGGGCAACGCTGCCCTCTACAGGCCAAGCGTGTTCACTGCAGCATTAGTCTATTCTCCATTCACAGCCATGATGGGACTAGCATTAGCATACCATAAACTTACATTCAACCCTTGTTGTAAGTTTTTAAAAAATAAATCAAAAGAATTTCTCAATAGTATAAGACCACATAGGAGTTAATTCAATAAATGAAGACAGAAAGTGAAAAGCACCAAGTGCGTTGCAAATTGTGCCTTGTCTGACAGATTGTTTTTAATATTCAGCCACTCAAACCTTCTTTACTTCTTTTCCTTCTTCTTGTCCTGAAAGAGAGAAATTATCAGAATTATACTGATGGCATATCAATCTGAGCAATTACAGGTCATTAAAGAAAAAGGTAAAAAGAAAAGGTAAAAAGTACAAACAGGAGTGAAAATTATCAGCTAAAATCTACTTAAAGCATCAAAAGGTAAAAGTACTGTTCTGACTGATGCTGATGCTTTAATGTGTAAGCAGCATGTTACTGTTGTGAGTGGCTGATTTACACAGATACGGCAAAGTACCTGCAGCAGACTAGTTGCTGTAACTGCTCTGGCGTCTCCCTACAAAATCCCCACGTTTGAGTGCCAACTGTCCTGATGCTATACTTTCTATTTAGCGTTACTGTTTAACAGCAATGATCATGGAAATGTTGAAGAGCCTGTGCAGTTCTCAGCTGCTCCAACAGACGTGGCAAACTTCAACTTTGGAAGAAATACTGAATATGAAACACATGTGTTTACTTCATGAGGACTCGTAGATTAGACGTAATGTCAGATTGGGAGTACAGAGGACCGAGATGTTTACTAGAGGTTATTGTCATTTTGACCTGTACGACTGAAATAATCTTGAAATTCGTATTTTTTACTTTTTTCTACCAATGTAACTTTAATGATTGAATGCAGCTCTTGATTGATTATACATACAAAGTGCTTGATCACAAATGTGGTGCATGGTCGAGGTTTTTCCTTATTTCTGCATCATCTCTTCGGTCTATTGTCGTAACAAACGTCTAATATTTATTGTTCCTGTTAATATCTATATGCAGAACACATGGTTGATTTGTTTCTGTTAATATTTACATCTCAATTTGCATTTAATTTATATTGCCAACAGTATTAGTTTATGGTTGTTGTTTTTTTTAACTACTCACTTTAATCTGAATAACATTAAGATCGGCATCTATATAAAACCTTCATCAGTGACTGGGGGTCACTCTCTGACGTTTACCCATTATGCGGTCACTGTCACTATCAGCAGGCAGCTGAGTTGTCATCACAGTAATGGCAACAACGTAAGATGGTGAAACACACAAATCGCTTGCTGGGTTCATCTATACAGTCACATAGTTTCATTCAGTGGTTCTCAACATGAGGGTTGAGAGGACTTATTGTACGAGGTCTCAACTGTATTTCAGAAACTAAATGAGGATTGACAGCGAATAGAGACTGCATCAATAAATGTAGTGCAGTGAAAAGTAAAATATCTCCGTCTGAACTGTAGTGGAGTCCAGGTAGAGAGCGGCTTAGTGTACTTAGGTTCATTCCACCACAAAATACAATGGAAGTGAATTAAAGTTGTTTTATAAAATTTCTGACTGATGAGTTGCAAAAAGTCCCAAATATGCTCACAGATGTCTGCCGATCATATTATCATCATAACATCTTTGTTTTTGTGAAAACACATGTTGCCGTGGGTGATTTTCTTGATGTTTTCTGCACCACAAACTAAATTCCCCCTCCAACGTTATACTGGAGTGAAGCCAGACATCTCAGACATCTCAAAATGAAACCAAAAGTATCTGCGCAGCTACAACAAAAAATTGGCCGTTTTTCATTTATTTGGGTGAGGAAACCGTTATAAAACAGTAAAAGGCATATTTGAACCAGCCTTTCTTGGGAAAATGAAGTTGAGGTTTGTAACATCCTTTATTTTTGTTACCGTCATCAAATCCCACGTAAACAGCAAAACCAACTTCCCCCGACTTCCCTACTCAGTCTCTCGGCTCCACACACGCTTGTTCCTACTGAAGATAGAAATCTTGCTGACGCTGAGTGCCTTCCTTTATTTTATACATAGACTCTGCCTCATCATATTCATCTTGTTTATCATCCCATTCTCTCTTTTTTAACCTCGTTTCCTGTTGCTGCTGGTCTCTGAGAGTTCCCAGACATAATTATAATTATATTGTACATCTATAATGACATATTAAGTGTCTTACGGTGTATCAGTGAGTATCTCCAGTTGCAGGACGATGTGAGATCAACTCGAAATAAATTATAATGTCAGTGTTCGTCATAATGAGGGAATATCTCACCCTGTGCAAAAAAAGTGGCTCAAATAAGTTTTGAAAGTTTGTGGACATAAATGGAAAAGCAAATAATAAACTAATAAAAGCAAATTATATCACTTGTACAGGGAATGTAATCTACTATTCCCCCGTCTAAAATATGTAATTTCAGTTTTCACTAGCAACCCCCAGGATGAGACCCAATGCTCTGTGGCACAGAGGAGGGAGATATATCAGGCTTTTGGTGTTTTCATTGGATTTGTAGACAATAAAAAAAATAAATAACAACAGAATATGAAGACATATCCATTTAGTCTTAAAGTAGAAGGATTAGGCGACACTCTCCTTACCTTATCGTTCATGGCAAGGATGACCATCAGTTTCCTGAAGATGGTGATGAAGTCAAGGAACAAGTCCACACAGTGCCTTCAAAAAACAAAACGTATGACGCTTCAGAGTCGTTACAGATGCTTTTTAGAAGAAAGAAAACATTACCATACGTTCAGTTTGTCTAAAGAGCACTGGGTTGTTTAAGAGCTGAGCTTATGCAACACCTCTGAAAAAGTTCAATTCACTCGGACCAGGTGTTTCTCATTTTCAGTGGTGTGATGCTCAATTGTTCACCTCGCTGTGAGATAATGTATTTGCATGGTGTTTGGTTATGAGACGGTACGAGCCGACAGATACGGGCTCAGGTGTAGTTTCCTCACCACACATAGTCCTTGTCTCCGTTCTCTGCTTTCTCGATGATGAGCTGAGTGTCAAACAGGACGAAGCCGCACATGATGAGCAGCCCGAGGTACATGTGTGCCTGTCAGAAACCATATGCAAAAATTATGACACTGAAACGATGTACGCAGCACACCGTGACACACAGCTGATCACAGGTTTAGTGAGGGTCGGTGGGACTCAGCTCAGCTACCTTAAACAGCATCACGGATCCAAAGAACATGTTCATCACAGACATCAGGAACAGGAGGGAGAGGCCAGACATCAGTGTGCCTGAGAGGAACAAAAACAGGACAATTAAACCATGCTTCATTTGAGCATATAAAAATGGGTGTAATTTGTAGCATTGTCTCCGTGTTGTGTTGCTTGACAAAAATAGAATACAGTGTCACAACATTAATAAACTGCCTTTACCTCCAAGGAACAGGTAGCTCCTGCGTTTGGCATAAAGAGCGCTGAGACTGAAGCAAATGAAAATCACTGAGGTCCCCATGAAAGCCGTCAAAATGATGCTGAGGAGAAATAAAACAGAACAATGTGTAAGCTTTCAATGAGACCCACAGACAGATGTAATGTTTAACTTCTACTCAGCTGGCTGTTTAACACTGAGTAACCTTTCACATACCTCGGGTTGACAGCGATGACAAAGTCCAGTGTGGGGCCAAGGCCGACACCTGGGGAGGGAGAGCGGAAGGCAAACACCGCTGTTAGACTCTGACATGACTTTAAATTCACAAAGACGGCTCAGTTCACATGCAAAGTAACTATTTTACTCGTAATGTGCCCAAAACATCCGTCACTTCACCTGTGAGGAAGGCAAATACTGCGAGCATGCCCAGTCTCTTCTTCTCTGTCTCAGGGTTGTGTGGTGTCATGGCGAGCCAAAACATCATCCCCAGGGAGCCGAGCACAGACAGCACGCCACCCTGAGAACAAGGTCATGAGGTAAACACAGGGCAGAGGGACCGTGACATGGAGTGATATTAACATTCGTCCTGAGTGAACCAATCACAAGTGGACAGCTCCAAGTCAACGACATCAAGTTCCAGAAGTTAGGCTGCAGGATATTGGACACATGCAGTGTGTTCAGCTCAGTTTCACTGTCTTCTACAGACGTGTCGGCTGTTTACATATGAAACACAGATAGTGGTAAATACCTGTGTGGTAACAATGTAAACGGCCAAAGAATTTAAAACTTCACAAAAGGAAAGACTACTGCAACAAAATTTCTCAAATAGATAAACACTTCAAATATTAACCTTCACAGAAGAAGATCATTAACTCATCTACTTACGAAATTAATCACATAAATAGATAAATTAGGATTTGGGCAACTAACAATCTTCCCCAGACAAACACTGAACCTCAAAACAAATGATCTTTCTCCCGTTTCGTATGATTTAACTCTTGAGAAAGCTCATTTACCTACTTTAAACTGTTTCAACCACCAGGTAACGTACTTTAAAGCACGAATTAGGTTTGATTAGGTAGGAGGAAATACGGTTGTCTGTGCTTTGATAAAGGGCCCCATTTGCATTGGTCTAAGGAATGTATCATCCTGAACAGGAAGACTCTGCGTTATCTTCAATATTACCTGAAAGAGGCCAGTGACGACATGGACGTAGGCGCCGGCAGCAGCCACAAACATGCAGACAGCCAGGCTGGCGTACACATTCTTCAAGTGCGCCTGGGTAGAATGAGATCTGCAAAAACAGATTACAATGAGCAAGGCCAGACAATGGGAACTTGCGCTGCAGTGGATACTTAACATAACTGATACACCAACCTACAGTGAGCCTACGTACATTTGGGAGAACTTGAAGAGAGCGTCGATGTTGATGTTGCGGTCAAACACGTTCATGGTGGAACCAGGGAAAGAGACCTGAAGAGAGTCTGGAATGGACGATGTCTCCTGTGAACAGAATCACACGATTACAAACTGTTTTACAACCACAATTATTTCCAATTGGAGTCAACCGATATGTCTTTCAGGGCCGATACTGATACAGATTATTAGTTATTCAGGAGAACAATAACTGGAACAGATATAAGTTTACAGGAGAAATAAAAATCTAAGTCTCCAAGTCGAGAATAATCAGTAATGCAATGTAATCAACTACAATTAACTCAAGTATCGTACTTATGTTTAATTTTGAGGTGCGTTCCTTCAGTATTTCCATTTTCTGCAACTTAATACTTCAATAACTCTATTTATTTGATAACTTTAGTTACTATTTACTTTGCAAATTCAGATAATTCATTGCTGATCAGCTACTACAGAAAAACAGGAAGCTAAATCCCAGCAAAAATACTTTTCCAATGTACTTATTTTATCGGCAATCAGACACAAAAAACCCAATACCGATTAATCGGGAAAATGCTGAATATTGGCCCCTATCATCAATTTACCCCCAATATCAAACTGTCACAATCTGCATTAACAGGTAGCACGAATACAACCTATTGTTAATGTTCACAACTGAGTACATTTACTGAAGTACTGCACTTAATTTAGTTATTTTGAGGTACTTTTCCTTAGTATTTCTATGCATGTAATTTTATTTAATTTATGAATTTATTATAATAAAATATTAAATGGATAACTTCAACTTTCAGTCTTCTGGTTTTGTGCCGTTGTTATTTATACTTGATACTAAATGATCTGGATATCGTTACTGCTCACACCACTCGTGTCACACACAACATGTCGCGTATTTCAAGTGCGCAGTTCAGTTAGATAAGGGTTTGCATTATTTGCCAAATTACACAACAGGTTGAAGCTAAATGTCAAGCGTTGAGCCCCCTTAACTAGGGAGCTAACAAGCTTTCTGTTAACCTGCTATAAATCCGTGTTAACGTTATAGCTGTTAGCAGGCGACAAAACCAGCACGAACTCGTTTAAGCAGTGAACAAATGTGTGGTTTAGAAATGCGGAAAGGCAGTGTGTCAACTGTCCGACAGCCAAAGCCTGTGTTTGACGCATGAAGTATCATATTAAAAGCTAGCTAGCTAACGTTGCTAACCAGAAAAAGCGTTCAGCCAAGTTAGCACGACTAGCTAACGTTTTGCTGGCTCGACAACACAATTCGACGTTTAATCCACTAACAAACGCTGCTTAATGTTACAGCCACCGTTAATAACACGCAGCGAGGGTATACGCTCATTTTGCGGGGATGAAGTACCTACCTCTTAGCTTTCCTAGCTTGCTGTTAGCTTTCTGTTTCACTGCCTTTCTTCTTCCTGCTATACTTTTTTTTTTTTATCACAAACAGTACGTGTCAGTCAGCTCACATGATGTCACCATGGAGACGCCCAGAAATTTGTAGTCCTCACCGCGGACGGTAAAAATCCGAAAATACGATGATTATTTGCGTCGATTGTGAACACAAACTTACAAGTCGTCTAATTGTTAATTACTGTGTGTGTTTTAACATTTTTTCAACCTTCACATGGAGCCGTTAACACCGAACCTTTATGGTAAAAGGCACTTCCTGGTGTCACCGAGTAATGTCCCCGGTACACCTAAAATGGCCGACTCATAAATTGAGCCGCACTGTCCGAAACGTTTAACAGCAAAACAACGATGTTCTTGTTGCTCGTTAACCTCAAACACAGCTCGGCTACACGTTTATTAACCAAAACAAACACCATCAGGATGTGTTTCTGATCAAAACTGCAAAAAAAAACAAAAAAACATGGCTGATGCAAATTTATACGTAGCAGTGTAAAGGAGTGTGACGCGGGATATAAATCACGCATGGTGCAACTGCATGCAACGTGTTTTGAACGGGCGACCACGTCTTAATTAAAATATTACATTTTACACGACATTATCGTTAAATCAAGACTTATGTTGTCAGTTGTAAAAAATACATGTATGTTAAATTAGTGTTTATAATATACCTACACTGTCAGTGGTGGTATTTTTAAGAATAAGCCAATTTTACCTATTTTCAATTTAAAATAATTAATCATAAACTCTCAAAAGCAAATAACTAGTTATGCAGAATGGTCCTCGTCATATTTAATTATAAATATAGGCTAATATTGCGAACTACTGTTAACTCTTAAAGGGTTGTTGACCCTGGCAATGCATTATATCAACACCTTTCTATTCAGAGATCTATAATGTAACTTCTGACTATAGTTATCACATATGTAATTAAATAAAACAATATGAATTACCTCTACAATGTAATGTGAGATGTAAAGGATAAAATGAAAGAAGGCTTCACAAGTAGCCAACATCACAAGTTGTCTCAAGTACAGTACCTGAGTGAATTCCACCATATCTTAGAAATATAAAGTGTAAAATATATTTTGAGTAGTGAAATACTGGCTCTAAAAGAGTGTCACTGGAGAAAAACACACAATAAAAGAATAATATAACCAATTTTTATTTCAAAATAAAAACTGGTAGCACCTTTTTTTTTTTTTTTTTTAGAGTTTTGGTCAGATCATGTAGACAAAATGATTTATTCTGATACACAAAGACAAATTGTGACTGTCTAAACAAATACTTTTGGTCATCACAACTCGTACAAATTCATTGTCATATTTTTTTTTTACTGGTTAAACATGCAGGCAATAATTGCATCAGACATTAAACATCATAGAAAAACCATATTACCCCGGAAAAGAAACCCATACAAAATATCTGCTCTGAACTTAAAATGGAAACAAACAAAAAAAGAAAAGTTTTCCTGCATGATTGAATCTTGAATTTACATGTATTTTTATGATTTAACAGCTGAAGTGTTTTGAATCATCGATGAATTTTGACAGCCAAACAAACATATGTTATTTAGGCACAGATAAAACAGTTAAACACAAGGCCAGCCTCAAAGTAGGCAAATGGATTACAATACAAAATGTTTAAGCATTAAGAATTACTGGACAATACAGGTTTTTGGCCAATAAATATAGAAAAAACACATGCTAAAAAAATCAATTTTGATATTTTCAAGTGTTGCACTGCAAGTACCAGAGCCGCATGGCATTACACTTGCTCTTGACAGTGTTTTCTCACGCTCAGCATGACACATCAGACTGTGTAGGCCTACAAATCTCATTTCAGGCAGAACACCATTCTCTGTCCGAATTTTTCAAAGGCACAGTTTTTTTTTTACTTTCAGCACTGTCAATATAAAACAAGTGCAAGTTGTTTGTCATATAGTAATAAATGAAAAACATAGTAGCTAGTGAACTATTATCAAACATTGACTGAAAACTGTGGCATTTAATGGTCGTCCTATGTGCCAACATACTCCAGTGTGTCTGCTTTCAACGGACTATCAAAGACAAGATTTCACCCTGTTTACTTAAAACCAATATATCAAATATTAATCTGACCACTTGTGATGTATGTTTGCATGTTTGTTTTTCTGTAGAAAGTATGTTTATAGTACAAATAAGTAAAATACACTTTTTGTTTTGCTGCTCATTTACAGGTAAATAAGGCTACAGTAATGTTTACATCTGCTGAATGCAATTATTGACTGGCTACTTCGGAGGTACTGTCCATGTCATTGCAGAACTGGGTTGCATAGAAGAACCATGTTCACCTTTGAAAAATAGATTTCCTTATAAAACAACCTATAAAAAGAAATCAAGAAATGTATAAAATCTGGTGGAAAATTTAAAAAAAGAGCTGATGTTTTTTTTTTGTGTTGTTGTTCCTTAAAAGGCACAATGATTAAAAAAAAACACAAAGTCCAAAAGTCAAGTCAGGGCAGGCAGGCTTCTGCTTTGGCAAAAGAACCACTTTAATAGTCATATTAACTGGAGTGATTGTGATGGGACTGCTTTGGTTGTCGTTTCCCGCTCTTTCTCATAGTGGTTGTCAATAATGTCAGCACTGAGGTTCAGAGGAAAGGCCTCAGATTGCAATCTATCATTTCAGTTTAGCCAAACTCATTGTGTTTCTCCAGGCTTGGTATTTCCTTAAACCCAGCGATAATACGGTTTTCTAAACAGAGGATTTTTGTGCAGCGGATAGGAAAAACAGCGTCTGAAAACTCTAGTATCTATTCTTGGTTCTATTGTAGATGAAGTTTCAAGCTGAAGCTCTCACGGGAGCTGAGCAGGTCCATTGAGAGCTTTAATGTCCACGAAGCTGGTCCAGCCGGGTGTAAACATTATCAGCTTGACTAAGTTCTTCGAACACAGGCAGAAGGTTGAGCAGCTCGGCGTCGTCCACGTCGTCAAACCACGACACCACGGGGACCTGACGAAAACAGACCGTCACTCACAAACCACTGGCTTTTATGCACCTTCGTTTAAAACATATAAACACATAAAAATATAAACTGCACCTGGCTGTTATGCACATACAGGTCTGATCCAAAGTGGAGTTTAATGTTAAATTTTAACCGTTCCTGAACAAGTCTTGAATGTACAGTCTACATTTCTGCAAACGAGGATCAGAACTGAAATAATTCTACAATTGAAAGAAAATTCATCAACAACTATCATGATGTCACATCGCCAGACCTCCTTCTCAGCAAGACTGAGGTCTGGTGAAAATCTCATCCAAATTTGGGGGAAAACAAGATCCAGGCTTTAATACAAATCAACTTTCTTCGTCCCCTAGCACTCAGGCCTCTGTGAGTGCAAGTGCCACATCTTTTAAGTGGTGGATGTCAATATTATTCATCACAACGGTCAAAAGCAGATCAAAACTCACAGCATTATTAGGGTGGAAGATGTAGGAGGCAGGAGAGTTATCCAGGATGAGGGTTTTGTGGAGGTCTCTGCCCAGGCGACTCAAATCTTTGACATAGCAGCCCTGGTGGAATACGCAAGATTCCCGGAATAACCGGGTCCGGAATACACCACACTGATCCAGCAGGTCCGTCACTGGGTCTGCATACTGATGGAGGCGAGGGGGTGGAGGGAGCAGGAGAGGGGGAAAAGCAGGGAGGTGTAAGGTCGGACTAATGAGGCGCTTTTAGTGGATATTCACTCTAACAGCCAAAAGAAAACAGCATCACACATCAAAACTCATCAGACTGGTTCATAAATCGATTCCAACAGTTCTCAGTATCTCCTCGCTGGTCAAAGTCGAGCTTTATTTAACTGGATTGCACCAATAAAACTTTAAAAAATGATTCGGTATCACAACTTATCACATAGCTAGGGAGAAGAAATGTGTGTTCTAGAGTTAGTAGTATTCATGCCGTACAGAATGAGCAGGAAACAGACAGTTATGCTAACCTATTTAGATATTTAGTTGCTGTTAGCGTAACATTTTGTAATCTGAGGTATATTATGTCGAATTTTTGTGAAAGTAATTTAAAATCTTTCCAGTTTGCATCATTATTTTAAAGCATTTCTATCAAGTATGAGGTCAGATGTGTCCACCATACATTATTATCTCTTTATCTTCAGTCTAAACTGGTCACATGCTAGCAAGCTAGTGTTAGCCTTGTCAGCTGGTTCAGTTACATATGTAGCAGCTACACGTGGACGTTGTATGTGAAGATATTGGGACTGCACCGCAAAATCATACTGCGATTATTTTGACTGATATATTGATTGTGATGTGATTCACGATCAATTCTTTCATCAAAATCACGTTGATGTGACATTTCTTTGGGTCTGTACCAAACAAACATGCGGTCTTACATGTGGATTTGCAGGCCAGAGCGTCGCTGCAGCAGTAAAGTACTTCATTATAATGCTAAAACATTTTACCTTCATCAAAAAACTGCAGCTTCTGAGATTAGGATATTACACTAATTGTGCAGCCCTAGTGAATATTCAGTAACAACTATCTAGCGTGAGTGGCGCTATCCATTTTAATTTAATCAGACAGAAATCTCCACTTTCTAATTACTTCATTATAACTAGGTTAAGTTTGAAGTTATGCAGATGTGATGAGCACAGAAACAAACTGCGGCTTTTAACGCAAGGAGGGCGTCTATGAAGGAGACTAAGAGCATGTCGAGTAGCTGCTATCAAAGTAAAAAGAAGAACTAAAAGGCGAGAGAAAGCAGAACAACATCTCATAGATCAGACATTACATCAAACATCAAACAGAAGATACTCTGCGCTGAATAAAAGATGAAGATCTATTTCAGGATCTATTTCAGTAAAGTACCTTAGCAAGACTGGCTGTAAACAGCACACATTCAAACAACTCTCCCATTCTCTGCAGGAACTCGTCCACATACGGCCTCTTCAGTACATACACCTGTACAAGAAAAATAAAACAGCAGCCTGTCAGGAAGTGGTGCAAACCACAGTGTCTTTACATTTGTGCCATTTACTTGTCGTCTCCATCCGTTTGCTGCCAATGGCCAGTTCCTGAAACAAGTAATCAAGAATAGGCCGTGCCAGTGTTAACCAGCCTATCCTGGATTACTTGAACCAGGCAGAGGCCCACAGAGGACTGCGTACCAGCACATGGGGTCCCAGGAATCACATTTCTCAGTTAATTACATTTCCACATGTCCAAGAGAGGGAAGCTCTGCGCCCAAGTCGAACAAACGGTCCAGTGCTCCGTGCAAGTCGAGCATATTTTCAACATCTTCGCAGGGGCTGTAATATGTACCCTATTACTTATTAATGAGATTTTTAGACGAACTGTGCAGAAATGACTCATTTTCTTGCTGATGCATCCACTTCCTCTTGCAGCTCCCTGTTCAACATCTGGTCAGTAGAGGGCTCCGTGCGCCCGTCAAAAGCAAAACCTGGCTGATCAGTTACAAGACCCATCCCTTTTCAGCTCAGCAACCGCTGCAAACACATCAACATACATACACAAACACAGCCCCCTCCCCTCTACTGCAAACACACACACGCACACACACACACACACACACACACACACACACACACAGTACTTTACCTGGTGTGTGGTCCCCTCTATCTCCACAGGCACGATGAAGTCTGCATTACTAATAGGCTGGAGGGAGAACACAGAGGGGAAATGGTTGGCATGCTCATTCACATGAGCCGCGCTGTGTACATTCACATGGCATTACATAACAGCTGAACAGTGAGAGGCAGGCTCCACACGGCTGCCATAAATCACAGTGCGTGGCCTACACAAACAGAATATAATCCAGCTGATGTTCCTCGAACACATGTGATGTTTTTAGCGCAGAAACTATAATACGGATTAATAAACAACCACACTAACGCACCACTGCTACAAGCTGCCATCATGTACATATATATATATATATACAACCTCAATAAACATGTAGTCATTTGCTCAGAAGAAGCTTCCACTCAAACGGAAATAACACCACAAACTGCGCGGTTAAACAACTTATAATATAAAGAAAAATAAGTCTCGGTACCTTGAATGAGCTGTGCACCAGGGTCTCATCCAGGTCTATGACCACACATATCTTGCCTTGGTCCTGGGCTTCTACCTCAGGCAGGAGGTCGGCTTCATGTAGCTGAGGAGACACACACAGGCTTGTTTTAATGATACTTTTACACACACACACCTGTACCATCGGTCTTGTGTGTGCTATGTTTGTTCCAGCTAAGGAGCACGATTAGTCCCGATAGTGCGGTGATTCCATCGGCATTTTATTTTACCTCAGGGAAATTAGATAAGACTCGGTTTTGGAGGGGCATGTGTGCGCGGATGAGCTTCATTATTTACTGTAACAGCTTCTATCTTTAGGATTTTGGACATTTACTCTTTCATTTCACTTCCCCAAAGCATCTCTCGCAGCAGGGCCAACACATTACCTTGATATGATCTCATTTTTAGACACCCAGTTTTCTCCCTTTATTAATTTTGCCTCTTCCGAGCACATTCAAACCGACATTAATTATTAATATATTACATAACGCGCATAGCTTATCCATTGAGGAAGGCAATTTAAGACCGCCACTGTGGGTGTATACACAATATTCATGAGCAACAACAATTTTCTTCATCAGCTAAACAATAAACTCGACTCAACGTAACGCAATCGGCGAAAAGGTTTAATTCGGTTTAATTTCAGTTGGAGCCTGCGAGACAATAAACAGGGCTCGACTCTACATCTCTGCTTCCTGTTTGCTCCTGATGCTGGAGGACACTCCTCAATGTGAACAAACATGGCATCTCATTAAAGTGCCCCTTACATGGCACTGGAGCTCCAATCGGGCTGACAGCGCTCACCAGCGTGGCCGGTCGCGTGCAGCAGCCGCTCAAGGCTTTATTTTTCTCCACCTCAGCAATTACATGGCACACAATACACCATTCTCCAGCTCGAGCCGCCTGAAGGATTGATAGTCGCTCCGTCGTTCTTATCTTCCTTGGAGGATCAAGTGTGAACATCAAAGTGATTCCATATCCGCAGACAGTTGCGGTTGGCTCTCAAGATGTTCAGAGCAGGTGCAGTTGTAGTTTTAATGCGCAGTTGTAAAAAAAAAAGAAGCTTGAAGACAATATTAAGCAAAATCTTTTACAGCAGCATGTTTAGTTTATTCCTGCAGATGGTCGAACTAGTCAAACACCTCTTCTTTTATGGCAGCAGTGTGTGGGCGCGACAAGGAAGTCAGATCTTAAATAAACACAAATAAAAGGAGGGATTGAACCGAGGCCTTCAAATTGTTTTGAGTGGTGTGAAATGTTGCTGGACTGAGAAGAGTGTTACCTTGACAACCGTCCCATTTTCCTGCGTCTCCAGCAAGGCCTGCTGGGAAGGTGGTGGTAGTGGTGTTGGTGGTTTGGGGCCATCCTGAGCTTGGAGGCAACAGAAGAGTGCTTTGAAGATGTTACAACTCCGAGGCTGTTTCAGGGCAGAGCGGCTCACCTGGCCTGTTCAGCACAGAGAAAGAGAGACTTTCATGAGAAAACGGCGTGAAGTCAACATGGAAATACTAAGTGGGGCTTTGAATCACACTCCGCAGCTCACGTCAGGTACATGTAATCCTTTTTTATTCCACAAAATCATGATGCAAACAAAGCGGAGATTAAATTTTAAAATCAATCACATTTATTAGCACAATTAGGTAACACGCAGAACGAGCGTCCCCTGTGCTCGAGGCACCATCCATCTGTGTACAGGGATGGCACAGCCCGCACATGAAATCTGTTTTTAATGCGCCTGCCTCTGCCGCTGCTGCTGCTGCTGCTGCTGCTGCTGGAAATGGCTGGTACATGTTATATAATCACAGAGGGCGGGAAAACCCACACTTTTCAGCAGTACCTTCAACAGAAAACACAGACAGAAAACATTCCAACCATTTTAAACTCCAAGACATTTCAGGGCAGCCTGAAGCTATCCAGAACAGACGGACGGACAGGCGGTCGAGCGAGCTGGACAAGCGGTCACACCTCGGTGCTCTTGTGCAGGTCTTTGATCAGTCTCTGCGACGATGAGCGTCCCAGCCCCGTGTGGGACTTTAATGAAAGAAAAAGGGGAGAAAAAACATTCCTGCGAGTCTCCTCTGGTGTGTGTTTCGTGTGAGGACTTGCAAGCAGATGCAGAATTTACACCCGTCGATAGAGTGTCACCACAGAACGTAAACACACTCAGTTCTCACTCGAAAGAGGAACTGTTGATAAAAAGTGTGCCAGCCAACTGCACGGTCAGAGATTTACACTCCAGCGCGTCCAACGCCGACCCTCAGTGCTCTGAAGATATAAAGCAGACACACCTATGACCATGTTACACAACACCAATGCTTAAGAGACAAAGGACACTGGAGCTTTACTTGGTGATTTCCTCAGATGCCCTTCATAATTTGTCCAGGTCACTTTTTCCCGAAAATATTAAGATCTATAAAAAATAATAAAAATCAATACAATCCACATTATCTGCATCCCACTGATGTGAATCCAGTCAGTGTAAATCAGCCTATTGATTCCCCCCACAGGAACACAGTATTGGCCATGTATGACATAACACACACACATTACACCTCTCCTGCATGTTAAAAAAAAAAAAAAAAGGATAGAAAGATTAATCCTACAGGGCAAATCCAGGCCTATCACTTTAACCCCTCTCGGTCTAATAAGGCTAAAAAAAAACAAAACCCAACACTGTGAATCATTTTCTAATCCCAAAACATGACTTGAGGCCACCGCAGCAGTACCTGCAATCGTGGGCCACGACATGCACGATGTTAACAGCCAGAATCAATGAGCAAAGCCTCTTTTCCAGAGCAAGGAGCGCGTGCAAACAACGAAATCTTTGAAACGGCGCTACAATGGGCGTGTGCAGAGGGGTGTGTTTGTGCATTCCGCTGTCAACACCGCGGCACCTGGTATTTCTATACCAGCCCCCCCACCCTGTTAATCCACAGCCACTCTGGACCCCCTTTTTTTTTTTACACCCACCAGGCCGGCTGGAGTGTGTTGCATGGTTTTAATATTAAAAAAAACAACCCTGCACTGATTGTTGTGTCTGATCAAAGAAAAAGAGAAAGCAGTGCAGCTTCTCTTAATCCTGCATCGATCTGTGAACAACAGATTCAGATTATGAATTATAAAAGAAAAAAAACACACAACAGCTTGCTTTAACATGTGCAGTATACTATAGTTGCAGCCTGTGGTGACAGACAGCTCCTCACGCTGTACCTGGTGGTGGTGGTAGTAGTAGGATATGGGATGGTGCCAAACAAGCTGGAACCTGATCGACATAAATACAAGGTTTGGGGAGTCATGATCACCGAGCAGCAGCAGCACCACTGAGGAGCGATAATCACAACACCACATGTTAAGAAGCGACAGAGATTTGCACAATAATAGCACCCACTGCAAAAAAAAAAAAAAAAGGAGAGAGAGACACAAAAACAGGATCAACAATAGCTAAGCTCTGGATGGCAAACCCTGTGCGTAATGGAGACTGTGAACTTATACTTGACCTTATATTGAACACATAAGAACAAGTAATAAGCAGACAGAAGCTGTAATTAATTTATTTCCTGTTATAATAAAAGCAGGATGTGATTTTTTTTTTTTTTTTTTTATGATCTGCAGGTGAACACTGGAGGAAAAACAAATACAGCTTCTGGGTGAGGAATCCTCCCAGAATACGCACATTAGGATTAAAATAAATATATATACACACATAATGTAAATATCACAGATTTGTTTGGTATATGTAAGGGTAGAAAAAAAAGGAGGGGGGGGCAATGCGCCTCAAACCGCGCTCAACTGTCAAATGGGCGCACTGGAGCCTTTCTTAATACTCACAAAAGATTCAGATACACACACACAAAAAAAAAAAAAAGCCACAAACCAACACAGCAGCAGATGTTACGAGGCTTCGCGCACACGTACACGACGCGGCCCGGCTCACCTGTTTTCGGTGACACTTGGACGTCTTCTTTCTGCACTTGGGTGATAACAGAACTTTCCATCTGACAATCACGGAGCCCTCAAAATCCTCAAATCCTGTCCGCGAGCACTGATGGGCATCCCTCATTGGGTTTTATTAGCAAGTGGGCTCGATTATTATTCACCCGAGGTAACTTGTCATCCGCCTCAGTTACACAGTCCTCGATGAGAGTCGGGTTTTATCTTGTTCCTGGGTTTCTTTATTCCCCCGCCGCTCTTCTTCTTCTTCTTCTTCTTCTTCTTTTTCGGAGGTCCGCCTGGGGAGGGGGCAAGGCACTTGGATATGTTTTTCGCAGGCTATTTGAGACTCCCGTCAGCTCCGTCGTCTCGGGTTTTACCGCTACTATTACTGGTAATTTCGCCGAGCGAGCCCCCCTCTCTCTCTGTCGCTCCCGTCGCTGCGAAGTCTTCACTCTTGCACCAACAACATGGAGAATCCAGGCGAGAGAAGGAAAACAACCGAGGAAATGGGGCAAGGGAGGGCGGTTTCAAGCCCCCCCTTACTACAGATAAACAACATCGCCGGAAAGGCGCGAGAGAGCCGCGAAAAACACCGACAAACGGTCGCTGGAGCCGCTTTCGATGCGCGGAGACGGATTCCCGTGCGCAGTTAGCGGTAAAATACGAGTTTTGTCGCTATCCGACGCTTTGTTTTTCTACGGTTGGGACTCCACGGGCGCCTTGAAACCGTCGCCGCTACGTGATTGGACGCCCGGGAGGAGGGGGGGCGTGGTCAAGGCATTCCTCCCCAGTCCCGCACGCTCCGCACCGAACACATTCCAGCGCTGCTTCCACAAATGAGATCACGCTGTTTGTAAATTATTATTGTTTTTTAAATTAACAAACAATTGTTGATCTAAGCGAATTAATCACCGTGTTAAATGACGACGTACGATCCCTTCAGTCGGACGCCATTTTGTTGTTTCATACGTTTGTTTTCTTTTTTTTCTTTTTATTTTACACAAACATGTTTATTTATTGTTTAGTCTGTAGTCTGCGTGTTTGTGTTGCGGACTGTCATTTAACGTAAACACACGCATCAGAGAAGGCGGAAATCGCAATATTATTAATAATAATAACCCAAAAATAATGAAATAATGCACAAAAAACAGACAATTTATTGTCCAGAAATCGTCACTTTTTCATTTTTGCAGCTACACCGGGGTTATCGTGTATTCCACACGCATAAAATTCGCGGTTTTCACGCGTTAAAATCGTGATTTCACAGCCGTCTAAGAACAACAACAATGTTGACTTTAATTAGCTCCACCAGCTAAATAAATAAAGGAAATATGCAGGCAGTAAGTGCATCACTGACCAGGTAGCCATGTTTGTAATGCTCATAATAGATCTGTAAATATACAATACCTCCCAATGCATGTCACCAGGCTGATCTGATCCCCCCACAGCCTCCTCTCAATATCTCCATATCAGAAGAGTTGTGTTGGTGGATGTACCTCCCTGCAGGACTACTCTGGTAACTGTCCCTCAGTAGTACTTTGTGTATGAGGGTAACAGAGGGCAGAGTGAAACCAATGACCCAGGCTCCTTTAAATGTTCTCCCTGCCTTTGCTTTCCTCCACTGACCCAACAGTAAAATGAAACTTGCTTGTTTTGCCTGAAATCTGGCCTGAACCTCTGTTGTGGTTCATCACTGAACGTTTGTCTCTCATGTAGTTATTTTATATCACGGGACGTAAACATGAGGACACAAGATGGCTGATTTATGTAAAAAGCAGTGGTGGAAAGTAACTGAGTACATTTACTTAAAGAAGTACACCTTTTGAAGTACTTGTTCTTTTTCTTGAGTATTTCCATTTTCTGCTTCTTTATACTTCCACTTCACTACATTTTGAAGGCAAATTTAGTACTTTTATAGATTAGATTACTTTAGTTTCTAGTTACTTTACAGATTACTGCATCAGAGGCAAAGTAGCACATCAGCAATCAGATAAAAACACAAAAAAATATCTGATCCAACAACATACATAGATGTAAATATATGTATAGTTTACATTTACTTGTACTTTTGATACTTAAGTACATTGAATACAAGATACTTAAAGTCTTTAACTGGAGTACTTTTTGTTTGGGTGATTTTCACTTTCACCAACATCAGATTTTTACATGACCTCTTTACTTTTACTTGTACTTTTGATACTTAAGTACATGTATTGCCAGATAATTACTTTAGAGACTTAAGTACACTAATATCAGACACTTTTAAGTCTTTTGCAAGTTCATTTGTTTGGATGACTTTCACTTTTACTAAAGTAACATTTAAAAACGATATCTTTACTTTTACTTGACTATGACATTTAGGTACTTTTTTACTTTCAATCAACTCTATAGAGACTTAAACTAGTAATTTAGGTGATTAGAATAAAAACACATTTCTGTTCTTACTGATTTTAATTAAAATAAGTCGTACTCGGCTGCAGACAACTCCTGTGCATTAATAATCATTTTTCACAATCCTGAGGGGAGTAAAACACATTTTTTTCTCCCTTGTTCAAATAAATAGAAGTGAGTTTGACATGTTAGGCAACGTGGTCAACCAGTGGGTCCCCTGATATTTATATTTACAGCACAGAGCCTCTGCAGCGTCTCCTCGCCCTCTGAGAGCAAAGAAACCTCTGAGAAAATCACAGCTATCGGCTGCAGAAGTGGATATTTTTTCTATATTTAAAGCAGCTCAGACACACATATGATTGATGCATACATCCATAAGTCTGAGAGGGAAGCAGCAAAACGAACATGTTAACACTCGGCTGAACTCGTCCGTCCACCCATTCCTAAAACACATGTGGGCCCATTACACCGTAAGCTCAAGCCAGTGCCCACAGTGGCCACAATGCAAGACATAAACAAGAATGGCCCCGCTGTTAGCATTCCTGGTGTCGGACATTTTAAGGCAGCACTGACAGATCTGTGTAAAAATATATACAAAATAAGTACGGACCGCACAGCTGGAAAACGTCATGTGGTTTACAGCTGATGCCACTGTTTACTAAATCAGCTTTAAATTCGTTATCTGTGCCTGCTCTCCGGTGCGTCTCCTTCTTCTTCTTCTTCTTCTTCTTCTTCCTCTGATAATGTTACATTCCTCTTGAGGAGACGGACAGAAAAGAGCAAAGGGGCCAACTGGTGTTGAGGCCCTGGGCTGAGCGTCGAGGAAGCTGTACCCCTGGAAAATCTGTCCAAAACATGTGACTTCAAACATCAGACGCAAGTTAAGAGCCACATCCATCTTTCACCGGCCGACAGGACTAATGCACAGGCACGTAAAAACAACACGAGGTGAGAGGAGAGATAAATCACGAGTGGGGAAGGAAGACGCAGCGAAGTTAAATGTGATTGTTCATAAATAACTCTGACATACAAATTCCCGTAATCTCATCTTTTGCTGGTTTATTGTGTTTGTTCAGTGGAACACATTTCATGATTTTTTTTTAATAAGTACACCTCATTAAATCAGTCGGTTCTGGTGAGCCACAGTTAATAAAACAACATGCTGCTCTCCAAGTATCAACTATATCTTTTGCAAAGAAATAGTCCAACATACAAACACAAAGACTGTTAAAATAGCTTAAATCATATTTAAGAGACTACCCACACAATACTCTTCATTCAGTTACACTGCATAGTAGAAAAATCTGTTGTGATGTTGACATCAACAGCAAGAAAACACACTCTTACACACACACAGACACACACACACACTCCATCCATCCATCAGGCGTTGTGGTTCTATTTCTACATTTCACACCTGGGAGTCCACAGCGTCTTCTTACAGCCTCATGCACTCTGCCATGCATTAGCTACATCCAATCATGTTGATGACAAACTAGCTGTTGAAATGTGCTTGCAGCATCTGAGCCTCATGTAGGGCTGGGACTGTAGGGTCTACAATCATGTGATTTGCTGGAAGAGCCCCCCTCCCTCCCTCGCTCCCTCCCTCACTCCCTCACCCTCCCACCTCGCAGGCCTGCCCCTGAGTGGCCTCTGCTAGGCTATGTTTCCAGGAAAGGGGCCTACTGGACAGGCTGTGAGGCCTAGGCAGGGAGACATTGGCTCATTGAGAAAAACAAAAACAGAGAGGGGCGGTGGGAAGACTCTCCCCTCTTACATAACTCTCCCTCCATGACAGGGGGAAAAAAAAAAGAAGAAGAAGAAGAAGAAAAAAAAAAGTTCCCCGCCACAATGCAAAGAAAAACCTGTCCGTCCGCCTCTCCTCGGCTTTGCAAAAAAGGCCGAGGCACTTCAGGACTGGAATTCGTGCAACACTGAAACCAGCAGTGCTTGCTCGCAGTTACACAATAGTTGCAAGTCTTCAGACACACCACCACCACAGGCATGTCAAACAGCAGCCACGTCTGAACGTACACACAGTCAAGTCCTGCCGCCGCCGCCGCTCGCTCTCTTTAGTCTGTTGGACACGATTATTCTGTTTTCTGTGCAGCCGTAAAAAACACATAAAACATGATGTAACACACCATGTCATTTAATGTGTTGTGTTGTGTTGGTGGTGAGACATTTACTGTAGCCGAGGAGGCGCCTTCGTGGCCCCGTGCTGCCTCCCTGTGGCCGAGAGAGAGACTGCACGGATATGGCACAGTATCTGCAAAAACACTGAACTCAGTTTTCCTCTCAAATATTCTCCTCTCTCGCAGGCTGTCACGATCTTAAAGTGTGATTGTTCTGTCAGTCGTTTCAAACTCATCCTCTCATGATTTGATCAAAAATGTAAAAACAAATAGATTTTTTATTGGTTATCCAGGACGGTCCTGGGTCTTATATTTACATGTTTTGGTGTGTAAATGATTCATACTTACCGCTGCAATGACTGCAACATTATCCTTCGGGGGAACTCTGACGGTCCACTAAAAGTGCTTATTTTTGTCACTGACAGGCTTTGTAAGTATTCATCATTTACACACCAAAACATCTAAATATAGGGTTTAAAAAAATGGGTTTAAAAAACACTTAAAGACTGCTGGGAAGTGCTAAAATAACGCAATATGATGCAGAAACCCTGACAGTCTTTTTGTCTTCTGTCTCATTCTGTGAAATTAATTTGTAAAAACTTTCCTCACACCTGTAAACATGTAAACATGTCAAACTATACTTAATTGTTTGTGACTGAAATAGAAAATACAGGTCAGTCAGGGGAGCCGCTCACAGCTGCACCTTTTTTTAAATGAACGTTCAACTCGGACACACGTTTGGTTCAGGAGTCGAACTCCGGCTGTCTCTCGATCAGGATGGTCGTGTCGTTCCCTCTCCCGGTGGTCGGATCCAGGCAGGACACTCCCAGAGCGATCAGACACAACCACGCCTGCAGCACAGACACAAACACACACACATTAACAGTGAGTCTGATGGTTTCTATAACAGACGAGATCCCATATTGAGCGTAAAGACCAGCGTCACACAGTGAACATGCTGCTGTGTGATGTAATTATTTTTCTTTATTACTGTTGTTATTGAAGCTTCAAAATTTAAAGTTGTTGTTTTTTTCAGATTTCCCCAGAAGTCCCCTCAGCTATGTCAGTTGTTGAGGAGGACGCTGCAACTCTGTTTTGCATTTGCAGGAATTTGCAGAAATGTTTTGTCGGTTTGACTTTTCATCAGCACGAAGGTGAGGAAGATAATGACTGAATTTTTGGGTGAACTGTTCCTTTAAGGCGTCTCAACCTGAGGAAGGAAGCTGCTCTGCAATAATTCATGGGAACTATAAGAAGAAAACAAACTTACTCATAAACATTGACACACTTCTTTCAGGCAATCTTAAATACCTGCACATAACCCTAACCCAGGATGATTGTTTATAAATAATCATCAGTAATATTGATGCAATGACTAAGTGGGTAAAGACAAGTATTGGAACAAGTAGAGCAGCCTGGTAAATTCACTAAATTACATCACTTTACTGTAATTAATCATTTGTTCTTTAAAATGAGAAAACATAATTTCCCACAGCGGTTTTATCTAACAGACCACAAAAAACCCAAATATATTTATTTTAGGTGAAGAAAACCAGGAAATTTGACAAAAAAGATTATTTTTCAGTCGATCAACAAATCAATTATGTCTTATCATTTCAGCTCTACTCTAAATTTTTTATCCCAGTGACCACTGAAAAATGAGATCCAAGGGGTGTCCACATTTCACTTATAAAAATTAGATTTTTCTCCGGTCGGGTTTTATGTGAAACTGTCTTTAACCACCTGGCATGAGAAGGGAGGTTTGGATTTTTCTACCGGACGGGTTTCTCTGCTTTTAAACTTTCTAACAACATCTCAGGAGGCAGAACCTGACACGACTGTAAAGTTTAGACTGTTAGCTGCCAGAGAAGTTCAACATTAAGTCGCTGGAACGATGTTGAACCACAGTACATCCTGAGCTTTCCCTCGACAGACTGACGTTACCTACCAAATATCCCACGAATGTCAGGTATGCTATGGAGAGGAACGCCGCCAGCACATACAGCCACACGCTGTGGAGCTCGGCCACGTACACCACCACGAAGTACATGTTGATGGCGCACACGAGCAGGACCACCACTCCTCCTCCGATCTTATACGCTCTGCAGGAGAGAATAAGTGCGTTTAAAGGAGAGAAGACAACATTTTTGTCTTTGTGTCCCATGATGAAGATAAACTTACAATCCATTGGCAAACTCATTCATGAGAGATGGTAAACTGGTGAACGTGAGGATGGGAATGAGGGCAAACGGCAGCTGAGAGAGAAGAGAGTGAATGAATGTCTGTTATATTACAATCATTCATGTTATATTGCGAATACGCTGCCGGTGAATCCCCGCTGCCGTCGCCGTCTGACCTGCATGCTCTGCAGCACGTTGAGGAAGTCGTTCATGCCCGTCAGGTGCTGGATGTCCTGGAAGATGGCGACCAGCAGGGTGGGAGTGATGGCGAGGGAGCGGGTCAACAACACCCGAGCGAAACGCGACCAGCGCAGGTTCAAGAAACCCTGAAGGCAGAAAAACACATCGGTCTGTGACATTTACAAGAAAGCTGCACTTGTTTACGACCGTTTCCGGAAAGCAAACAGTGCAGGGCTGCACGTGGTTACCTGGTGTAAAATAACTGACTCAAACATGAACATGTCTTCATTTAAATGACACTCCAATGCAGCATTTTACTTGTAAACAAGTAATTTTCACAGTTAGTTCCTCCCCCCTCCACTGACCTCCATGACAAACTGACCGGAGTACGTTCCAGTCATGGTGGAGCTCTGACCAGCTGCGAGGATCCCCACGGCCCAGATGTAGAGCGCTGCTGGGCCGAAGAAGCAGCCCAGCACCACTCCCTGCAACACAGACAACAACAAAACTTCAGCAGTGTCTGTGTCCCTTTGTGCTTGAATCAAAACATGAGATGGAGTTTGCAGGAGAAAAAGGAGTAATTCTAGTTCACTAAAATAACTAGAATTACCCTTTCAACAAAATATTACCTAAAGAGATGAATTAAACCTGCTGTGGTGAAGTAACCGAGCAGAGTAAGGGCTTTAAACGTACCCCTTTGTAGATGTCCACCTGCAGAGTCTCATTGTTCAGAGGAAACAGATCTACATGAGGACTTCCTGTTTGATTGCAGACGTTGTACTGGAAAAAAACACACACATCTGTAGCACTGCAGCTGATTAAAACACATAACTCTCTTGTTCGATGAAATCAGCGGCTGCAGAGATACTCACCACCTCTTCGTTTGTTTGTCCGTAGAACGCCTCGGCGAAGACAGCCACCACGAACACATTGATGAGGAAAGAGACAAACAGCGCGATGGACGCCTCGATGAAGAAATACTTGTTGGCCTCTTTCACTTCTTTCTTGTTCGTCCGATCCACTTCTCGAGACTGAGGGGACATTTTAAAGGTTTAAAGATCTGCTGATACGTTCATACAGCTGATATCTACCGGGCAGCTGATCTCACCTTGACGAGAGCAGAGTGGAGGTAAATGTTGTGAGGCATGATGACGGCTCCAACGATGCCGACGGCCTGGGTCAGCTGAGCGGGCCCGCAGCCCTCGCAGTACGGCACAAACATCCCCTGCAGCAGCTCGCCCTGGTCTGGACTCACCCTCACATACTGTTAGAGGAGTGTAGACGGTTATCTTTCAGACTCACAAAATAAAACTTATAACAACAAAAGAAAACATAAAATTAGACTTATGTGCATGAATTTATTGCCCCAGTGCATGCTGGGAGGGTTTGCAACATATATTTTACAGTTATCTTATATTTTAATGCTTGTTTATTTTATTTTTACTCATTATTTCTTATTGTCTTCTCTATAATTGGAAAAAACGAGTTCCTGACTGGGAGAATTCTCATGAACGCTCAGAAAATTGGGGAAAATATCGGTACTCGACTTGGGGACTTTGTCGTCATATACGCAGAAACATGGTGGATGAAAGTGAATGATGGTTTGAAGAAACGTTTTATTAATTTGTGCATTACATATCAATATATTTGCTCACATGTAATTTGTTACAGAAGTAACGCCTTACAGTAATATTTTTCTTTTATCAGTAATGGTGTAATATAACACGTCACTAATAATATTTCAGTAATATATTACTACAGTTATGTCACGTAACGTGTTACCGACCGAAGTGAAACGTTTATTATTATACCTATAGGTACAGGTCTGTTGTGTTTCATATGACTGAGCCTACAATTAAAAATATTCATTCCTATCTCATAATATCTCAGACTTTGATCCTTCGTCTGCCTGCTCATCACTGTGTCCAAGGATGTTCATTTAAAAAGATCTCGGCTATTTAACCGTCCTATATCGGTTATTTGGGCATTTTGTAAGTAAAAAGTAATGTAATAGGTAATTTATTACAGTAATATTGTTATGTAATATATTACTTTGAAAAGAAGGTAACTAGTAATATACAATATATTGCATTTTTAAAGTAACTTGCACAACAAAGTTATTTATTTGCATTTATCCTGATAACAAGGAGTTTAACTTTCAAAATAAGAGCACACTGTAATTCAAGATCACTTTTCTTTTCTTTTCTTTTCTTTCTCTCGAGTCGGACTGAGATCAAATGTGTTTGCTGGTTGTGTTCAGGTGTGTCATTTAGGTGCTGTGCTGAGCACTGACATGCAGTTTATCACCTCCGGTTGTCATTTCAAAGGTCTCAGGTCAAAGTGTTTATAGTCACATGCACGGTTAAAAACAACTCCCTTGTACGATGACATCATTCCTTCGACTTTGAATGTTATTTCAGATACTGATACAGTATCAGTGCAAATATGCAGTGTCAGGCGACGGTGATCTGTGTTAAATATCCCTAATATTTAGGAGCTTATTGAAGTATTTGATTAGCCACATTGTGGGAGTTCAAACAGGATTTTTAAGCTTTGGACTGTTAACTGAGATGTTACAACAAGCTGACTGACTCAGATGTGGGAGGAGAAACAGCAATAATGAACGCAGGAATGTAAATGTTTGTACCTCGTATCCAAAGGTGATGGCCATGATGGTGATGAGCAAACCAAAGAAGGCTTCCAGCTTCCTCAGGCCTGCAGAGGGAGAACACAGAGGGTTTTGTTCATCGTTGATGTAGCAGCAACATATTTCAGTTGTAACCTGAGATGATGTAAGAATACGTGGGGAGGAAACAACCTACCGTACTTGTCTAAGAAGAGGAAGAAAACCGTGTCGATGATGGTGATGAGGACGCCGCCCCACAAAGGGATCCTGTCAGGAAACACACAGATAATCAAACCACAGACGTGATAAAGACATTTTAAAAACAGTCGTCAAACTCAGAAACCGAGGTGGAATGTAACTAAGTATATTTACTCAAGAACTGTACTCCACTTTAGGGACTTCATGAGAGACTCTTATTTTCATGTCACTTTCTGCTTCTACTCTTCTACACTACTACATTTTAGTCAGTTTAAGATTAAAACTTAACAAATGTAGCTATTTTCTGAGTTAACTGATTACTTTAAATACTTTAGGTACACAGATTATATTTAACATACTTTTACTTAAAAAAAATATATTTTTACAATGAGGTATAAGTAATTTTTACTTAAAGGAACAGTTCACCCAAAAATGATTCTCCTAAACAACTGAAGTAGCTGGAGACTTGTTTTAAAAACATAACAAAATGATAATTATGACTCAGTACAGCTTGTCTGGTGTAATGTCTCTGGAAGCCCCAAGATCCCAAACTGATTTGAAAAGATGTGATTTACACCCTTTTTGAGCTGAAATCTCCACCGTAGCTAAAATCGTTAGTACGCAGTCCATCTGATGAGGGTCCACGAGCTCAAACACGTCTTTTCAAATAAATTTGGGACGTCGGAGCTTCCATAGACAAGTCCCCAGTTACTTCAGTTGTTTAGGAGAACACTTCTGAACACTTCCTCCACCACTGGCCAGCCTGCATTAAATGGGACGTTGTGTCGTTCACACCACCTGCCAGAGGAGAGCAGGTTGAAGGCGATGGCACAGCCGATGACCTCCTGCATGTCAGAGCCGATGATCGCCAGCTCCACCATCAGCCACAGGATGATACGAGGCACCTGGACGGACGACACAGGTGGTCATGTTCACAGACACAGATTATTTTAAACAGATAAATACATAGAAGTATGAGACACTTAATGAGATGTTACAGTTACAGTTACAAATCACACTGAATTTGAAGCACTGTGCTTTGAATTTGAAAAATGTCAGAGAAATACCTTCACGTTAATCAATATCATCTCTCTTTCAACCTACAACTGAACAAATTATCAAAATGAGTACTCAAATTTGTGTTTTGTGACACGTTGATGCATTTTATCTGGTTGAAAAAAGGACGAAAAGACGTTCAGACTGAATATATCACCCAGTTTTCAACTAGAAATTAACAGTGAAATCCTGGTCGGTCCTCACTGGGTCCCTTCGTGTTTTTTCTCATGTTTTAAGCCTCTTAAAATGTGTGAAGATGAAAAGAAACACATGTTTGAGAGAAGAAAAAAGAGCTGGTCACATAATTTGAGCTTTTCCTCCTCAGGTATCAGGGAAAACAGCTGGATAGGAATAAATATTCACATGAATAATTAATGACGTCGCTCTGGATTTAACCGTGAATTTGGCGCCATAAGTATTTCATGCAGAAGGCGAGCTGTCGGCAGCTGAGACTACTCATAACTCACAGTGCGATACTGGCGGTTGCAGACTTCAGCCAGGTGCATCCCGGTGACCACGCCCAGCCGCGCCGCCAGCCGCTGCAGCAGCAGACCGACGATGGTGGCTCCCAGCAGCACCCAGAGGAGCTGATGGGACGAGAACAGAGAAAAATCATCTGTTAATTAGCCTCACTGTGAGCTCAGATATGGGTCAGATCATCCTTCATCAGCTGGGAAATTAAAGCCTGTGAATGTATAGAAAAAGAGTCATAGCGGAAGAAAAATGAATGTTTTGCACAGATTTTAATCAGTGGTGAGGTTGAGGTCTGATGAGCTGATTTTCAGAATCACACGCTTGTTTTCTGGTTTAAATTTTTTGCACAGATGTTTACAAAAGCACGTCTTCTTTCCCTGAGAGCGTCCAGGATGAGCCAGCTACATTTGTAAATGCATCTTCTTCTCACTCCAAAAGAAACATTTTCCAAAACGGTTTCCAGAGTGTAAGAATCTGAAAAGGCCGGCTTGGTTTATCTCTAAGTTTACAGGGAAAACTGAGCGTGATGTAGGTTGTCTGTCGCCTCAAAACTCTGTGATCACTCGTTCAAAATGTCCATATATACCCAGCGCTCTGTTTAAAGACAATTTCCAGTTTTTGCAGTCATCCCCACCCGACTTGTCGATGCTCTCTGTGTATTTATGCTGCTCTCAGCCTGTTCCTGGTTCAAACTGACTGATCTTTCTGCCCTCGCTGGCAGATAACCTGATGCTGAACTCTGCCTCGAACGTCTTGAAGGATGAAAGTTAACAATTTATTGCTTTCAACTGCTCCGAGTCCTGTTTTTAGGTCCATTTCTTTCTCTGTGTGCAGGACGGAGCTGATGTCATGCAGACCTAGAAAACAAAAAAACAGAACCTGGACATAGTTTCACACTAAAATTTAAAATTAGACGGCTTAATGAGTCTTTGTGTTACCTCATCGTTGGCACAATTTGTTCGAAAATGTTTTGCTGCAACTACAAATCTTTTCCTCACACGTACCAGCTTGAGTTCTCACACGGAGCGTTTTCACAGTTTCTACAAAGGCTCATTTATAAGCACAGATATTGGATCGATTTGTGATCATTATCTTACAAACTCAGGCTCGTTCAGGCCCTCGTCTGATGCCAAACCATCTGCTTCTACTTTGTAGTTTTTGTGGAAAAATCTAAAAATGATGAAGGAAGTGTGGTTTTTATTCTTATATCAGGCTGCCAGAGAGGTTATTCTTCTTTCACCCACGTCCGTCTCTCTGTTTGTCTGCAGAGCTGGAGGAGGCGTCAGATATCTTATTTATATCTTCACAGAGGATATTTTGTGGTGCAGCGTTTCTTGTTCTAACTCAAAATCAACTAGAACGTTTTGAAGTAACCAAAACTCATCCTTATAATATCGGGACGTTATAAATACCAAGTATTTAAGAGTGTTTTGGGTCAGTATTTTTGCAGTGTTATGACTTCGGATGGCGTTCTTCTAAAACTTGAAGAATTACGCAACGTTGGATCGACAGTCAGAGAAGATTCACTCCAGCTCTCCTTCATGTTCACTAATGAATGCAAGAATGTGCTGAAAGGTTAAATTTCACCTTCCTTTGTTAAAATTTGACCTGCAGGACGGTGAGAAACCCTAAAGTCCTGACAATGACCCTTCTTTCAGGAAGTGATAATCAGGGTTGTACAACTTTGAACAATTAAAGCACTTTCAAGGTAACTTTACCAAAAACAAATATCAAATAACAAATATTTATCATTACATCTTCAATGGTTTCAATAAATACCACAGGTTGTTTGTAGTCACAGAATGAGAATGGACGAGGTGGATGATTGTTACCTTGAAGCCAGCTTTAGCTCCAGACTGCAGGTCAGACTCGATGTTACCTGGGTCCAGGTAGGCTATGCTCATCAGAAAGCCCGGCCCAGTGAAGGCCCACAGCTTACGGAGACTGAAGCATGTCTGCAGGAGACAGAAATACAAGCTTTAACACGGTTAACGTCAAACTTCACACACTGTGCTGGATTCTGTCACAATACAACAGAAAACAGACCATACTTGTTAATGCTGTAAAGTTTAAAGTTTAAAGATGTTCCCATGTCTCCAGTCTCTCCTGTCTAATAAAGTGAAAATGCCTTGTTGTCATGTTGCATTATCCGTCTACAACCCTGTTCCCTCCACCCTCCACTTCTACTTTACACAACACAACTAACAATGCAGCGGATGAAGAGGACGAAATATGAGAAAAAATACAACAAAGACTGGATTGAAGGACTGGATTTGACCTCAAACTGGGGCCAATTCAAAGGCGCTCTGCAGATACAGACATTAAAAAGAAAATGTAAAAAGGTCCAGGGTTTATGAAATGGTTTCAAAATGCAAAAAATAAATGCAGACTTATACTGCATATACAGCATAATGCGATCAACTTGGCTGCTTTGGGCTTTTGTTTTTTAGCCCGGTCGCTTCTGTTGGGTTCGTCTCCATAAACGAGTCATTAAATGTGTTCATGTGAAGTGTTGCAGTTTAAAAACAATGATAAACTGGAAGATAAGTATATTTTTTAGTTTACTCTAAAAGTTAAAGGAGACCTATTTTGTGTTTTTCCGTATTTTTTCCTTTCCTTCAGTGTTTTATATCGATTCTTCTGCATGTAAAACATCTTGAAAGTTAAAACGGTCAAAGCCAAAGAAAGAAGCTCCTCTCTCCCACAGAAAACACTGCTCCTGAAACGCCTCGTCAGTAGTCCCGCCTTTAACTCCGTGACTTTGTGACATCACGCCATGTCATGGAGTCACACATTTAAGTAATCTAATATGATCAGCTAGTTTGGCACCTAAGAATTGATTTAGCACAGCTGCTCTGTTGTTGTGAGCGGTGCTGAGTCGGGCATGTGTGAGCTGACCAATCAGAGGAGACTGGGTATTCAGGAGGAGGGGCCTTAAAGAGACAGGAGCTAAAACAGAGCTGCAGCACTGGACAGTATGAGAAAACTGACCTGGGCTCTTCACTAAAGCAGTCCTACTCCTGCATATCTGGTCTAAATTACCGAGGTATATTACAGCAAAGGAACAGTCGACACAATATAAACACATCTGAAGGTTGGCCTTCATGTTGTCTCACAGTTCACATCTTCACCTCATCCTTCACTAAAGGTTTTTCCATAGATTACCTCACTGTCCCCCTCGGGAACGGGGACCCTCTGGTCAAAGTAAGTACCAGAAACAGGATCATTATCTTGTTTCTGGAGGAAGACGGAGGGAGCCGAGCCTCTGTGTGTGTGTGTGGTCTGGATCACTGCTTTCTCCTCGACCAGCTCACCTGTTCAGGTATCACACAAACACAGAAACACTATTTACATCACACACAAATCACAAACTGCAGGAAACACATGAAAGCCCACAGTGAAACCCTGACTTTGGATGGATGGATGGATTGATGGATGGATGGATGGATGGGTGGGTGAATGGATGGATGGGTGGATGGATGGATGGATGGATGGATGGATGGATAGATGGATGGATGGATGGGTGGATGGATGGATGGATGGATGGATGGATGGATGGATGGATGAATGGCAGGATGGGTGGATGGGTGGGTGGATGGATGAATGGCAGGATGTATGGATGGACGAGTGGTTGGTTGGATGGATGGATGGATGGATGGACGGGTGGGTGAATGAATGGATGGATGGGTGGATGGATGGATGGATGGATGGACGGACGGATGGACGGGTGGATGGATGGATGGATGGATGGATGGATGGGTGGGTGAATGAATGGATGGATGGGTGGATGGATGGGTGGGTGGATGGATGGACGGGTGGGTGAATGAATGGATGGATGGGTGGATGGATGGGTGGATGGATGGATGGATGGGTGGATGGATGGGTGGATGGATGGATCGATGGATGGATGCATGGGTGGGCGGACGATGCAGTGTTTACCAGGTTTGTCATCTTAGTTTAGCCAGTTAGCATGCTAGCATCTACTAATGAACACCAAGTATAGACTCGGACTGGGTTCAGTGTGATAGCAGGAGCGACAAAAACAAGAACCTGTCTACAAAACAAACATCGTTACCTTGCCCTCCAGTTTGTTGTGGCTCCAGATCTGTGGGAATACTGGGAGGCAGAGAGGAGATGTGGATGTTCTCAGCAGGAAGCTCTCTGCCTGGAGGCAAACGGGTAATTATAGATGGATGGATGGATGGATGGGTTAATAAATGGGATGATAGATGGATGGATGGATGGATGGGTGGATGGATGGAGAAATGGATGGATGGTGGATGGATGGATGGATGGATGGATGGATGGATGGATGGATCGGTGGGTGGATGGATGGAGAAATGGATGGATGATGGATGGATGGGTTAATAAATGGGATGATAGATGGATGGATGGATGGATGGATGGATGGATGGATGGATGGATGGGTGGGTGGGTGGGCGAATGAATGGGTGAATAGGTTAATAAATGGAATGATGGACGGATGGATGGATGGATGGATGGATGGATGGATAAGTGGATGGATGGATGGCTGGCTGGCTGGCTGGCTGGATGGATGGATGGATGGATGGATGGATGGATGGGTGGGTGGACGGGCGATGTAGTGTTTACCAGGCTTATCATCTTAGTTTAGCCAGTTAGCATGCTAACATCTACTAATGAACACCAAGTATAGACTCAGACTGGGTTCAGTGTAGTAGCAGGAGCGACAAAAACAAGAACCTGTCTACAAAACAAACATTGTTACCTTGCCCTCCAGTTTGTTGTGGCTCCAGATCTGTGGGAATACTGGGAGGCAGAGAGGAGATGTGGATGTTCTCAGCAGGAAGCTCTCTGCCTGGAGGCAAACGGGTAATTATACTATGATTACAGTCGTTTACAGGATCACAGTGCACATGCAAATAAATCCTTCACACACAGAAAACCATGAGAAAAACGTGCACAGATAATCAGCATGTTAGCTGCTCATGGTCAGATGTATAGTTGGGTCCCCGCTGAACCCCAAAATACAAGGCAGGGTTCGACACAAGCTTGATTAATTGATTAACTGATCAGGAAGACAGTCGTTAGATTACTATTTTATTTCTATATATTTCTATTCTGGTCATGTCATGATTATCCTGGACAAAATAATAGAGATCCCGATATTATCCAGATCATCTTCTGAATACGCTTTATACTGGAAACACATTTTGTTCAGAAACAAATATTTTTATTGTAACAGAGATACAAAACACATCTTTGTGTCGTTGTTTCTTCGTAACAAATCAAAATAAATGAATAAAAGACGGTTTGTTATTAAACCAGACAGCTTTTTCAGGTAACGCATGTGATTTATTAAGCTTTTATAAAGGTTTAGAAACATCAGTTGCAACTTTATAAGGCCCTCGAAATAATATCTAAAGATGAACACACAGTATTTATGCTTCATAAATGGTTTATGAAACAATTACTGTTCGTTAACAGTGAAATAACTCTGACCTAAAGTTTAATTAACTATAAATGAACCATTTATTAATGATGGTTATTATCAAGTGTTGCCTGAAAATTCACCGTGACAGTGAATGATGGTGGGATGTAACTAAGTAAGTGCAGTACTTGAGTAAAAGTACTTAGTTACATTCCACCACTTGCTCCCGTGTTAATGTTACACCACATGAAGCAGGAGAAGATGAACACGAGCTTTGTAAATCTTTAGCTCTAATCTCAAACCTCAAACATCCGGATGCTGTCAGCACCTTTTATCTTTTATTACTAGAAAAGTTGCCCCTCGTCTACTTATCGTCACCACTGAACCTGAGACATTACGCTCATAACAACAGCTGTTCTCAGGAACGGTTCACGCTTCACGCTCCCACAGGAAACACTAATGTTGGAAAGACGGCCGTCAGATACGGTGACCCATTTATCTGGAATACGTTACAGAGACTCAAACTTCAGTCAGGCAATTCAAAAATGTGGTTACAGGTTTCGTTGACTTTAAGGTGTGACTGTTTAACACAACACGATTGGTTTTTACAACAAAACGTATTTATTTATAATGCATTTACAGTATTATGTTGTGAAGCTGCTGTCTCTACGAGTGTTTTTTTTAACAAATGTACACATATTTTTACAGAATATTCTTGTTTTTATTCTATTTTTGAATATTGTAAATCTTTTCCTAATTCATCTTTACATTTATGTCATTACAATAAACATAATTATTGTTTTTATTTCATTCTTTTTGTTTTTTTTTATTCTTTACTCAGGTGCGTATTTAAACGAGATCTCAATGTGAAATAATGTTTATTACATTATTGGAAAAATAAAGAAGGTGAAGGTGGAGCATTAATTACTCTCATTAAGTACGATGTACTGCTGGGCAGCTTGTGAATTAAACCAATAAAGGATCAATAAACTTTTGTCTAAATCCATAATTAAATTTTTTATTTGCTGATTATATTTTAATCAGAATCTGCTACAGGTATCAGATAAATAAAGAGGAGAGGAAGGTTCAATAAAATGTACACTGAAGTACAGTACTTGAGTAAATGTACTCAGTTACATTACACCTGGCTCCTATTAGAAAGGTATAATGAGCACAGTAAATGATAAATTACTTTAACCACGATGAGACACAAACTGTGTGACACTGTGAGTTATAGTGAGTAAAAGTACAAAAGTATGAGCATCAATGGTACTTAAAGTAGCGAACCAAAGGTAAAAGTACTCATAATGTACCCAAAATGTTTATTATACTGTAAGAACATGATTACTGGTGTACTGCCGCAATAAAGGATCAATACACTTTAGTCTAAATCCACAATAACACATATTTTTATATTAGTTAATTATATTTTATATTAAGTAAGCAACTACAGGTATCAGATAAATACAGAGGAGAGGAAAGTTCAATATTTCCCTCAAGTTAAAGTGTACTTAAATGCAGCACATGAGTAAAAGTACTCAGGTAAAAGTACTCGTAATGTACCCAAAAATGTTTATTATATTATAAGAACATGATTACTGATGAAAGGATCAATAAACTTTACTCCTGTTTACTTTCCCTCAGGTAGAAGTGTACTTGAATGCAGCACACGAGTAAATGTACTTAGTTACTTTCCGGCAGGGGTTTAAACGGTGACGTGAAGAAACGTGTCGGACAGGATTTGACTCACCTGAGCGCAGGAAGGAGAACAGCTTCATCTTCTTCTTCTTCTTCTTCTTCTCTTGTGTTAAAACGCGTCTCTTCAAACTGTAAAACTTGTGTGAACGTGAGTCTGAACAAACTTCACACCTGAGAGCTGAACGCGGCTCATGTTGTCCTGGAGCTTCCGGTGAAGATCAGCTTCCTTCCGACTCACCGGACAGGTAAGACGGAGGAGGACAAACACCTGAGGACGAAAGTCCAACACACGGCCAATGTTTAACAAGAGAGCCCAGTGTGAGACCTGTTTCTGTCACGTGACGCGGTTTCTCCACAAACAGGTGATCCACGAGCCGCAGGAAGCGAGACTCACTGAGGAATGTCAGACTATCAAAATAAAATACGACGTTTTTTTTTTTATCTATTTATTTTTTAAATGTATATATAAAACTGCATTTCTTAAAGTAAACACTCAGAAAAGAAGCACTTTTACTGCTTTGATCATTAATGTAAAAATTAAATGTTGTGTGTAAGATTTCCTTTCAAAATAAAAGTCTCAGAACATGTGTAAGAAGCAGCTTTATTGACCGAAAATGTGAATAAACAAGGAATTAAGCTGCTCTCAGTGAGTTTATACACTACATATTTTACAGGAAGATGGAAGTAATGTAACTAAAATAAAGTCTTATTATAATCTATAATTTTAATGTTTATTATCTTTACAAAACAAGTCCCATCAAACTCTTGATACTGGGATGGACATATTTGTTTTTACTATTTCATTACATCTGGTAGATAATTAACTGACTACATAATAAGTAGATTAATTAATTAATCAGTAAATTATTGATTGTAAAAATAAATGTTAGTTTTGGATGTATTTGAGACAAGATTCAAAGTCCACCTGAAAACAGAACCCAGCTCTCAGAAGTTAAATAAAATATGGTCCTAAAATGTTTAATTATTTTGATTTGTCATATTTATTTCTATTAATTTATCTGTTGAATTATATTTTCTCTTCATTTACAGATACATGTAGACCCACCTTGGTTTAAACGCTGGTTCAAAGCCTTTTCTAGTCGGCTAGGAATGAAATTGAGGCTCCTTTATTAGATTATTCATAATTATTATTTATTAGAAATATTTTTCTGTTATTATTTTGATCGTCAGAATTTTAGATATTCAGTAATGTGCTCCTTCTCTAAAATGTCCCCATTAAAGGCCAGAATGAAGCAACATTTGCTTTAATACAAAATATTTATATCAATGAAAAGATGTTTTTGATGTTTTGAACTACCTTCTACATGATGTCCTATTAACAATATCCTCTATTTTATTCCCTCTATATGATAAAAAATGAAAACAAAAACAAAAACAAAGACAGGCTCAACAACTTACCAGACATGTTGTGATGCTGCTCCCTCCTGCTGCAGGGCTCTGATGCCCTCTAGCAGCAGACTGAAGAGTGTTCTGGGTTTATTTGTTCCTCAGAGGAATAAGATGGTTTCATACTGAGGTGAGAGGGTGAAGAGAGCAGCAGCGTCCACTGGATGGCGACAAATACTGACAGGTTTCCACCAGGAGGAGCTTTTTGTACTGATAGACTTCACTAACACACTGAAAATGAACATCACCACAGACCGAATGCAGGATTTTACCAGTGGACCCCAGTGATCAGTCCTCGTCTTCTCACTCTGACCTGATTTAGACGTCTTTTCCACAAAGCACAAGTGTTGCTATTAACATGAACAGTTAATTTTATTATCTACAGTCCTTCTTTTCTATGTTAAAGCTGACATTTATAAGACAGTTGATTTTTTTAGTCTCAGTCCCAATGAGTCAAATACAGACGCTTCGGGTCGGGTCGGCCTCCGTCTGAAACTCAAAAATCAAGTATCTTACATAAAGGAGCTTTAAAATGTGTAAATAAATAAATAACGTCAATCATAAGACCCTGTTTGATCTTTGCCTTTCAGTCAGCACGGCTCTGTTGACGGCCGGGTCTGTGTAATGGTTCTGACTGAAATATGTCAACCACTAGTCAATGACATTTGGTTCAGACATTAATGGACTTTAACCCAAACCCCTGACTTTTTCTGCAGATTAAAGTTTTCATTTACTGCACAAAATGTATTATTTATGAGGTTAACATTTAAGGTTTTAATTGACAAATATTGGATGGATCGTCATTCAGAACACACCTACATGGTGGAAGAATTGCTGCCATGCTAGCATTAGCATTTAGTTTAAAGTGCTGCTGTGCTTTAAAGCAACATTATGTAGAAAATGGCATTTTAGTGCGATTTGGCGCCCCCTACAGTTGCAACACCACTATAGTGAATACAAATCCCAGGACTCTAAACTCTCACTGAAGTTAAAGTCGGAAACAAGTGACAGAGACATTATTCACCCCGTAACAACACACTGTACCATCGACATGATTTTGAAGCTGTTATTTTAAAGGCGCTACATGTAAGAATTGACCACCTGCAAACTTAGCCACCAGCTGCTGCTAACTGCAGTTGCTGTTAGCTAATAAGCTCAGTTAGCCATGCAGCCAGCAAGCGATCCTAGTAGCTGACTCGGCCTCGACTGGGAGCTCGGCGCACCGCGGTAGTGTTTCAGACGATCATCCCTTGAGGTGTGAAGTGGCTAGGGGCTAGCTGGTTAGCATTTTAAAAAAGTCACTTAATGTTGCTTTAAAGGATCAATTCACCCCAAAATGTAAATGTAGTCACTATCTCCTCACCACCACGCTGATGGGAAGTCGGGGGAAGTTTCTTTGTCCACAAACATTTCCTGGAGCTTCACAGTAAAACAGCGTTGCAGCGTTCTCCTAAACAACTGAAGTAGCTTGAGACTTGTTTTAAAATGTAAACTAACCAAAACTAAACATAACTTGCGAGGTGATCCAAGTCTCCAGAAGCCCAGAGATCCCAAATTGATTTGAAAATATGTTATTTACACCCTCGCCTCGACGCACGGTCAAGCTTGAACAGCCACCCCAGACGGGCTGTACGCTAACACTTTCAGCTCAGCAGCTGCAGTGAAGATTTAGGCTTTAACAAAGTTTTAAATAATTGATTTCATTTCACCTGAGGAAGACGTTCAAACAGTTTAAACACGTTCATTAAAGAAAACAAACTATTGAAAACGTCGTATTTTTACGAAAAACAAGACTTCACCAAACACTTTGAGCCTCCGGGTGGAGTAAAGAAGAGACTTGAGTGAGACTGAGTATTAAGAGATCGTCTGATCCCGGTTTTTAATCCAATAGTTTTACTTATTATCAAATCTGAATCAGCACACAGCAGCAACAATCTGTATTTGAGCTGAAATAGCTGTAACACACTGCCGTTTGTCATGTTGACAAAAAGTTGGTGCAATGAAATCAGATGTTTTTAAAGTGTTTATTTTTGGCAAGCACCATTCGAAATAGAGCAAATTTGTCATGTGCTTATGTTATGTGATGAAGAATAAAATTATATACCCATGCAAAATTCCCTGTGAAATGTACATACGTATCTTTATTGCAGAAAGGTTAAGTGTCACTGGAATCTTATTGTTTTCTTTTTTTCTTTTTCCCCCTTTTTTCATTTTTTTCTCATCGCTCGTAATGACATTATTGTTCAGCTGTCACCTCCGGGTTCCCCTCGCGTTTGTTTTGTTTGTTTGTTTGTTTCAGTTTTCGGTCTGTTTACCAGCATCGGTTAGCTTGTAGAAATTTTTAAAGATCATTACACATAGTCGTCTGGAAATGCTTGGCATGTATGGAGTTACATGATTTTTTTCCTCTAAAAATCATACATCCGTACAAAATCAAAGTGAGTAAAAAAAAAAAACAACCCAAAAGGAAATAGATACAAATCAAAACCGAGAGGATCAAATCAAAGAAAAAATGTCTCTGTGCATCCTGATATTGAACTGGAAAAAACGTCTCATCATCTTGGATTAAGTTATAAAGCCTGTTTACAGTTTTTTTCCCCTTAACATTTCACGTTTGATGTCTTTTAATGCTTTTTCGTCCTTATTTTCGACAGTTCTTTAATAATTGAAAAGGAGCGTCTGGCTTCCTTTCGTTGTAGGAAACAAGAAGAGAAATCCTCGCAGGCTCCTGTTGCCTACATGAGTCTTCAGTATTTAAGATCAGGTCCATAAGTTCGTCCTCTCATTTACATCTGGACACAAAGAAAAAAACGAGGTCTATCCCATCACGCATGCCAAAAAGTCCCACTCATACGGTGGTGACCCTCATCACCACCTCCCGGTTGGCGGCGGCGCTGATCCGCGGGTCGTTGGGCCGCAGTTGGCTCAGGATGTGCAAGATGGTGTATCCACAATGGTGGTTCAGAATAGTTCTTAACCTCCTGCTCTGTCGCCCGCCGCTGCTGCTGGCCAGACCGTGAGGGTTGCCGCGAGAGCCGCGAGCCCCCGCCTTGCTGCTCGAACTCACCGGGTCGCCCAAGTCCTTTGATTTCTCATAGTTCAGTACTTTCCACTGCTGATTGACAGCCTGCCATCGTTTGAAGATTCGATACACTGACGATCCCTCATGGATGATGAGGCCTGGGCAGAGAGAAGAAGAAGGAGGAAGAAGAAGAAGAAGAAGAAGCAGGGTGAAGGACAGTGCAATGAAAAGCCAATGAATTCCCACTGCTGTACATCAAATGTTATGCTAAATGGCTCCATCAGCGTGGTAGGTAGGAAGTTTCCATCTCGCCTGTGGATGAGAATAGACGGTTGGCAATAATCACAGTGCAGATATCTGCTGCCATCTGTTTTCAGTGCTGTCGTACACGAGGCGGCTCGCAGCGACACCAGAACACTCGACCAGGTTTGCTCCTACAAAACTGCATCGCTTGTTCTCTGCGACATCGTCATGATCTGCTTTGTTTTTATGTCATCTCCTACCTATATCCACCATCTGCTTCTTTAATTCACTTTCTGCTTTTAATTTCGTCTGACCTTAACAACTAACAGAATGCGAGCTGAATACATGTTTTTCATTACTGTGTTAGTTTGTCCTTGCATAATGCAACCGATGTTTATTAATATATTTGTGTGTTGTTGCGGAGCACGTCCTGCTTTCTTTGCTACTCCCCTCGTTGCATAATGCGTCTCTTTGAGCTCTCTCTCTCTCACCTCAACCTTCTACTACATCCATGTGATATTCTTACACAATTCATCCATAACTGGAGCTATTTTTAACGCTGCCTGCACATTTTTAAGCGTCCGCCTTTACCTATGCAGACGATGTCCATGAAGCCGTACATGCCGTAGCAGATTTGGAAGAGCAGGTCCTGACGTTGCCACTTGGCCGAGGGGCTGAGGGAGGACCAGATGAGCCAGGAGATGCTGGCGATGAGGAAAAGGGAACCCAGGATGATGGCAGCTATCTGCACCTTCTCTATCACCGTCAGAGAGATGGCCTGCCACTGGAGAGGAGAACAATGTTTTAAATCAGTGGTGGAAGAAGTGCTCGCATCCAAGTACCAATACAACAATTTAAACACACTTTGTTATGAGTAAAAGTCCTTTTACACCGTCCTCGCTCCAAATGCAGGGAATCCTTTTTTAAGCACAAGCTCTGCTATAAATCTGATTTGTCGTTTTGTTAATTAAACACAACGTAAAGCAGTCAGGAACCCAAAATACATGAAAAATGAGACAGCTTCCTGCAGTATACACGACTCTGGGGATGTCCTGGAAGGAAGATACTGAGATGGCGTTTCCCTACAACGTCAGCACTTCTGAAAGCAAGCTGTCCTCACTGTCGCTGTCTTTACTTTCTCTATGTAACGTTGCTTCTGACAGCGACGTCTAGGAAATCAGGAAGAACCGGTGCAGGTCTCAGCTGCTCCAACTAGAGTTTGCATTATTAGCATAGTACTCGAGTAAAAGTACGTAGTTGCTCTCCAGAAATCCACACATATGAGTACATGATGAACACACATGTTCATGAATATGTCAGACAAACACACACACACACATGTACACAGCATCCTGTCTTTAGGTTTCAGAGCCATTGGCCGCCTTCGAGAAGGAGTACAGAAGGACGGTGACGCAGGGAGAAAATGTGTCACCGCAATATGGCAAACAGTCCTCACACCACAGTGACGGACGGAGACGTGTTCTCGCAGAGTGTTGGATCTGATGCAGCAGCGTTTATATGTTGTGTATGTTAATATGAACCGTCTCAGTCAGCAGCGTGCAGTAAGATCTGCCCGTCTGGTTCACTCATGAATTTAAAAAAAATACACCTCGCAGAGCATGACAGCGTTTACCTGCATGCTGAGGAGGCTTTTTACATATTCACAGACTATCTCCATCTTGTTTACGTGATGTTTATCCAAAAACCCTGAATCCCAGTCGAGAAAGTGTTGGACGTGTTTTGTAAGGAAATTGACGAGGAGGCTGAGCCAAACCGAACTGAACTGAGCCATGCTGTGCTGGCTGGTTTGTAAGTTGAATCCCATGTGCAGCTTGAGTCAGACTCGTCTGAACGGGCACAGTATCAGTGCTGGAGTGGCTTTCGCTTCAATTTCTGCAATTCGAGAGGCGAGTGTGGAGCTGCGTTCGACTCAGAATCAGTGTTTTAGCTGCGTCGTAAAGGTATCCAGGAGTCATACTCGAGTGAAAGTAAAGATATCTTGTGAAAAAATTACTTTGGTAAAAGTGAAAGTCCCCCATACAAATAGTACTCGAGATAAAGTCTTAAAGTATCTAATATTAAATGTACTTAAGTATCCAAAGTACAAGTTAAAGTACTGTAATTATACATATACACATTGCCTCCAAAATGTAGTGAAGTGGAAGTATAACGTACCAGAAAAAGGAAATACTCAAGTTAAAGTACCTCAAAATAGTACTTGAGTAAATGTACTTAGTTACATTCCTCCCCTGTGCGTCAGCTTGTCAGAAGCCTTCATGTTACCTGCAGAGGGTTCTTGGTGCTGATGGCCAGGACCTGGTACTTGAAGTAGCAGAGCTCGCAGCTCCAGGATCCTCTCTCGCTGATCCAGCGGATGAGGCAGGGCTGATGGGTGCAGCGCACCGAGCCGTCACAGCGGCAGGGGCTCAACAGCTCACCCTGCAGGACAGACGGGGAAACACAGCAGAGTGAGTGAAGTGGAAAACAAATATTACTTAAACATTTACACAAATTTATTCTGATATAATTTTTCTTTATAGTGAAATACATGAGTCTTGTTTATTTAATGAGACCTGCAGGTATGAATACAAATAATTGACTTTTAATAATAATAATGCTTTAAATACAAATTTAAATTAAATAAATGTTATTTATGAAGCCCAAAATCACAATCTCATTGCCTCGGTAAGACGTACATGGTATGTACAAAAACACGACTATATAGGTCGGCTGTGAAAGCAGCTTATTACCACCCATACTGACCTTCCTTGTTAGGTGCCGACCTCTGGTGGCCATATTTCTAAGTGCTGTATCGTAGGCAACTGGAGTTTTTCAGTTTCCAAGAGGCTCCTTCACTTCTAACTAACTGGAGGAGCTGCAGGCTTTTAAACTCTGTGTGGGAGTGTCCTGACAGAGTCGTTAAGGACACGTGTGACAGACGGTTTGAAAGAGGAGTAAAGTAAAAATCCATCTACATCAAACTGGAACAACCGTCTTTGAACAGAGGAGGTGGCCTACGACATTACTCATCACCCATCTACAATGCAGTACTGAGTTCCCTCCCCAGACAGCTTAACAACCATTCACACCTGGGCTCACCTAGCCCTAGCAACCCAGATGAAGGCCGGTTGGATCAGCGACCAACACGTGACCTTAACGACTCTGTAAGGACGCTCCCAAAAACCTGCTCCTCCAGTTAGTTAGAACTGAGGAAGCCTCTTGGATGAGAGGCGACATGTCTTCAAGAAGTCCCGTTGTCTACGATACAGCACTTGACCTGGATGACTGTGAACCTTCATCAACATCTAGTGGCCACAGTATTTATCACCCTGACAGGATATATAGGCATACTAGACACATGCCTGGGGCCTTATTGCCACTAGTGGGGTCAAGACAGAGGAGATGGATGGTCGAGTCAAACAAGCTCAGGCGCTGCTCCAGTCCAGGGTGAAACCGAAAGTAAACGGTGAGTAATCTTAACCTACAAATGTTGTAAAGTAACACGAGATGCATAGTATACATGTGATATAGGTACGTTCTTTAATTGAAACCACAGTGTATTCCTAACTCTTACCAAGATGTTTTAGTGCCTAAACACAACCAAAGAGTGATCGTATGACAATTGTTTCCCCAAGAGCGACAAATATTTAGTTTATTCATTTATTTATTCTCATACTGAGACATGAGAGCAGATAGAAATGGTGTCAGTTTGACAGGATTGTCACTCAACCTTCATTTTCCTCAGAGAAAATATCACAGTGAAGGCAAAGTTTACAGGGATCCAATCTAAACGTTGATGGCGTCATTATTAAAGCCAAAAACTTCTCTATTGCCAGTTTAAATAAAGCAACAACTAGCAACAGGTTAGCTTGACCTGGATATGAGGACACAGTGAACAACTATTCCCCAACATGACAAACTATCTCTTTAACCATTTAAAACTAAAAGCAGAACATTATTTTTTTGACAACCTGCGTCACAAATACTCACGTGAGTCACTTTAACCAGCCACTCTAACTCTAAATGCACAGTGCAACTAAACTTTAAGTGTCCTTGTTACAGTTTGTTTAATTGTGGAGGAGCAGATGACTAACCGCGTGACTTTATATCGCCTGAAAATGAGGGAATAGTTTAGTCATGAACAGACACAGTCATCATGCGTTCATCTCTCTACAGTGATTAGCAGAACGACTAGGAATGAAGGACACATTTAATTTGATTGGAGGTCGGAGCGATCGCGAATAAAATCCACATGTGTTGTGTTCCTCAAAGTGATCTTACTGTCCTGCATCAGCTGCTACTGTTGGGAGAATTAATCCCTGATACAGACGATGATTATCGTTATTATCAAACGCTCCTTACGACCGGTGGCGCACGTGAAAGTCATCCAGCCGATGTAAACATTTTGATCTCTTTTATAATCTCATAAATCTCTGAAGGGATAAGTGGAAGAAGATATAAATACTGGGCAGGAATAATAAACAGGAGACCTTCACCTGTTCTCCCCTGTGCTCAAAAAAAGTGCTCTCCTTTCAGCTAAAATAAAAAAAAATCCCCTCCTATAATCGTTTCCTCAGCTCGGCTCTGGGACCAAACTATCTGTCTCTTCAGCACCACACCAGCACCTGAAGCCTGCTGGCATATTCGCCGCATTAAGGATGACCACATTAAGGGCTGTCGTCGCCGCTCAATGTCAAACATCCATTTTGTCAGAAGGCTTAATATTTGATGGCATGTTTTGCATCACTTCCCAATTCACTTAATGAAAAGTGAAGAAAAGTAAAATGCTCCATGTCCTGAAACATACATCACACATGAGTGAACGCTCTTTAAAAACAGGAGTTGAGGGGAAGAACACCAGTGTGAGTTATTTTTAAGTCGATAACTGCGTTTACATGGGACCTAATAACCCACTAATAATGCATTCACGATAAAAATGCGTCATGTAACCACCTCAATCACAAGAGCTCAGACCAAAAGTGGTGGAGTAAACCTTTGATAATGAGCTCAATTAGACAATATTAGCGCCTAATAACCATGTAAACCCTTAATCTGACCGTTTCTCTCTGGTTGGGATGAAAATATTCTTCCTGTGCATGTTCGCCTCACGTCGGGGAAACATTAAGCGACAAAACTCTTCTGTAGCCGATGCAACTGTTTGTTGGAAATCTTAAAACATTTAGGGATCGTTTAACACCTCGACAGTCATAAACATTAAAATTGGGTTATGCTTTATATTAAGTTCCTTGTAATTAGTGTTTTTTTAATTGTTTATTCATCTTGTAACGGCTTAATAAGATGCTTTTTAACATTAAGACTGTATAAGTGTTAAAGATGGCATCAAAAAACTAAATAAAGCAACCAACGAAGCTTAATAAATGTTGACTTTTAAGGACCTTATCACCTAATAACTAAGGCTCATTGCAGCCTTAATATAAAGCAATCTGGATTATAAATCACTGTTTATGCTGAGGTAAAAATATCCCTTTGAATATGTCGGATCATTAATTAATAATCAGTGTTCATCGTCTGAGCACACTTTGTGCAGGAGGTCAGTCAGTTCGGAGAACTTGAGACGCAACACGTTTGCTTTTTTCCAACATTCAGTTTCCATTTTGGCCCTCGGAAGGAAGAAGTTTGTGCGCTCCTGGTCGAAAGGCTCAAAACTTTAAACAACAACGAATACAGTTCCCAAAACACGATGTGGGTCCATCGTTAAAGTTGTATTAACAGGCAGAGCGAATGAGTGAATGAATACATGTAATTTTCTCAATAAAAATAAATAAAAACATATTTAAAAATCTCCTTCTTCTTCTTCTTCTTCTGTTATATTTCTGTCAGATTAGACGCCTCACAGCGGGTGGAGCCGCTCTGCGCCTGTCAAACACGTTATATTCTGATGAAATGCTTTGGGGCATGTATGCGCACATCTTATCGGATCAATGTATTAAGCGTTGATGTAAAGACTTAAATAGAAATCTCTGATCAGAATGATTTCAATTAGGTTTGCAGGAAATATTCTCAGTGTAACCGCAGCTATTAAGGACACAGCTTGATGTGAGGCCCGGTCGGCGAAGGGGGCATGTTAGCACTCTGCAACAACGGCAGTGAGCGGTGGAGCTTCAAGGGCAGGCAGGTGGAGGAGGAGTGAGGAGCTGCTGAAGCCTGATGACCATTCACACACACACACACACACACACACACACACACACACACACTCATCCAACTTCATAACAATTTACATCTCCCAGCGAAACCCAAACACATCCGGAGGACATGAAACAAACATTGGCTGACAGGAGAGTTCACTTCAGTGGAGTTAAATTCAAATTATGTGATTTTAAAAAAGAAATTAACACCACTCTGTGTCTCTCATAAAGCTGGAGCCAGGACACAGTTAGCTTAGCTTAGCATAAAGACTGAAAACAAAGGGGAAACAGCTAGCCAGGCTCTGTCCAAAGGTAACCAGCACCTCTAAAGCTCATAAGGACCCAGCCAAGGAATAGTCCAACACGTGACACCGTATGAAATCACATATTGTTGTTTTTGCATTAACTTTTTCTACAAATCAATCAAACAAGGTTCAACTTTAATGATCTCGATCAAAACCGCCTTTAAACGCCACACAAATTCATTCCACTGATCGGGAGACAGCATCAATGCCATGAATCCCAGATCGGCCTACCTGTGTTTGATAATCAGAGGCTGACATGTAAAGTTTTACAGTTTAGGCTGTCGCTCCACACCTGAATCACCTGCGCTAAGCTAGCATGTCCTGAACCGTCTCTGAATGCCGACAAACCAACTGGATGCATTCATAAAGGTCGACTGTGAAAGCAGCTTCTCACGACCCATATTTATGTTTCTTGTTCGGTGTTCGACCTCAAGTGGCCGTTGTAGTTATTGCAGCAGCAAAGGAGGCAGTCAGGTGAAGCAGTACGAGCCACAAGGTCCACCCATTGCTGGTACGCTGCACTGGTCATGTTGTTCTGCAGAGGGTGATATGTCTCTTTTTGGAGAGTCACTGGCAATCGACCTATTCAGTCGTTAAGGTATGAGGATGCGTTGATTGGATGTCAAACTTCCATTAAATTCCCAGTAAGACAGCAGATAAATTGACCTCAAAGAGTGTTACTGTCATATATTTTATATCATGATATTGTCCCGCCTAAATATATTGATAGACGATATTATTGTCTTACAGTGAAGGCGACATTTAGTCTCATTCATTCTCTTGGCTCGCCATTTTCTCCTGCTTAAAACCCAAAATATAGACAAAACTGGCGAGCGGGCGTTCTTCTGTCAGTCAGGTCTTATTCCCACCTCGTCAAATATCAACACACGTTTTCATATCAAAATAAGAGCCCAAAGACGCCGAAACAACTGTTCCAGATTCAATATTCTGGTAAATATCGACTACGATACCGTGAGATCTGATAATATCTCATTAAAAACAGCATATATTACTAATAGTTGCTGTAGTATTTCTTCTACAAGTTTTTCTCTAGAAAAAGGAAAATAAATGTTATTGTAGTGAACACTCGGTGGCTGTGTCTGTGGCATATTTAAAAAAAACAGGAACTTTCAATAAAGTTAATTTCTTTTAGTAGTGACTTCAAAAAAAGGTGGAAATCAAGTTTAATTCAAAAACAAAATCTATTTTCTTGGTGCAGATTTCTGAACTAATTAACATCAGTGCTCATCAAAGTATTTCATTTCCAAATGGTGACTCAGAAATATGAATCAGAATATGTTTTATAGTAACTACTCAGAGAAATTCCTGTTTTAAATCACTACAGGTTTTATGCGTCAGAGGACGTCACTGACACAAATATTGCTTCCAATTTTTTTTTGTCCTTCTGCACGCTGTCATTCCCCCATCTGGCCCGTTTGACCTTCCCACTTATAATAAAAGACTTCGAGTGTCCCACCGCATAAAAGATTGGATTTGGCAGATGAGCCACATGCCACTCATAAACTTTAAAATAACTTGCCTGCTGACATTATAAAGATAACACAGAGAAGGTCAGAAGTATATGAGAAACTAAATAAAAAAACATATGAAAGCAAACATTTCTGAAATGTCAAGCTGTCCTGGAGACGAGTGTGTGTGTGTGTGTGTGTGTGTGTGTGTGTGTGTGTGTGTGTGTGTGTGTGTGTGTGTGTGTGAGGAAACATTTTCAGGCTTCTTCTGCGTGAATGTTAATGTCATGATCGACCGGGACAAAATAAAAACAAAGACCTTTAAAAGCTCTGATTACGATTTAAAAACCTCGAACAGCAGCTGTTTAAGGCAGAAAAATGTGCTGACCGATGATTCTGTCTTAATTCACGTCTCATCTAAATCTAAAATTAAAAGGAGCAATTTCATCATCTGCTCCATTAATTACAGAACATATTTTAGACTCACACGGCACAGATGTTTCCTGCACGTCCGTCCAATTATCGCTATTAAGTAATAGAATTAATTTATATATAATAAAACTCATTTTATTTGCAAAGTATCTCCTGAATTCATCACATAATAAGATTCAAGATTCAAACTCTGGTTTGTTTCATGTTCAGAGTTATTGATCCTCCTGCTCGAGATCACAGGATTACAGCCTGCACGATGTTTTTGACTATTAATGTCTTTACTTATAATTGTTTTTTATGGTAGCGTCTCCAAAACAACCTTCAGGAAATAAGTAAAAACATTAAATTGAACAGCTGAATGATTATCACAGAAAGTGATACTAATAAAGAGTTGATAAGATTTTATGTTTTTAAGTTTTCTGCAGTAATAATACTGATTCTCCCTGAGGGGGGAATTAAAACCTGTGAAATTCACCTATCTGAGTCAAATCTAATTGAATCCAACTCCAATTAACTAAATGAGGATGGAATTAAAACATTTTTTTGTAATTTTTTTGTGTGTCTAATGCGTATTTTTCCATTTGGCAGCTCTCCCATTTTCAAAAATCCGCCCCTGTACCTGAAGGCAACACAGGACGAGACATGAAAGGTCACATCTGGACGAGCAGGATGTACTCACATAAAAACATGTCGACGGTAAACCTTCTGCCAGATTTAAAGGATAAGGCTGGAGTTTTTATATATTTTTGTTATTGTCAACAACGAAAAGACCAAAACCAACAATGTGGTTCCTGCTGAAGATGTAAATCTTTAAAGATGACTCATGAATATGTTCAGCAAACAGGACTGAGACAGGAGTAAACAGTGTGTTTGTTGGGAACTATTTTCAGTCATGGATTAATACACATTTGGAGCAGCTGTGTGGCTCTTACATGTTCCTCCCGAGAGAAGTGACAGCATGAGTCATTTTGGCAGAACCCCAACAAGACGGCACAAGAGATGTTTAAGTTGAAGTGACACGGCCCCCTAGTGGCTGTAGTAGTTATGACGAGAGCAAAAGGAGGAAGTCAGGCGACGTTTTTATAAAAGCATCCAACTTTTTCACTATTGTTGAGCTGAAACGAGTATCTGGTACTTTTTACAAACACGAGTATCATCAGAGTAAAGTGTCAACGTCTGTATTTGCGATGAAGAAACATCCTCATTAGGTAGCTGATCGAAGTTTGTTCATTCAAGTTTATAAAGAGCTTCGTTCTCTTACTCTTGTGATCAAAAACCTTGATCTGACACTCAACTGTGAGGCCGTTCTGTAAATCATTTTTCTAATAAATAATAAACACGTAGCTCTGTGTTCTCATGCGAGTCAACCCAAAGTCCATTCATTCCTAGAAACACTGAACATCTTTAACTTTAAAGTGCTGGATCAGCGCAGGTTAGCATTAACAAATTAGCAAAGTGATTGATGAAGCAACGCGCACATAAAAACAGACAAAATGAGCTTCTCTCTCGTGTTAGCAGCGTTTCTTCTGTCCAGTCAGACATGCGTAAATGGTAATGATCTACTCATTCATCCCTGATATTCCTCTTTCTTTAAGAGAAAAAAAAAAGCCACAGGGTTGTTTTTTGGACGCGAGGGCTTGCAGCGCTTCCCAGCATTGGACTCTTGACCAACACCCTCCTACAACGGCACAAACACTCCTGGCTGCACCTGATTGGACAGACGCCATTCACGGCCAGCTGCTCCGGGATTTCTAATCTGAACAACATGGAGGCTCGTTTGGAAACTTTCTCTTCTATTACTACTTTACTTTTCTCTTATATTGTCTCTGGGCGGGATATAAGCCATGACGTTGCTGAATCTGTCTTTATTTTAACTTGATAACTGTACGTTTCTATCACAGGTCATCGATGTCACAGATATATCAGTAGCAGCGTACATGTTGTCGACACTGGCTGATGTGAAACCTTTTTTGTTTTAAGGAACACAGTGCAAACTATTTATAATTATTACATTTCTAGTTGACTGTTTCAGTCAATGAAACTGTAAAATATTCTGCCAATGTGTGTTTAATAACCACATTGGAGGAATCACTCGCAAAAAAATTAAAAAATATGTGCATGGGGCCGATATATCGATACCAGATCGGTATTGACCCGGTGAACTTTATAGAAATCAGGAGCAGTCAACACAACACTACATCTCTGGAAATGCAACACGGAGCTACAAAAATGCATTGCACAATGAATGGGAAGCATGTAAAAGATGGATCCTGTGGATATATACGATTAACAATAGCAAAGTATTTATTTTAAGCCAAACAAGATGTTTTTCACCCAACCAAACCTCAACCAAAGCACTGACACATCATAAAGCTGATTTATGAATCAAAAGCGAGTCTGTTTTTGAAGGCACAGACAGAAGAATGATATCCTGTTGATAGTAACAAGAATAATTCATCATTTAATCTGTAGGACTTTTTTAAACCGTTTCCTGGTGACAGCCGAGCTCAGCTACTCGGATCAACTCATTGTTAGTTTTGGTCTTTTCGTGGGATTTGTTGACGAGAAGAAAAATATAGTCAACCTTCAACAACAATAGGAACCTTTCTGACACGAAGGCTGCTCGCCCCACACACACACACACACACACACTGTGTTCCTGCCGGGTGATGTGGCGTGGGTTTGTCCCTCAAGGCCACTTCACAGAGCATGAAGGTGTTAATTTGGTGTGTCACTCCTATGACTAAGAAAATGGTGTTCCTCCTCAGCTGTAACCTTTAGACAAAAACCTCAGCGAGGAAGTGCCTCCTGAGCTCCAGACTGCGTGTCACTGTGGAAACACGCTGTTGGGCACTGCGAGTGAAAAGGGCAGGCAAGGGTGATCACCACCACCTCCTGCTCCTCCTCCAGCACCACCATCGCCATCGCCTCGCTTCACTCCAACATATCTCCACGCAAAACCCAACGCAGCATGGGCCCCTCCGGCCGGCTCTGGCACGACTTCTGTGAATCCAGACGGCGTTAAGTGGAATCGGTGGCCCAGCTACTGTACCGTGCCGACACACTGACGCCTTTGACAGACAGTTAATAAGGATTCATACTCAATGCAGCCCACAGAGCGAGGTGATTATGTCTGTAGGTAATTGGCCCGCTGACAGCGACATGATCCCGGCCCCTGTTGTGACCTGCCTGAATAATGAAATAACAATAGAAAGGCAAACGTGAGCTCCCCCCCTCCCCTCTCACCCTGCACCCAAGGAGGCACTTTACCTTTCCAGAAAAACTGAGTGCCGCGGAGGCAGAAAAAAAATCATATCAGAGCGAGGAGCTGATGTAGTAGTGTAGTCTCAGGGTCTTCCCTCGGTGCTTTGTTTGCTTTTTCTCTTTGTCTGTAGCTAAAAGAGGGAGCTCAGAGCCATGTTGCACGATGAGTCACCTTGCCGGAGAGCCCAGAGCTCAAAACATCAACCTTTTATTAAAGGGGGATGTTTGAGTGGGCAAGACTGCAACCCGGGGTTGATCCCTGTCTGTAACATCAAGTGACTTCCAAAACAAGCCCGAACTGATTTATACTCTCCGGTTTTACTATGTCTCTCAGCAGAAAACTCTAAGCCAGATGTCATAAATTAGCACATGGGCTGTAATAACACTATATGCCTATCTTAGGGAAGTGACTAAATGGTAATATCCATCTGTGCTCCTACAGGATTTACAGTGTTTCTAATTATCTCAGGCTTCAGGACTACCTGCTGAGCCAGGCGGCACAGGTTTCTGCACATCTGGTGAGATCAACATTTGGCCACAGACCAAAGCAGAGGCAACTACTTATTGTTTTGTTTGGGGAGAAAGAAAGAAGGGGAAAAAAAAATCAAGCGGAGTTGAGAGAGGACCAGAAATCAGGCTGACAAATGAACTTGTCATCAGTCGACACCGTCGTCTGGAACAGGAACAGCGATCGTCACCCAATCAATGGCCGATCATCCTGTCCTGTGACACACGCAGACGAGGGGACAGTTTGATTTACATTTACAAAATGATTGTGACTCATGAATATTCAGTCCCTCTCACTCTATTTGTCATCCCGCAGACCTAATTGGCTAACTTTCTTTGTTGCTATGCTGGCCGGATTTCAGATGTGTGGGAACCGCTTGCCTTTTTCACCGCTGATTAGCTTAGCTGTGAAAACAGTGTTATTTAGACGTCCAGATCACCGAGCTAATCATCTTTTTGCTTTTTTTCCCAGAACAAAAGGACAATATTTGCCTCTGAATCGAGGGTGTTAGGACAGATTGTGTCTGGTTTCTGTGAGGCAGCTATGTGATGGGGGGGCCTCATGAATAAAACTGATTTTTGACTATTTTTACAACCAAGGCTTCATCCTAGATTGTTTTTTTTTTCTTTCAAAAGGAGGCAGCTGAGGAGAAGGTGGGTGGGAGAGAGAGAGAGAGAGAGAGAGAGAGATGTAGGACAGGATGGTTGTAGTAGCTCCACTGAATCACAGACCCTTTGTGATTTGCTGTATAACAAAAAAAAAAAAAAAAAATCAAAATGGCAGATTACAACACAGAACCTGGTGTGACTCTTTAAATCAACTTCCTATAATAATAATAAAAAAAACACACAAAAACCTGCTGACCTGGAACAATTCATGCGTGGTGAAATGGCTCATTTAAAGAGCAACAGAAATGTGAAGGGGGAAAAAAAAAAAAACATCCTGTCTGCCATCCAAACCCAGGACGCATTATCAGGAGCCATTTCTAACTCATGCTGCATGTCTACCTGCTCTGGGCCTTGGAAACAGATCCGGCACTGGGGGGTCCGCAGGCTGCTGGCGGTGCTGGCCAGAGACACGGCGTCCAGGCCCACTTGCAGCTTGGGCTCCTTGTCCTCAAACGCCAGGCTCCGGGGCCGCGGGTCGCTGCCGTAGTACTCCTCCTCGTCATCCCGGGAATGGCAGTCGACGAACGGCGGCCAACCGCAGCCGCCCATCCCCAGACCTCGCATGGTGGTGGTGGTGTTGGTGTTGGACCGTCTATCTGTGTCTGAGCCGGACTGTCTCGAATCGGATCGCATAAACACCAGGACTTTCAGTTCATTGAAAAACATGCGGATCCGATACTTGAACATGTTTGGCTACATACAGAATCCGCCAGACTGGAAATAAATAAATGAAGTGTTTTTGTCCTTTTTTTTTTGTTCTCCTCCTCTCCTCCTCCTCCTTCTGTTATTATTATTATTATTGTTTTTATTATTATTATTATTCATACATGTTCATTTGTTTTTTGTTGTATTATTCTCATTAACACCACATCCAGTGGAATAAAGGCTCTCGCCCCACTGATGGCATGTGTGTCTAAGCCAATGCGGATGAAAGATTTTCCCTTTCAGCTGGCCGACACACTCTCTTCAATATTCATCACTCAAACAACTACATGCATCTTCCACCGCACCCCGAAAAAACATCGCAACTTGTACTGTTTTTCATTTCCACGGTCCATTTTTCCTCCTTCTTCTTCTTCTCCTTCTTCTTCTTCTTCCTCCTCCTCCTCCTCGCTTCTGCTTCTGCCGCTGCCGCTGCTCTCAAAGACACCTTTTTTTTTTTTTTTCAGATGCACTGGGCTTGCAGCAAAAAATAGCCTACATGTTTTTTTTTCTTCTTCTCGCTACCCAAAGCAGAAGACTGCGAGAGAGTGGCCGAGAGAGAGCCACACCGAGCCGGGAAACGGGAGATGATGATGGGATGTAAAATACAACGACATGCCATCCACACAGTCACATCTGGGACTCTTGTCAAGAATCATAATCCTTTAAAAAAAAAAAAAAATAGAAAAAAAAATAGAAAAAGGGGGAAAAAACGAAGATGAAATGGAAGTTGTATTCGGATGTGATTATAAAAAACGTCTATTATTGTTATTATTATGATCTTTTGTTCTTATTGTCCCCTCACTGTAGCATCCCAGGCGTCAGATCATGGTCCATTTTCTCCTCCACCTTCCTCTATTTCATCTCCTCTCGGTAAAGCCTCCGGTTGATCCACGAACAATCCCCGACAATCCACGTCGAGATCAAAAACACAATCCTTTTTTTTTTCCATTTGCATTTTTTTTTTTTTTTTTTTCACGAGCCTAGCACAAAAACACCCGACAGCCCCGTGTTTCCCATCGTCGCTCGATGTCCATCGTCAGCCAATAATAATAATAATAAAAAATAATAATAATAATAAAAAAAATACGCTGAAATGTCAAAGAGAGGCGGATGAATAAAGGCACCGTCTTCTAATCAGAGGAGGAGGGAGAGGACAAAAAACACACACGGTGGAGACGCATGGAGATGTCTTCAGCATCCGAGAGCAATTACACAGCAGTAATGGCATTGATTATTGGATCAGATAGATGGTGGTGATGATACTGCTGGCGCTGATTTTCCTCCTCGAAATGGTCGGCTTGGAGATTGAACCAACGCAGCAGCTACTTCCGGAATAGGGAGAAGAAGAACGAAGAAGAAGAAGAAGAATCAGCAGCAGCAGAAGAAGAAGAAGAAGAAGAAGAAGAAACAAAAGCTCCGACTGTCATCCTGTAAACAAGTCGCTGTTATTTTCCTCTACTCGTCCCTCTTCCGTCCGTCCGTCCATCGGTGGGTGCTGGTTCCGTCTACTCCCCGTGCTCCCAGCAGCCGGGCAGGGAAGGAGCTGCTCTATTATGGAGCAGCCGCCGCTGTCCACGGTGCTGATCTCCCGCTGCTGACGTGTCCGCTGCGGCCACATGCAGGAGGAGCCCGCGAAGTATGAACCGGACCCCTCCGTGAGTGTGTGTGTGTGTGTGTGTGTGTGTGTGTGTGTGTAACCTAACAACAAGAAGAGCAAATGTGGGTCAGTGTTGGTTAATTTGTTACTGCGTTATCTACTAAGAAAAGTAACGTGTTAGTGTAAAGTTACCAAAAATTACGGTGATCCCTCTTTGACTCTGCCGCCATTTTGTAGCCTTCTTTGCGGCCCATAATCGGGAACACAGCCGCCTAATAGTGTGAATGACAGCCATAATATAACATTTACTGCTGTTTGTTTTGCAGTCTGACACAACGTTACATTAAAACCTGGACACTACCTTGGAGACGGAGCCTGGTTCATTCCCGTACTTTTTGATCCTGTGTTTGTGGGCCCACAGAGCATGCGCACTCGAGACTTCCGCCGAGCAGCCCGCTAACTTCCGGGTTACGAGTCTTTTCGCGGGGGTTGTGGCGCTCAAAAAAATGTATCCACCGTTTTAAGGCCCCTTTTTTCACCATGTTACCTTATTGGGAAAACTCTGCCGCAGGGCATCACGTGACGCTGTAGTAACACGGTTCGGCCACTATGAAAAACGACTCAGTAATTTGGCGCGTGAAGCCAAAATGGCTCGATTAAAATACCCGGATCTTCCCTGTCATGGGGCCCATTGAGCGTGCGTACTACAGACTTCAGCCGACCGAGCTGGCTAACTTCTGGTTTAGCGCCTGGCTAACTTGAATGGGGATAAAATGATTTAATCTAGACTTTCCAAATGTTACTGGACCGATCGCTCCAGTTATGATAGTCAAACAAGTAATTTCACGGGGGTTGTGACGCTCCAAAAAACTTATCCTCCGTTTTAGAGATGCTTCTTTCACAATGCTAGCTTATGGGGAAAAGACTTTTTGTGCCGCAGTGCATCACTTGACGATGTCATTACACGGTTTGGCCACAACGAAAAATAGCTTCAAAGCCTGGCGCTCTTCCTGGTGGAAGCCACCTGTATTGACTCTACCGCCATTTTGTAGCTTTCTTTACGGCCCACAATCGGTAACTCCGCAGCCTAATAATAGGAATGACAGACGCAATCTAACATTTACACTTTATTTTGCTCACAATCTGACAGTGAACTGGGCCGAGGCGAACAGTATTAGACACAGCTGTTTCAATGAAAACAATACAACATGGGCTCTTATAGCCAAGTATATGATGGTTAAAAATGCAACTAATGAACCCGCAAACGTAAACTTGCATTTCATCAAGACACACATTCGCACATTCGCACATTCGTGTGAGTTGAAAATGTTGAACTCAGGCAAGAAATTTGTGTGACGCTGTGTCGTGAACAGCAATAGAGGAGAGGATAATAATCTCTAATCGTCGCTGTTTGCAGACACCCAGAGTTGTACGATAACACATCTACTCATACTAAAACAGGACAAAGAAGGAGTTGGCATGGAGGAAAATGAGCGAGGAAGGCGGACTACATGGTAAGTCATGGAAAAATGTCTCAGCACAGCATAGCTCTGATCGATCCGAACTCCATTCAGGTAACAAGCATTTTAAAAGTTGTTTGCTTGTCGTCTAACAGATGAACCGACGAAGCATGAATTCAGGCTTTTTACAAGGCGGCATTATGATGTTGTTATTTCGCCATTCTTTTTATCCATTTATTGCGGTCACAGCGAAATCGCTTTGTTTTGGGTTTTATACCGATTTTGCACTTCCCGTTTCCTCGTCTCAAAGTCTGTGAATTTTTTTAATGAGTTTTCGGTTAAATGTTGGAAATAATGTCTGTGGTTACCACACGCTCAAGATATTTGGATTTAGATTAAATGGTGTTCATCTGTGAAGTTTAACTTGGCAAACAAATCGTGTATCACAAAGATTATTTTCAGCGATATTCCAAAATCCAATTAAAAAAACTGATAGGCTTTCCGTCGAGGGAACCAGGGCGATGCTAGCTTCCATGTTAGCCTATAAAAATACATCATCCCTACACCACTCTGTATGGGTCGGGCTCTAATCAGCAGAAACACCTGATGTGAGTTGTCATGGAGCTGAATCAGGGAATCCCTCGTCTTCCAGATATTACTCAAGACACTACGCTGAGACTGATTCATCTCCTGTAATACAGACAGCAGACGCAGCCAAAATCCACCTGCACAATACTTGTTGTAAAACTTCAGCGTGCACTCCACAAGCGTCAGCGTGTCAAGTTTTTAAGATGTAAACAGGAGAGGAGGAAATCGCCTCAGTGCCGTTTATCAGGACGGTGAGACAAGGTAATTAGGGAAACATCGGAGGAAGAGGTCCAGAGGTCACTTTAATCTGCAGTGTGCAAAAAGACGCTGCCCTCTTACCTCTCTCTTCCTCTCTTCCTCTCTCTCCCTCTCTCTCTCCCTCTCTCTCCCCCCCTCTCTCTCTCTCTCTCTCCCCCCTCTCTCTCCCTCTCTCTCTCCCTCTCTCTCCCTCTGCCTCTCTCTCTTTCTCACACTCTGCATTCTCCTCCATAGCAACACTTCCCACAAAATCCCCTGTCACATTGATCATGATTGATTTTTCACACTCTGCTTGTTACAGATATGGATTTATTTTAAGCATAACACTTGATTTGAGATGCAGTGCCATACCTTGGCTATCATGCATCATTCCCTTTATATAAATATATATATATACATGCATGCTATACTGTCCTGCATGTATGGACTGTGCTCAGTTGTTCGTAATGATCGAACAGGGGGCCATGAGTGCAGCCTAATTGTTTGTTTATAGAGTTTTTCGACCATCGTAACAGCAGGGCAGGAAGCCTCTCCTGCTCACACTGCTCTCACACGAAGCAGGGACAATTAACAACATTAAAAAACAAACACTACAACTATTTTGTTTAACTTTAAAGACTTTAACACATGATTTAAACAATATACATTAACACAAACTGATAATATTCTCTGCGAGTGTAGGTAATGTCTGATTATATGATGGTACATTGTGTAGGAGGGTCATTTTATGATGATGCTGTGTGGGGAGGGAGGGCTGGTGGTAGAAGCTAATGAGGTGATCATTTAAAAAAAAAAGTCTATATGTTATGTTTTTTCAATATTAATAAGAGGAGGATTTCATGTCTGCTCATCAGGAAGTCACATTTCTGTTTAACGTTCTGTAAACCCAGTTTCTCCACCTCCTTTCCATTTCCGTCATCCATTTCCTTTAAGTCCTTTTCAACCATTTTCTTCATTTTCCTCATCATCTACAGTCCCCTTATTGTCTGACGCACCCCCACAGCGCACTAAGACGAGCTGAAATAACCCTTATTACCACCACTCGTCATGTTCTAAATGTGTTCTCCTGAATGGATCTAAAACTGGCTGTTATTTAACACCATAAATTATAATAAGTGGATATTGTCTCAAAAATTATTTCATATAATATAACTGATTGTCAAGGTTGAGTCACAGCGGCAGAATCTGGACGTTACAATCACTCGGTTGAATCAAGCTTCCTGTCCTTTACCTCACGTGGAGATGAAAGATGAGGTGCCGTTTTAAAGTGAAATACCTCTTTAAGACATGAATCCTCTGATTAACTCCCCTGATGGCCTGTGCTGCCCTTCCATCTGAGGACTAACAACATGCCTCCCTGCTCTGTTTCATTATTGATAGGCCATATTGACCTGTTTGTCTCCCTTCACTGATGAGAATGATTTGCCTTCCTGTTTGTCCTCGCAGAGCGGTGAGAAGAATCTAGATCCAGATACAGACCCATTTAAAACCACACTGGTTTGTCCCCAACAATCCAGTTCAATCCTGTTCCCTGTGACAGAAGAGACCCCCACTGTTCATGTAGGATGTTGTAAAAAAAAAAATCCATATGAGAAAAGGTTATCAGCACAAATGGAAACAGTCTGTGGTGTAAAGGTGCTTAGGTGACACGTGTAACAACCATCATTAATAAATGGTGAATTTATAGTTAATCAAACTTCATTTAGTAGAGAGACGAAGTCACGCCCCCTCCGGTTTGCCCCATGGGACCTTATTTCAGAAAAACGTTGTATGGTGGTGAATGGAGAGAGAATTTGTGAACCGTTTCAATCGTGTCATGAATCAAGCACATGATGTTCGTCATTTTAAAAGATAATTTTAAACGTCGTCTCATTTGAACGCTCACGAAAACCCCAAATTTAAACCTTGCGGAGCTGCTCCTGTATATTAGCGGCTCTCAGAACTGGCTGACTCACCTTTCACATAACTGCAGTTGTCAATATGAGCAGATTTATTTTGATCTTCATCGTTTTTAGGACCTTTTCTGTGCCGAGGTGGTGGCCGTGTTGGTGTTGATGACGTGTGTTGAGACGATGTAGTTCACTGAGCGCTTTAACACAAAACTAGATGGCATTTTATCTTGACTTGAAAATGTGTCTTTTAAATTGACAAACATCATATGTGTGATTCATGGCACAATTCAAGCAGGATCAAAAAAATGTTTGTCTCTCTCCGTTCACTACCATACAGAGTTTTTCCAAAATAAGGTCCCATGGGGTCCACAGGAAGGTGCGTGGCTTCAGCTCACTATAGTTATGTCACTGTTATCAAACAATTAAATACTCTATAAACCATTTATTAACATTTGTAAAAGATTATAAACATGGAAAACAAGGTCCCAGAACACTGTTTGAAGCTAGAAAGGTGGCAGAGTCCGCCACATATAAACAATGTGAAACTGTGAATCTTTCTCTTCTGATTAAAATGTGTTCTCCAAAAACTACATAGTGCACCTTTAAGTTTAATTAAGTTACCCAAATTAATAACACTTGGTTGACAAAAATGTGAGTAGTTACCGATGAGCGAGTGAGGGATGAATCAGGAACGACTTGATAGTTAATGAATCATTAATGTTTAATTCCTAAATAAACTGTGATTTGAGGACTATATGATGATGAGTTAGTAGAAAACAGACTGGGAGATAATAGATTAATGAATCATTAAGTAACGATTAGTTCATAAATATCGGTGAATGGACATACTGACCACTTGAGTGAAGGATCATGGATCTTAACAAAAATAATTCGTATCTATGAGTGAGTGGGGATGAGGGGACTGTATGTGATTTTCTGTTTTTTGTCTTTTTTTTCTAGTCTCCCATGTTTGATTTTCAAAAGCAAACTAAAATATGCCAGTATAGCTGTGATGTATGTTATATAAACTAAGTAGCTTTTGAATGCAGTACTTTTTTTTTTTGGTACTATTTTTACAGCATAGCATTGGTGCTTTCACTTAAATAAAAGATCTGATCTCTCACCACTGAAAGTAGGACTATTATAAGAAACAATTCATTGGTCCCTCCTGATCTGGAAGCTGCCTTTTTCCTGCCCCCATGCTGAAAAAGCTATACATAATTAGTTCTGCCTATAGGACCGGCCCTTGTAAAGCCCATTCATCACAGCGCTGTGATATAATGGACCAAATGTTTTAAGATCCTGCCTTCATGCGCTTGCAGAGTCCATGCTATATCTGTAAGAGGACAGATGGCCATCCCTGTTGGTGCGATTCTCCACAGCTTCTCCAAGCTAATACACCCGGCATATGGACATGCATCACAGGGTGGGGACTGGCACCGGGCCCTCAGGAGAACACGCTGACAGGATAGGGGATGCGATATGTGGTGCAGTTTTCTAAAAAATGCTGGTCCTTCGCCACCGGAAACTCTCAAGACCCAAAGCCCTTACCAGGCACATTTCACTTACATAATTGTTCCTGCGTCTCAGGAAAATGAACCCGCAGGTGCTCCCTGGCAGGGTGCACCCACGCCACAGATTAGGTCACGCCTTTTCTTGAAGGGGGGGCAGCGGTGATGGTGACAGTCTGCCACGGGCCATTAGGACGAGGGCAGAGGAGCAGTTTATCCTCATTTAGGACAACCTTGGTTGAAAGTTATCAGGATAATTTCATCGTGTGTCGTCTCTGTTCTCCTATCAGAGTGTACTTGAGCTCTCCTTCTGCTCTGCCCCCCCACCCCCACATCACTGGACCCATCCCAGCTGAAGGGATTAATGGCTTCTGAAGGAATATCACAGGGAATCAAAACCTACTGCCTGAGTGAATTAATTTTATAGCTGCCACGTTGATGCTATCCACCTTCAACTCGCAATCAATCCTCGTGATAGCAGTCACTGGAGAAAGCCACCATTGTTTACAAATTCCTTGCTTGTCTGGAGGTATTTACCCATATAAGAGCAGGCTGAAATAACAGTCAGTGGTGTAAAAAAGAAATGGCAGCTGCACAGACTCTGTACTGCCATCATGTGGTGAGAGGTGTCATATCTTTAGTGCCATCACAACCACAACTCTGTCCTCTTCCCCGACGGTGTAAATTCACAGCAGCTGCAAACTGGCCCTCATTGAATATACTTGAGTATCTTCAAGTGCTTCATATCCCCAAAATCTGTACAACCTAAGCTAAAAGGTTATACAGGTCAATCAACCATTATAAACAATAAAAGTACAGAAATTGTGCCAAAGAACATTTTTTTGACATGTCTCTGAATTGGTGTTTTTGCTTATCATGATGTTATTTCTTGGAATATAAAAATTAAAATTAGGAGATATGAGGTAGTTATATGAGAGTAATACAAAATTCAGAGTGCTAACAATAATAATTAAACAATAACAGGTAAATACCATCATTAGGTCTGAGACCACTTGTTGAAAAACGTCTACTTCGCATTTGTTTCGATACAAATGATATCATCTCAACAATTTGAGTGAAAAGTTGAATCTTTGTGAAAAATGTTTTTTCAGAATATTTTAGGTATATAGTTGGAGGTGCTTACAGATGCACTCTGCAGTTTTGCAGAAATGTTCATCAGCAGAGGAATAACCTTTGATGGTTCAACATGACTGAATAAACTGAAAATAAAACATTTTTCATTGTCTTACTTTACTTATATTTGCAGGACCCTTCTTTGCCTCCTTGCTAGCTTCAAACAGTGTTCTGGGGACACTAGGGACATGTCCCCACAACTACTTTAAATGGACAGTTGTGTCCCAATCCCTTTTTAAAAGCATAATTTGCTGCTTTGCGCTCCATCAGCACCTCCAGCTCAAACTTTTAACCCAGGACGTAGCATGCGAGGTAGCTCAAACTAAGGCTGAGCAGCTGCCTACAACACGTGCAGGAAAACTGTTATTGGCCATCGAATGATAGATGTGATCAGCAAACTGTAAACTGTAACACCTGCAGCATACATAATATTACATATTCATCCAGCCTGGCCACATCTGATCGACCCATTACATTGCCTCACATGTCATATGTCATGAAGACTGTTTCATCTGAGCCTCTTTACTTTAGAAACTGATTCGGGTCACTTTGGGTCTGCCTGATCGTGCTTTGGATGCAACTGATCCAGTTTCTGTAAAGCATTTTTTGAGTAACATGCACTGCCCCTTTAGAAACCTTTAGTCTAGCCAAGATTTGACACTGATAAAGACCCTCTTTGTTTTAAATAACAATTCGACTTCTCAAAGCTTCGTTAATTTCTGAACATTCAAACTTTCTGATTATTTCTGGATGTAAGAAATCTCAAACGTGGTCTCAGACCTTTGGACCCCGCTGTAGAAACTGAAAACAATGAGTCAAGGGAAGCAGTTTCCAATCGAGGTTTTATTATTTGGAAAATTAGGTCTCAAAAAATCAAGATAAATTGAAGAACAAGTGCACACACATTCAAAGTGAGGTGTAATATATGGCATAATAATGCTTAAGATCTGTCAAAATGTTTTTGTTTTTTTGTTTTTTTTACACCAGCGAGAACTCCAAACCAGCAGCAGGTAATCCATATCAGCCGACAGATTCAAGTAAGACAATATAATTACAGTTAGTGTTAGTCCTTTAAGTTAAAAGCAATTCAAAAGAGAAAAACACATCTTTAAAAGAGAGAATTAATGAGCAATGATTCATCAAATGACCAACATCGAGCTCGGCATCAAAAACTTAACATAACTTGAGGCTATCATGTGCATCATCCAACGAAAACTTAAATAGATCCTGAAAATATTTAACAAGTTTTTTTTACAAAGCATTTAATAACACTGATGAACGAAAAGGAGCTGATGGCAACAGAGAACATAATTATTCTACAGAAGAAATTCAAAATATTAAAAAAGAAAATAAATGTTGCAACCAAAAGCACATTTTCACAATTAACACTATAAAACAAAATTGGGTTTAAGCGATGAGCAGTTTTGGCCAAATTTACCCAATTACCTGAAATCAAACATTATCATTATTACTTTTTTTTTTTTTTTTTTACATTTTTGAGATTTCTTCCAGTTACACAGGAGGTCATGATGCGTACCTGAATCCACTTCTCTACAACCAGAATCTATGCTAAGCAACATCACTGTGCGACACAAAGGAACAGAGTAAATACAGGAGGGAGTGGATCATAGAGAGGCGAGGTCCCGGCTCCTCTGGTGTTTCCCATGGGACATTATTTCAGAAACAATATGTACAGTAGTCGATGGAAGATGCATTTATGATCCCATTTGAACTGTGCCATGAATCACACATATGTTTGTGAATTAAAAAAGATACATTTGCAAATCAAGAAAGTTGCAGAAGTAGTCTAGTTTTGTGAAACTGTTCTCAACACGATATACGTCAGCAATGCCAAAATGGCCGTCACATCAGCACAGAAAAAGCATTTAAAAAGATGGAAATCACAAGAAATCTGGCCATTTTGACAACTGCAGCTGTGTCAAAGGAGAGTTAGTCTGTGAGCGAGCTAATATACACGAACAGCTCGACAAGGTTTAAAGGCACAGTATGTAAAAACTGGGCACCTGTTGAATTCATACTCAAAACAAACAGGGGGCAGCATATCACCAGAGGAACCGCTAGTTAGCTCAGTTAGCCGTGTAGCTAAGAGGTCCAATTTGCTGACTCAAGTACGCCCAGACTGTGAACTCGGAGCAATGGGGGAGTGATGGTGCTAACACCGCTAACACAGGAGCCTTAGATCATTGGGGCTAGCTGGTTAGCATGCTAATTTCAGTAGCTTTGACTGAAATTATATTCTAATATTTCTTCACATTTTGTTGTTAATCTTAGTAATTCTTACATATTGTGCTGTAATGTTTCGGTGTCCGTTAAACAAGCTAACGTCACTAACACGATTGCTGGGTGTGCAGTCTTTAAAATTACATATTTAAGTCTTATATTTCATCAGTTTTATGACAAACTGTGAATTTCTGAAGTTTATAACATATCTTTTAAAATGACAAACATCATATATGTAATTCATGGAACAATTGTCTCTCTCCATTCACTACCATACATATTTATTCTGAAATAAGGTCCCACAATGGTCCAACAGAACAGGAGGGACTTCGCCTTTCTATTGTGGCCTTCAAAGACCTCATATATGCAGGCAAACCTCCCAACAAGAGGAGCAACCACATGGCAAAGAATGACTTTGAAAAGATTATTTACAACATCGAGGCAGCAGTCCATTGGCATCCTAACATCTCTGTTAAAAGTTAGTTGGCTCAGTTACAGTTCATAAATATTTGAACCAGAATGACTAGCAACTACATCACCTAAAATCTAATCTTGCTTCCTAATCCTGTTAATCCGGCATTTGTGGCATCTGGAAAAAACAAAACAAAAAAACATTTACATACAATTCAAAAACTACTTTACAACACACGTCCAGTATGAGCCTTTCTTTCCTCCTCAGCTGACAACATCACACTGGACATGTTTGGATATACAGTTGTACACATCACCGATAGCACTGACCAGAGGAATATACTTGTTGTTAAAGTGGTGGCACTACATTAGAGACGAGAGGAAAAAATGTCTAGGTGCATACAAGTTAGCTGTCGAGCACTGCACAGTCATTTGATCGGTGTGAGGAATGAAACAAACAAAGAGGCTGTTTGTCTGTGCAGGCGGAGGACACATGCAGAGATGTCTCATCGCTTGTGAAACTAGCAGGCGGCAATCAGGAGATCTGGTACTCAAATCAAGGCTGGGTCGCGACACCACACCACCACACTTGTGGTATCACAAGTTATCCTTTCATACATGAGTGTCCAGGTCTTCCAGCTTGAGCTCTTTCTGACCAGATGTTGTAGTTTCTCAGTCTCAGGTGAAGGTGTGTTTTGTTTTGCTTCTCAGTGTTTGTCAGGTGCTACGTGCGCTCGTCCATTCTGTGCTGTTGTCGTTGGTGTGGCTCTGTATTATATGCCTGAGTGTCTGCCTCTAGGTGTGCGTGATGCTATGTGTACCAGTGTGTCTGAAACTTCATCTATGGCGCTGCACTGTGTACGTGGGACAGACTATAGGAAAGCACTTGGGTTTGCTCGTGGATCCTTCTGGTTCCTGTAGCGCACAGCGAGCCACACTCCCAGGATCTGTTGAAGAAATTAAAAAGGATTTTTTAAAAATCAAAACTCACTGATTCAAGCTTCTTAAATGGAAATATTTTCAGGCTTCAGTCCTCCTCTGTTACAGTACACTGACTGTCTTTGGGCTAGAGACAATACAAGACATTTTAAGAAGTCATTGAGGGCTCTGTGATATGAAGATCTACATCACGTGACTAGAAAAATTATAGTATTTAGGGATGATTTCAAGTCTTAAACATCGAAGTAAATAAATCTTAAGTTGATCAAAATGAGCGTTCAATCAGCAAAATCAAAGGCCGTATCATCGACTTCAAAAGCCTTTCAATGTGTTAAAGTATTCAATGAAGTGACTTTACTATATCAGGACATGTATCCTAATCTAGATGTGAGATTTTGGCTTCACAGCCTCACTGTGCCATTTACTCCTCCCCTGACAGTTTGTTCTCATTTTGTACATTATTTGTTCAGATTCACTCAACCCTGTCGCCAACTGGACAAATAGTTCACACAGTTTATTCAGCCATTGACTCCTGTCTGGATTCTGACAGGATGGATGTTACAACACAGTAAATAATCTACAATAGCTTCATCTCGGTAATCAGCACTGTAGGCACTTAGAAATTGCCATTTTAAATGCTGGTGTGTTCAGACCCTGTGATTACTGGATGATTTGCTCCACAAAAATCTCAGAAAAACCCAATTTTGAACTAGATTGGATTTTTCCCCAAGAAGTGGACACTTGCAAATGGAGGTGCACATACCCACTTGGCTAAATACAGCAATCTTGATGAAGACAGTTAGTGTCTTTTGTCCCTCACAGACATATTATACAGACAGAATGATACAATGAGGAGGAAGGAGAGCAGATAAAGGTCTGGACGCTCACCTCTGTGAAGCTGAAGAACAGTCCGACGCCCCCGAGGATCTTCAGAGCCTCTGTTGCATGATTCAGCATCATATCCCCGCAGGTGTAACAGAAACCTTTCTTTTTGCATAACTGGAGTGAAAGACACAAAAAAAAGAAGAAAGGCCTTTAGTCTTCAGCAGCATGAGTCAACGGCTTGTGAGCTAAACTGGTAATAGCTACGAAAATCTATTCTGAGAACTACAGGAAGGCCTTCTTTCAACTTATTCTGGGTGAGGGAAACGCTTATGTCACATTTTCTCAGTGGGAGATATTGTGTAACTGGAAATACACAGTGAAACCAATATTTACTGCAGACTGTATATTTTCAAAATGAAACGGAAACAAAGTGTTTTTGTTACGCAGCAACTTAAGGCTACGCCTCTATTGACTTTCTCCATTGTTGTTGCCAATTTCAGCATGGCAGTCCTGCCTTTGGACGTATTTCAATGTTGCTTTCTCCCTCTTTGGGGTTATACGACGCCCAAAATGTAACTTAAGTACAGCAGCAACGTTGCTGCACTTGGTACCGATCCTCTAATATCAGTGCAGACTGGCAGGGTAGGAGCAAAGGTTGCTACTGTTAGCCTACAAAGCACTGCCAGAGGTAAGGAAGCAGTTTTCTTTTCAATTTGATACTTGATCAGATGAATGGTATTGTGATTACACTAGGCTTGCCAAAGTAACGCAAGATGTCTCCATAGCTGAAGACGGCATGCCAGAAATATCCTGTCGTATCCGTTTACATTTACACCATCGACAACTACTGAAGATGTATGAGGGTCTCGAAGGGTTGTCCCATTTCATGAAAGGGGAGATTTCAACCACTACCCCTTGAAACTCTGTTCTGAGGCGCAGAGGTGAACATTTGAAATAGGATTGAGCCTTACAGCGTTGCAGTTTTGTAAGTCGTGATCAAACTGTGCCCGACTGGCGGTGACGTTGAGCAGCCCGCAGCAGTTCAGCTGGCTCTCCAGGTCTGTCTTGGTCTCGTTTTTCATCATCCCCCAAGCTGAGTTCAGAAGCGCCTCCTTAAAAAAGCAAATAAGACGAATAACATGAAATCACAATGATGCTCTATTTATGCAGGCGTGAATATGTTTAGTATAAGATAATTTAACATGGCCGCAGAATAAAACTGCTCACCTGCTGCCCGCGGTTCATCGCCAAGCAGGAACAGGAAACTCCAAATTGGAAGAGGAAAACGATAAAAAGGATGACCATGTACTGGGAGCAAGAGGTCAAAGAAACAACTGTGCAAACGTTTGGCAAAAATGAAACAACAAAACTTTCAAATCACTGTTGCGTCACACTATCTGTCATCTTGTGCGTCAATGCTGACGAGGTAGGGCAAGGATACGAAGAAGAGCATGACTTGGTGGTGGTGCATTGCTCCGATGAGTCCCACGATGGAGATGAGCAGCAGGAAGACGCCCACCGCGATGACCCCTCCGATGATGTGGATGCTCGACACCAAGCCGAACCCCTTCCCCCATGCTGCCACTCCGATCAGCAGCAGCCCGACCAGCTGAAGGGAGCAGAGGGGAGGAAGTTAACCAGAGTCAGCTGAGGCAGCGTGCATCTGATTACAGAGTTGTTATCACCACAAACAGCCCTGAAAAACACTAGCTATGTCTTTGAGAGCTCTAAGTTGAAGTGTTAATAATGCAGGTGAAGCAGGCTGAATAAAAAATTGCGTTTAACATTAAAAATTCTGCATGTGGCTCCGGGTCATAAGACTGCTGGACAGTGCGTCCAGTTCAGATCATCTGAAACAAATTAAAAACACCACGTTCATTGTTGAGTTTTGTCACATTTTTTGTTTCTTTAATCGATTACTTTGAAAAGATGCAGACACAAACTGCAGATATAACACAATCATCTGTTAAAATCTATTACTCAAACCCATCTTTGATGGGAACGGACAAAACATTATATAAGTTATGTTGGCGTGCTAGCGTGACCCAAGTAGGTTAATCTTGTCATGAAGGGACCGTTTGTCCTTCTTGTCTTTATACGTGTCCCTACACTGCTGTCACTGTCTTCCTCATTCTACACAGCAACTACAGCATCATCGCACTGATGACAGTTAGAGTGACTCAGCCGTCAACTTGATCGGTGGCACGTGCACACGGTGCAAAGGTTTCTGACTGGGCGGGTCGTGTCTCATGCGTTTCTTTCGGCAGCGAGGCGACTGGGACATTGAGCTCTTTCGGCTTACTTCACCAGTGCGGTTCGCAGTGTGCACTATGAAACGCCAGGTTAACTCCCATGGCTTTCACAACATGTACACCTGGCAAGCATGAAAGGAATTTAGACAGCAGGTGAGAGGGAGTGAGACAAACACAATCAAGAGGTTTAAGCCTCAAAAACTGATTTTAAAAACTTAAATGTTTTATGTTCTGTCATGTAAACTGTGGGTACTTTATGGCCTCATGAATATTATGAGCATGCGTGCATAAACAGAGGCATTCACAATTAATTTCAGTAATAACCTCCACTCAGAAAATTGTATTACGTAACTGCAAAGCAGCGATGCAATGCTGTCACGGCAACATTGACTCTTCAACTATAGATTGTACCAAACTGAAGAGGAAAATGTTATAACACTATATTAGGGCTGCAACTAATATTAATTTCCATGTGTGATTAATATGACAGATATCTTTTCAATTAATCAATAAAACGTTAAAGGTTAAGTTCACTTAATGCTGAAGATTCAGTTATTTTCGACTAACCCTAATGTTGATGGAAAGTCGGGTGAAGTTTCAGAGTACACAAAACATTCCTGAGGTTTCTCAGCTTCTTTCTTTCTTCATTTTAAAACAAGTCTCCACCTACTTCAGTTGTGCAACACTGTTTTGCTGTGAAGCTCCAGAAATTATCTGTGGACTTTGAAACTTCACTCAACTTTCCTTCTGCGTGTGGAGAAGAAGATAATGACAGATTTTTTTAATTTTTGGGGTCAACTTATCCTTTAACTCCAGAAAATACAGAAAACGTCTACTGTAATTTCCGGGAATCTCAAAAGACATTTTCATATTGATTTTCATTGTGTGAACAACAGCACAAACCCAAAGGATATTCGGTTTATCAATATTAAAGACAAAGAAAGCAACTTATCATTACATTTGAGAAACTGGAACTAGGGTTGCAGCGATGTACCAGACATTATATTTTGTGAAATTGCAATAAAGTCTTTATTCTCCACTGTAACTGATGATAATTGGGTCATACCATATAGCGTGAAACTGTGAAATTTTCTGAGATGGTTATTGAAGCGTGAAAATCTCATAACGTGGCGTTGCAACCCTTCCTGGAACTACCAGGGAGGTATTTAAACTCGAGGTATGACTTAAATGTAGGGCTGACATGAATACCACTTTTGGGCTCTGGAGCTTCGGTAGTAATCATCGACGAATGTTTGGGGGTCTCTCAGCAGGACTCGTGTGTGACTCAGACAGATATTTCTCTGGTCTTGGTTGAGATGGACGGCCTAGTGCTGCACAGATATCTTTAGTTTGATTAAATGCATTCAGGTTCTCTACTGCATTGTTTGCATGGTTCTTTGTTATTTGGGGTGTTTTAGTGGTGGTTAGGTTGAACAAGGTCACATCTACTGCATTTTTTTGTGACAAACTAACTAATATATATGAATATTTTGCATTTCTCTTTTACTGTAATGGCCTACATTTAGCAGAAAAACAACAACAACAAAAATCCTGAATCCAAAAATTGCGAACCGAATACTTATATACCCAAAGAATGAATAATGAAATAGTTACTTACATGATTAATCAATGTATATTTTTTTATATTGATCTATTAACAACAGATCTTTTCAGCTCTACAAAGTATGAATACACATGACAGATCAGCACTATCTACCAACAACACTGAAAACATGTCAGAGGAGAGGCAAAAACAACAAACAGGGTCGACACGTCAGTAAAACTAAGCAACAAGTCATCACAGTCAGACAGACTAAGACAACAGAAAAACCTGTATGGTGTGATGTAATGCAACAGGCCTGCATGGACACAATCTTTCTTAGATTACAGTGTTCACATTTTGTTGAGACCACTTCATGTTTTCAGTAGCCTCCAGTGCCTTTTGTACTGTATGCTGGAGGCTGGCTGAAGGTTGACTACCTCATTTACACATGTGGAGGTTACAAAGTGACAAGATAACGTTCACCATAAAACCTATTGTCTCCCGGTGTTCACAGCTGTTATCTGAAATAATATCTACTGCAGGACTGTTGTTCTGGATTTCACTGGAACAGGGGTGTTTTATATCTCTGATCTCAGTTTAACCATCTGTTCACGGTGAGCTTATGTTAGCTAGCTGAGCTGAAGCCCAAGTGTTGACAATCACAACACACATGACTGAAAGACACAAACACACGGGCTGATTATATCTTGTTGTGAGAGACAAACCATCCGAGCATGTCCACTGGACGTTTCAGGTCAGCTGGCCTCAAGCTAACGGTGTCTTCTTTACACATAATGGCGATAGCTAACAGGCTAGTGAGGTTAGCTACAAGCTAAAGGCTCTACTCTCTACATCTCTGTCTACTTGGCTAACGTCTAACTTTCTAACATGTAATAAACCAAACTGAGTTCATACCAACAGTCGTCTGCGGAGTGAAAACAGAGGCATGTGGAGCAAAAGGCGAAACCATTAAGTGATTAGTTTACGCTGTAGCTGAATCGCTAGCTTAACGTTCAGAAGCTAGGCTAGCCTGAGCTAATGCAGCTAGCTAACACTTAGCACGAAGATCCATTTTGTACACTCACCATGTAAACCACATTCAGGGAACAAAGCGCATTTTTGGAACAGGTGAAACCGCCACAGACCATATTCGTAAAGATCGGCTGCTTCAGGCTAATGAACGAGGCTTAAAAAAGTTAAAAAACCCCGGTGTTGTCTGGCTCTCCGGAGCGCTAGCGTCTGGACACAAATGTTTTTGGCCAGTGGAGAGGGCGTAACTGATGACGTCCGCGCCGCATGTGACGTCAGCGTGTCAACTACGTCATCGCTGGATGAAGCAGGCAGAGGGCCGAGAGCTTTGTGATCAGTTTAGCAAAGATGCTGCCACATGAACAGCTGGTCTGTGCACAGTTTTACATTTTTTTACTAATAATTATTAAATTCCCAGAGAAGTTTACTGTTTCAGTGCCTCCGCTACACTACATGTCTTTGTAACAAGCAGTGCTGGGGGTAATGTGTTACAGTAATGTATTACTTTTAGCAGTAATGGAGTAATATAACACATTACTGATAATATTTCAGTTATATATTACTACAGTTTTGTCTCGCAACGCGTCACAATCTGCGTTAACGACTGAAGTGAAGCGTTTCTTGTTGGTTTTTTTAAGAACCCATCAACACCAACATGACCGTGTTAATATAGGATCTGTGTGTTTAATAATAATAATCTTGTCATGTCATTATAGGCTACAATATAGAAGGTCTGTTGTGTTTCATGTGACTGAGCCTACAATTAAAAATATTCATTCCTATCTCATAATATCTCAGACTTTGATCCTTTGTCTGCCTGCTCATCAGTGTCCAGGGACGTTCATTTATTTAAAAATATCTCCGCTATTTAATTGTTCTATAGAGGTTATTTGGGCATTTTTCGGAAAGTAACTAAAAAGTATTGTAATAAGTAATGTATTACTCTACACAGACAGTAATATTGTCATGTCATATAATTATTTGAAATGAAGGTAACTAGTAATATGTTATATATTGCATTTTGAAAGTAACTACACTGGTAACAAGTGTTTGAACCACATCTGAGGGATCATTGTCATATTGTGCAATGCATAATACATACAGCTGTACCCTGTATTTTGAATGACAAACCTTTTGTGCAGGAGTCCCAGTGTGTGTGTAAGCACAGTGCAGCGTGTGGTGATGACAGGACTCTTACACAAGGATTACACAATAGGCTCAGTAATGCATCAGGGAGACGTGAGAGACAGAGACACGTCCTGTTGTTTGTTCACTCATAAATTTGACCCTATTGCCATCAATGCTGAGTAAATAATAACCCTTAATTTAAACACGTTACACATTTCTGTCTCATACAAAGCATTCATTGATAATAACACTCCACCAATGCTCAGAGAGCTCAGAGAGCCAGAACTAATCGGTCACACCCTGTTTCTGTGGAGCGATGAGCAAACATTATCTGTTGCATCTAATCTGTCGCTCACTTGTGAGATTTCACAGTCTACCTCGGTGGTTTTCAGACCTGTTACAACGAAGCAGCGTCTACTTGTGACCTCACATCGCAGGTGACAGCCTTCATGTCGACGCTGTGTTTTGAGCCGTTCAACCACAGGGTTTCAGTTTTAAGTTCCTGTCCTTTGTGCTGCTGGTACAGTGGAACAAAATCCTTTAACTGCATGTCTTTAAGTCATTAGTATTTGATTTTTGTAGTCTGGTACCAACCTGGTGCTGTACTTGTACTGGAGGGTTAGCGAGTTAGCCTGCTGAATAGGTAGGCAATGCAAACAAGTGAGCATGCAGGATATAGTGTCATACACTTACACTGATGTAATGAGGTTACTGATGTGGAGGCAGAGGGACAGTATGTGCTGGGGTCTGGATTAACACAGACTGCATGTCATGTGCTGCCATGTTGATCCTGGAAAAAATTAAATTGTTTGTGAGCTTCATCACGCAGCGGCTTTAGACCAGGAAGTTATTGTAAACAAACATTGTGATTGGTTTCTGTAATGCAAAAATACATCTGGTGGTGATCGGCTGAATCAGCAGCACTGTGTGAACTTGTTAGGGACAAGTATTCATTGCAAAAGTTACATATTCATATTTTTTACTTAAAAACAACATGAGAAGGGACTCCATCCCACCCAGACTCTACTTGTCGATGAGTGGTCACTGTGTCACATTAACGAGAGACGGTGGGAAGTAGAGATATGAGGAAATGATGTAAAACTGATCAGCTTCACATGTAAAGGCTCTGTTTGTATGAGCGGAAGTGGCTTTGAGGGCAGTTGCAGATTGGCAGACAGGAAGTAGGCCGCACAGCAGGTTTCATCCTGCTGCCATGGCGATAGCTGCTGAGGGATGTTGCCATTGGTTGCCCCGTGTCCAGAGGCTGACTGATAAATAAAATCCACCACATACAAGACGCCAGGAGGTGAATTTTTGCCCCTCAGAGTGAAATGAGAATGAAAACGAACATCGGCAGAGGAAGTCGTCCTCGACAAAACACACCGACTGACACAGGAAGCGGAGGAAGATATCTATCACCTAGGCGATCATGTTCCCCCACACCCCATGACTAATGCTGACGAAAACACTAAACTTACTGTGAACCAAAGTCTGCATTTACTGTTAACGATTTTTCCTGTTCGTCATATCAAGAAATGCATTAAAGCATCCTGAAAGTCAGACTATGCACCAAATCCTGATAGTAGCGTAGCCGACAGGTAGTGTGCTGCTTTCTTCTCTAAAAGCAGCAAACAGAAGTCCATCACAGAGAGCATGAAGAAGGCTGAGCTTACCTTGAATACTGTGGAGGTAAACTTTCAGGCCTGAGCGCAGCTGTTGATCCGCAACTCTTTCAAACTGCTTGGAAAGTCTGTTGATTGCACTCTGGAGAGATTCATGCCTCTTGATCTCTGCTTTTATTGCAGTGGAGTTGGGCGATTTACTGTTGCTGTTCATCCTGACACATGGATCTGTTGTAAACTGAAGCAAAGTGCTCGCTTCAGCCCATTTGAACTCCCGGCTGTTTGTTCCACGAGATGAGTCCAACTTCAGAAACAGAAGCAGCAGAGAAAGAAGCGGTGGCTGATCGGGGTGTCTCTCTCTCTCTCGCTCTAGACCACAAAAGTCAGCTCACGACAATGTGTGTCTCAGTTTCCTCTGCAGGTTTGAACTGAACGATCCACTTCCTTATTTCAAACTAAATTCTTCACTGTAGCAGCTCTGACTGCTGTGGTGGCCACACCATTGAAAAGGCGTCTGCGGCTGCTATTTACCCGACATAACATGATCTTCAGCCACCTGGAAAGACTTAATAATAATAAAAACATCAGAAAACCTGTAACACTGTGATCACAGTTGATGTTTCTGTCTCATGTAGTCTGTTCCTGACTGTGACATATCCACTGATGTCAGACACACAGAGAGGATTACATGATAACTCTACATTGGACTTAATGCATACAGTATTTGCACTGTCCCCTGATCAGTGACCCATATTTACAGATATCAGTACACATAATACAAAGTGCAAAAAGTGTGGTTAGCGCCCGGTAATCTTCTGGGTCATCTGATCCTTCGTTAAACTGCCTTTGAAGCACACAGCACATATTTTGCATCTTGACCCGACCTCATATGTACATTATACAGTATCTAGCTAAGGCTAACCTTCATTGGCTAGCCCTAATAACTTGATCTCAATGCCAATCTAACATTATCTTATCCACCAGTCTTCCAAAAAACTAATATTGAGCAACGACTTTGGCATGAAAACATTCCATGAATCATGAATCTTATAAAAATAAGTTTCAGTATGTTATATAGCTATATTACACTATGTTAACTATAAGTTAGCATCATTTATGTCTTTAGCATTTTAGCTAACATCATCTTTGAAAGAAGCATCTTGGCTACAAAGTATACACTGACGCCACCAGGAAAAAGAACATGTACTGTGGGTTGAAATCAGCTGACTACGACTCATATTTATGGATCAAAATAAACACATTTTCCAGGGTCAACATGATGATTAACCTGGATCAACATTAAAAAACATGAGCAAGGGTCAACATGGCCCTGGATCAACAACATGAAATCATCCAAGGTCAATATGGCGATGATGGTCCAGAGTCAACATGATGATGGTCCTGGGTCAACATGAACGCATTTTCCAGGGTCAGTATGACAACACTAGCACCGCAATCGCCAAAAAAGTTTTGACTGGGCTTTAAAACAGTTCAACTATAATGCTCCAGTTTATTATCTTGATGAATTATGCTCACCAAAGCAGAATTAGGGCTCCTATATAATATTTACCCTTTAAAGTTAGTAAACAATGTTCCAGCTTTGTATTAACTTGATATGACGAGAGGTCTCGGTATGTAAGGTCAGTATGCAGAGACTTGACTTGAACTGTGTGCCCTTTATTGGGTCAATGTCTGTGTAATAATTTGAAAATATATAAGTATTAGTCGGACTACATCCTTAAATGTTTGACCTGAGCTCCGGCTCCAGTCGTGTTTAAGCTATTAATGCATGATGGCATCAAAATCTGGTAGGCTACCCAAAGTTGGAGACCCTGCAAGAAGTGTGTGCTTTGTTGCTAGCATGCTGTTAGCAGATGACGTTAGCTGAGATGCTACAGACAGAAATTATTATAACTTACATAGTGTAATACCGCTTTGTAAGACTTTTGATTTATGATAAGCAAAGTGTTTGCTACAAGAGGTTGTGTGTAAGGCTGGTGGATAAGCTAATGTTAGATTGGCATTGAGATCAAGTTATTGGGGCTAGCCAATGAAGGTTAGCCTTCGCAGATATGATGTAGATATGAGGTCGGGTCAGGATGCAAAATATGTGCTGTGTGCTTTGGTGATGGACAGATTCAAAGGCAGTTTAACGAAGGATCAGATGACCCAGGAGATTACCGGGTGCTAACCACACTTTTTGCACATTGTATTATGTGTTTTGATATCTGTAAATATGGGTCACTGATCAGAGGACAGTGCAAATACTGTATGCATTAAAAATGTAGAGTTATCATGTAATCCTCTCTGTGGGTCTGACATCAGTGGATATGTCACAGTCTACATGAGACAGAAACATCAACTGTGATCACAGTGTTACAGATTCTGATGTTTTTATTATTATTAAGTCTTTACAGGTGGCTGAAGATCATGTTATGTCGGGTAAATAGCAGCCGCAGACGCCTTTTCAATGGTGTGGCCACCACAGCAGTCAGAGCCGCTATAGTGAAGAATATAGTTTGAAATAAGGAAGTGGATCGTTCAGTTCAAACCTGCAGAGGAAACTGAGACACACATTGTCGTGAGCTGACTTTTGTGGTCTAGAGCGAGAGAGAGAGAGACACCCCGATCAGCCACCGCTTCTTTCTCTGCTGCTTCTGTTTCTTAAGTTGGACTCATCTCGTGGAACAAACAGCCGGGAGTTCAAATGGGCTGAAGCGAGCACTTTGCTTCAGTTTACAACAGATCCATGTGTCAGGATGAACAGCAACAGTAAATCGCCCAACTCCACTGCAATAAAAGCAGAGATCAAGAGGCATGAATCTCTCCAGAGTGCAATCAACAGACTTTCCAAGCAGTTTGAAAGAGTCGCGGATCAACAGCTGCGCTCAGGCCTGAAAGTTTACCTCCACAGTATTCAAGGTAAGCTCAGCCTTCTTCATGCTCTCTGTGATGGACTTCTGTTTGCTGTTTTTAGAGAAGAAAGCAGCACACTACCTGTCGGCTACGCTACTATCAGGATTTGGTGCATAGTCTGACTTTCAGGATGCTTTAATGCATTTCTTGATATGATGAACAGGAAAAATCGTTAACCGTAAATGCAGACTTTGGTTCACAGTAAGTTTAGTGTTTTCGTCAGCATTAGTCATGGGGTGTGGGGGAACATGATCGCCTAGGTGATAGATATCTTCCTCCGCGCTTCCTGTGTCAGTCGGTGTGTTTTGTCGAGGACGACTTCCTCTGCCGACGTTCATTTTCATTCTCATTTCACTCTGAGGGGCAAAAATTCACCTCCTGGTGTCTTGTATGTGGTGGATTTTATTTATCAGTCAGCCTCTGGACACGGGGCAACCAATGGCAACATCCCTCAGCAGCTATCGCCATGGCAGCAGGATGAAACCTGCTGTGCGGCCTACTTCCTGTCTGCCAATCTGCAACTGCCCTCAAAGCCACTTCCGTTCATACAAACAGAGCCTTTACATGTGAAGCTGATCAGTTTTACATCATTTCCTCATATCTCGACTTCCCAACGTCTCTCGTTAATGTGACACAATGTGTTACTGTCAAACTCGCTCTGGTTCTCGTTCCTGTGTGCAGCCTTTTAGTGTCGAGACAGCACATGTGAGGTAGCAGGTGGGAGATGTGTTCAGACCCTTTAACCCAAATTTGAGCTTTACCAGCAAAATGCTCTTAAAGTATCGAAAGAAAAATGATTTGGTCCCTTTCAGAGTGATAAATTATGGAGCCTCCGATGATCTGAAAGGTTTTTTCTTGTATGTGCACAACACACAAGTGATGAGAAGTAATTTATTCAAGTACTGTACTTAAGTAGAGTTTGAAGTACTTGCAGTTTACATGAGTTTTTGCTCTTTATACTTCTCCATGACATTTCATAGAGAAATATAATACTTGTATTTATCTGACAGCTTGAGTTACTTTTCAGATTAAGATGTTACATTAAAACACATTAAAAATATAAAATCCAACAAGAATCAATCACAATTGTTTTGGTTAATGACCACTCATCAAAAAGTCATGTCTGGATTGGTTCCCTCATCATGTTCAAATTATGCATGTAGGACTTTTACTTTGAAAACTTGTGTTTTTGCTACTATTACTTAGAAGCGACAATTGCTGGTGTAATTTTGGACCTTACTGCTTCCCATAGATCCAGTATTGCCTGTGTGACGTCAGTCAGTTGTCAGTTGGCAGCTTTGCCTCCGTAACAACACCATACGAAAGCGATTTGCACCTGTTTTTAAAGTTTCATCGTCCGCTGTTATCGGTCTTTTCCTTGTTTGTTCGGCCGTGACCGTTAACAGTAACATTTACCGTTTACTCACAACGCTAGCAGAGACCAGGAACTGTTATGTCACGTGTGAACCACCCTCTCTCTCTGGCCGACCGACCACTGCTGGGTGAAGGCGTCACCAACTGTGAGCCGCTTGAGATATTTTCCAGGAAAGTCGGCAGAAAATCATGTTGATGTTACAGCGTCTTGTGAGGGTGAACGGTGTCTCTGTCACACAGCTACACATTGTTACGGACCTGGAGTTTGTATTTGAGACGGTGGTGTTGCATTTAAAACCTGTGGGGGGCACCAAATCGCACAAAATGCACATTTCTACATAATGTTGCTTTAACAATTAACTATAAATTAACCATTTATTAATGATGGTTATTATAAAGTGTTTGAAGGATGCTAGTAAAACAACACAGTAAGCACAACAGAAACATCTCAGACTGAGCTGTACTGTAAAGTTACAGATCTTACACATTAAAGTGTGTTTTCACTTTGTGGCTCCACAGGAAGTTGCATGTAATCTGATGATCGGCCTCCGGTGATGTCACTCAGAGGCTAAATTGCGTTGTGGTAGTTCAAACTACTCAGAGTATTAGTTAGTAAGTGCAACTTCCTCTGGAGGCTTTATACTACTTTCTCACATCATCTGAAGCACTTCCCAAGAACCTGTCAACACACATTAATGTGTAAAACTGGTGGAGTTTCCCTTCGAGGTCGTCACCTGCGATGTGACGTCACAAGTCGACCTAGTGGCTTCGGTTTAACGGTCTGAGAAGGTCGAGATCTGCTGAGGATTTCTCACAGCTGAGGAACAGATTAGATGCAACAGATTAAAACAGTCTGCTCCACAGAAACACCGTGTGACAGATTAGTTTTATTGTAGTTTATGTGTAGTGTTGTTATTATCAGTGGACACAGAAACATGTAACGTATCACATATACATTGAGTTTTGTTGTTATTTACTCAGCAGTGATGGCAGCTGCGTTTGGGTTTTTGTAGTTATCCCCCAAATGTGACATCAGTGCACCAAAACAATGAACCTCACTGGGAAATTAATCATATTAAATTAACTTATACAACGATATTTTCGATATTTGTGTTATAGCTGGCCAACTGATATGTCAGAGTCAGAGTTAATCTTAAAGTTAATATACTTTGAGGTCAGACTGGGTGGAAGAAGCTTCATGAATTAACCAGTTTACCTTTCGATTTAATGTGTTTATTCATTACCTCGTTACTGTTTACTTCACTGTCTGTGAGCTGAAGGTTGATCAGCTCCCTGATGGTTCTCTGGTGATGCTTTGAGGTCTTTTTAGGATCTGGCGGACCTTGAAATGCTCAGAGAGGCATCCCCTATGTGTAAAAAAGATTCAGTTTCCTCTCTTTTTTTTGTGTAATTAGGCTTCTGTAGTGAGGATCAAAGGCAGCGAATCCTCCGCGGGGCCTGGATCTGTGAGCGTGGAGTTCACTGGTGCTAAAAACAGAGCCACCTCTCTTTTTGGACTTAATAAACGAGTGGGATGTGGTCGACGACTGATGCTGTGTGCCAAGGAAAGGATGGGAGGGGGAGAGAAAAAAAAAAAAGAAAGATGGAGAGGGAGAGGGAGAGAAAAAGGGTGAGGTGGAGCTAAATGAAGACATTTAAATGTGAATCTGACTGGTGTGGTGTTCACTGCAGCATGGCAGCAGAGTGAGCGATTGAAAGGGGGGAAACAGAGAGGACGGCTCACAGTGAAGGAGAAATGAAAAATCACCCAGCATGACCACTGCCCTTGGCCAGTGTCCATCTGACAGCGCCCACCCATGGGTGTCAATGTGTGTGGGTGGGTGTGTGTGTGTGTGTGTGTTGCAGCGTTGTCTGTATGCATGTGAGTCTCTCCACACACGCTCGGAGAAAGAGAGGGGAGTGTGTGTTTTGCTGTGAAAAGTGAAGACAACCCGATTTTCTTGGTTTTTATGTGGGTGTCTATTTCAAAATAATTAGATTCACCGTGCAGCACTTTCAAACTGCAGCAACCTGACGTGCACTCTCGCGCTCACACAGGCGCGTCGTGTCCTCACGCTTGTTGAAAATTGATTTTTTTACACATGTATAACGTCACTGTTTGGGGTTTTTTAAACAGCAGCTCAGCTCTTCCTCTCTGAGCCTTTTTTTTTTTTTTAATTTATGACTCTTCCTCTGTGCGTCGGGGGGCTGCGGTCGCCGTTTGCTCTCAGGTCGTGCATTTTTTTACCCTTGAGCCAAAGGCGGCTGTCAGAGGTCTTTTGTATTCAGTGAGAGTAGTTATTGCCCTCTCACTGACTGTGGATGGGAGGGGGAGCGGGCCGAGCAGGTGGACAGTCAGATCGTGTGTTATGAGATGATGGTGGGAGGCTGAGAGTGCTGCACTGTGGGGAAAGGCATCCTCTGATTTCACATCAAGGGCATTTTTTTTTTAATCAGAGAGTAATTAAGATGAAATTACACCCGGTAATAATGCAAGAGATGGACGTTTAATGGTTTTTGCTGCAGTGTTTATTGTCGTCACGCAGGCATTATTGCAGCATTTCCTCTTTATTTGCTTTCGCCTGAAAATTGCAGCGATTACTGGATTACTCGATTAGGTGATCGAGCAATCGAGTAATTGTTTGAGTGATTTTTCAGGCAAAAATTTTCCTGGTTCCAGCTTCTTAAGTGTGAAGGTTTTGCTGCCTGTCATTGTCATTTATGTCAGTAAATGAGGAGTCTTTGTGTTTTGGACGTGTCGCTTTGGGCTCTGTGGAAATTGTGACGAGCACTTTTAGATATTTTTTGCCATTTTTTACTAAAGGATAAAAAATACATAATGTTAAAATAATCCTTAGTATTGTATTTGTAACTGTGATTTAATTAAAGATGAGTTACTGTATCTTAATCCAGCTCATCTTTAATTGTACGAAAATAATCTTTAGTCGCAGCCCATAGAAATATTAGCCTATTAATCAATTAGTTGAGCGACAGAAAATGAATCTGTAACTATCGATTAATTGTTGATGTTTGAAACTTCTAAATGTGAGTTTGCTGCTTTTCTTTTTCTTACATTATAATAAACTCATTATCTTTGATCATTACATTCGATGTCACAGACGAGGAAGTCATGAAAATAATTGTTGCAGCCCTTAAAATGATCAGCTGATTAATCAAGTTGATTAGTTGAGCAACAGAAAATGAATCGATTAATCGTTTGAAAACATTTTGGTTCAGAAACCAAAATTTGCTGCTTTTCTTTTTCTTACATCAAAATAAACTGAACTGGTTTTTGACCATCTAACATTTCATGATTCATGATTAATTGATTAATCAATCCCTTGAGCAACAGGAAATTAATCTGCACTAATCGATTAATGGTTAAATTACATTTTCAAGAGGGAAAAGTCAAACATTTTGTGGTTTCAGCTTCTTGCTCCTTGGTTTTTTACTGGCGGTCAAAGGTTTGATGACATGGCGTCTAGAAAATGTTTACCAGAGGAAACCAATAATTGCTTAATTGAAAAAATAATTGGCAGATTAATCAAGCAAAATAACTGATAGTTGCAGCCTAAAAAAAGATGAGTCGAACAATCAAGTTGAGTATTTGAGCTACAGAAAATTAATCTACACTGATTGATTCATCGTTTGAGACGCAAAAAACCCCAAAACTTTTTATCGTTCCAGCTTCTTAAAGTTGAGAATTTGTTCCGTTGTCTTTGGTCTGTTGGTCGAACATTCGATGACGCGGCCTCCAGGAACTGGTGACGCAATATAATCTGGTGCGACCCAATAAGGAGGAAATCATCAGCCGATTAATCCATAACGAAAACAATCGTTAGTGTCATTTCTAACACTGTATTTTCACATTTCCTGACCCAAACATTTTTTAATCGTAGACGCTGTTATTGCATCTTAATCAGTACATCCTCATACGTCATCATATGGAGATCTGGCTGTGTGTGTTTGCATGACTTTGTTTTATTCACACAGAAAAAACAGCGTAAGCGTTCAATTCTTCTGCATTCTGCGGTCCAACCATCGATGTCCGATACGCTCTCATCCTCTCGCGCTATTGTTCGCTTCATGCTGTGAGCCCAGAGCTCACCCACTCCTGCTAATGAACACATGCCGTAGTAGGCAATAGACTACAGATCAATACGCTCACAGGAAACCTCTTTCACTTACATGTGCAACCACACACACACACACAGTCACAGACACACAATGAGACGCTCACACAGAGAAACACCATTTTGATGCAGAGATCCTGGGAGCGATTGCAATACAGAATGCACCGAAGAGGGAGGAGGAGGAAGAGGAGGAGGAAGAGGAGGAGGAAGGACGTGGAGGAGATGATTGTGCCACCAGAGCCAGGAAGATTGTAACACCTTAGCAACAAACAAGCCAAGCCTCCTACTGAGGAGGAGCCACACGAAGCCACACACACACACACACACACACGGGCAGCTGAAGACAGATGGATGATCTTGATGAAACTGTTCTGGCAGCTGTATAAATGAGCCGGGGAGCAGACGACCTGCCCAAGTGTCTTTTCCCCACCACAAACATGCATCCATCTTTTTTTTTTGTTTTTCCTCCCAGCTCCCCTCTCCTCTCCTAACCCCGCCGCTGATCTCTCCTCCTGCGATCTCCCCTCATTTACCAGGTCCAGCTTGTGTGTGTGTGCACTGCTGCTTTACCACCAGCCGATACCCGCCGCCTCCCCCACCCTCCCTCCTCTCCGGCACGCAGGGGAGAAAGATGGAGGGGAGGGGACGTGGATGGGGATGGGAGGGATGAGCAATAAAGAGCAGAGACCCCTGCACACAGTCTGAGAGGAGCAGCAGGAGAAGCAGAGAGAGAGAGAGAGAGAGGAAATAAAGGAGGGAAAGAGGAGAAGCAGGATCCTTCTGCATTGTATGGATCGCCTATTGGAACAAGGAGGGGCATGTAGAGGGAGGGACGTTGGAGATTCCTATCAGTGTGTTTGTGGGAGAGAGAAACGCAGAGTGTGAGAGAGCAGAGCTGTGCATGTGTGAGGGTGTGTGTATGCATGCATGCATGTGTGTGTGAGTGTGATTGGACTCGCTGAACCTGTGTGCGACGGTGCTCTCTATCGGGGAGCTGCTCGAGCAGTGACTCGCCTCAGCGCCTCCTCTGTGCCGGTGCCGTGTTGTCATGCTCGACGCCTGATGAGCTCAGAGGACACAGGCTGCCAGGGAGTCAGCGAGAGGGGCGTGATGGCCGGACGCGCCCTGACTCGGTCATGCATCTCCAGATATCCGCCCGGGCTTCTGCTGGCTTCTCCTCCCGATCCCCTTCAGCCCTCATCAATGTCCTTCCTTCCTGTGCGTCTCCGCGAGGCTGCCTGCCTTCCTGCTGCCGCGCTCTCTGAATGGATGCTGCTGTCAACACACATGTGTGGCTTGCACTGAGAGCCCATGATCTGGACTGGACTGCTTTAGGGTGACACTGATGAATTTTTAAAGACTTTTACCTTTTCAGGGGTTATTGCTGCTGTTGATCACGTTCTCGATGACGTATGATGCGGGGCAGTTGTTATTCTGATTTGTGAAGAGGATGGGACATATAAGATGGGGGTGCTGCACATAAAAATTAAGGTCAAGTAAATAATTACCATCAGGAATGAGGCATCAGACACCATAATGAAGATTCATTTGGCTCAGTGGCTGCATACAGATGCAGTGGATAGATTTTAATTGGGTGTTTTCTAGGAACAAAAGAGCTGATTGGACCGCACTGGCAGTGTGCTGAAGGTTGTCAGGAAGAGTGGATTTCTTTTCTGTGTCCCAGAGAAAAATGAAAATTTGCAGCCAGAGAAGAAATCCGTGACTGAAATTAAAATCCGAAACAAAGAAACAGGGATTTGGGGGATGGATGAAACCAGCAGCCCCTCTGCTCGCGTATCTTCCGAGGAGAAACTTAATCTCCCTCCGTGTAAGTTTATTGTCACAGTCGTGCTGTCAGATTCTTTCACATCCCAACACGCTGGCAAACTGTCAGTTGTTCATGTCGCTCTGTCTGGTTTCATTCATCTACTGTGTGTCTACTGAAGCCTGACCACATGAGCGGAGGCGGCGCCCTGCAGCAACGCACCACCTACCTCATCTCCCTCACCCTGGTCAAGGTAGAGGCTGTGGAGGAGAATGGAGGGGAGGCCAAGAACAGCACCCAGGGGAAGGAGGTGGAGGCCAGGCCGGGAGGAAGGGCGGGAGAAGAGGCCGGGGTGAGAGAGGCTCCCGCTCAGACTGAGAACGGAGCTGGAGTCGATTTAGGACAACCACAAAGGGCTGAGGATGCTGCTATTTTGAAAAAGGGCGAGTTAACTGATGAACTCAAAGATGGAGCGAGGAAAGATAAACCACCCTCCACCGATGCCCCGACTACAGGGAGTGAAAAGCCCCCGTGCAACCTCTCGATCCCCGTACCTGCTGAGAGAGTGACAGCTCCGAAGACAAAGTCTGCAGAGATCGATTTAACTCGAGTCGAGAAGACACTTTCAACCCCAGAAGCGAAGCAATGCACGACACCGTCGCTGACCCCAACACCACCGGCAGAGGTGATCGAGCCCAGTCGAACCCCAACCAGGACCAGCCTCCCCATCCGCCCGGTGGGGCAGCGTCCTGTGAGTCTGCTCAAGTCTCACAGCAGCGCAACCCCTCGCGGTCGCGACTCCAGAGATGGCAGGGAGCGCAGCCCGACCTCGGCACAGAGTCTGGACCGCAAGGACTGCCGCATGCCGACGCGCTCACCGGGCCCCTGCAGGGCCTCATGGGCCGAGGCGAGCAGGCCTGAAGGATGGAGGGACCTGCGGGATGAAGCTCAAGCTGGAATACCTCTAGAGATGGGAGGTAGCATGGCTGCGGTGATGAGAGACATCCCCAGGAAGGAGAGACTAAAGACAGGCTCGGCCTCGCTGCCTGCGCCGGCCACGCAGGCCTCCAAACCGGCTCGCAAAGGTAAAAGCCGCACGCTGGATAACAGTGACCTGAACAGCCTCTCTGAAGACCTGGGGCTGGCCCGGGAGGCCCAGCAGGGCCAGCAGGGCCAACGAGGCTCCGCGAAAGACAGGAAGATGCTGAAGTTCATCAGTGGCATTTTCACAAAGAGCAGTTCGGGGGCAGCGGGGTCATCCTCCACAGCGCCTCCTGTCTACATCCAGAGAGACTCCAGCGAGGAGGAAGGTAGGAGGTCACAAACACACACATAACATCACCGTCGGCTCTCCGGCGCTTGTCTACATCCATCACAACAAGCTGTTATCACAGACTCTCCTGCGTTCGCTTCGCTGCCAAAACAATTATCAGAGTGTAACCCTTTCATCTGTGCTCAGGCATCCATTTAAAGTGAGCGTGGGTGGGGTTGGGTGGGGTTGATCTTTTCATAGAACCACACACAGGATACATTTACAGGCTGTTGTGCCGTCACGTGCCGGGGGACATTTTCCCGCAGCCATGTGCGACTACAAATTGATGACAGATGAAGTTCTTTGATGTGAGAACCGACAATAGAAACGTCTTGGACAGTCTTAATCTAATTCCCCTCAGAGCAGCGGGCAGATTTCACACCGCTGGAGGGGTAATCTCTGCACTCACACACACACACACACACACACACTTAAGCAGCATTCCCAGCATGGGTTTAAATCTCATAATGAAGCCGAAGGGGGAGAGAGGAGCTGGCTGGCGCGAACACACATGTGCCGCTCCAGTTGGTTTTTGCCTCGGCTTTATTTGAAGCGGCTGGAAAAAAAGAGGGAAAGACATGAGGCGATATTTGTTCACCCACGTCAAAGACGGGAAGTGCGGATCCACAGCCAATCGAGAACATTTCTAATCCGGTCTTTGATAGTCCACCCACTACATGTTCTGCCACTATATGACGCTTTTTTTTTCTCCCCCCCTCCCCTCATCCCTTCACACTCTCGTCTTTGTCTCTGTGAAGCGTTTGATATAAATTCCTTCACGTTAAAACTCAATCGTGTGACATGTTTTTTTTTTTTAGATTCAGGATCGTTTGGTTGTGAGTTGCCATCGCTGCTTTTTCCCCCTCTACGCCTCACAGTGCATCTCTTTCACAAACATGTTTGCTCAAAGAGAAAGAGCGAGTGTCAGCCAGCGGGAGTGAGCCGGTGTGTGTGTGTGAGTGTGTGTGTGTGTGTGTGTGTGTGTGTGTGTGTGTGTGTGTGAGTGTTTTATGTATTCATTCACTCATTGTGTATTCACACTGTTACACATGCACACTGTGGATTCACTCAAGTAGTGAGACTAGCCCTATACACACACATACAGACAGACACACATACACACATTGACACACACACACACATACTCAGGGGCAGGAGGAAGTGTTGCCATGGCAACCGGCAGGACTGCTGCTTCTGCTGCTGCTGCTGCTACAGAGGCAGCAGTCTGATGAAAGAGATGGGTGGAGGAGGTGTGTGTGTGTGTGTGTGTGTGTGTGTGTCTGTGTGTGTGTGAGAGGCCGAGAGGATTCTGACAAAAAAAAAAAATCCAAGAAAGCCGAATGAAAGTTAGAAAATTTGGCGGTTTTGCATGTGAGCCACAGGCTACGCACGGGGGTCGTCATGCAGCTCACATGATTGGCTCTGAGCGAGGATTGTGCATAATTGGCTTTCTGTAGAAATCTGTGTGTCGAAGCAGCAGAAGGATCACACTGTCTGATCACTTCTGGCAACAGGAGCAGGCCATAAAGAGAGCTTTGAGTCAGACAAAGATAGGCAAAGTGTCTGTGGTTGTGTGTTTGTCTGTGTGGTACTGTAGGAGTTGCCCTTTTTACCCTGGGAGCTGCCTGCAGCGGTGGCTCGTATGTAAGCTCCCCTTTTTTTTTTTTTTCTCATCATCGCCGGCTGCATCTGTGCCGCGTTGGCCCGGACGCTCCGTAGATTTAGGAGCAGGCTCGAGTTTAATCATCGTCTGTCTTTGAAGGACACATCACACATTCACACCCAGAAGAGGCACTATATCTGTCAGCACGGTCTGCCAACCACCTCCCGGTCTCCTCTGTTGTCTTCCTCTTTTTCATCCCTTTGGTCCTTGTGCATCTTTTAATTTGTGCTTATTCTGTCTCTGAATCAGTTTATTGTGTCATGTGAGGGGGACGTGATCCAAACTGTTCTGGCTGTGGTGATCCTCTGAGCAAATTCTCACTAATCCGGTGAAATATTTCAACACCTGCCTGATGGACTGGCATGCACTTTTTTTTTTGCACAGACATTCAAGGTTCACAGATGATGAATCATAAAGGACAAGTTCACTCAAAAATCCTCCTCTCTCCTCACCTCCGTGCTGATGGAGAGTCGGGTGAGGTTTTTGTAGTCTATAACACATTTCTGGAGCTTCACAGCAAAACAGCGTCGCAGCATCATCCTAAACAGCTGAAGTAGATGAGGACTTGTTTAAAGACATAATGAGACAGCAGGGAAAAACATAATATGGGCGTAATTAAAGTCTCCATAACCCTGAGATCCCAAGTTTATCTGAAAAGACGTGTTTTACATCCACAGCGTGCAGGAGCAACTGCAGGGCTTTAAAAAAAAGGACGTATATCTTTTCAAATCAATTTGGGATCTCAGGTCTTCTGGAGAATTGAATTACGCTGGACGAGCTGCACGGAGACATACATTTTTTTGTTCTCGAGCTACAGCTTCAGGTTTTTTTAGGATGATGCTGCGACGCTGTTCTGCTGTGAAGCTCCAGAAATGTTTTGCGGACCATAAAAACCTCACCTGACTTTCCATCAGCGTGGAGGTGAGAAGATAATGACTGAATTTTAATTTCTGGGTGAACTTAAATGACTTAAATCATCTCATGACTTTTTTTTATTGTAATGCAAGAAGAGACTTGTGGATTTTCCACCAGAGAGACCTTCACGGTGAAAAGTACCTGCCATGACGCTCTTGTATGAAAAGTGTATGTAGGGAGGAGGTCATGGTGGATGAATGAGTCATATACAGCAGACTGGGGGCTGTGTCCTATATGCAGACATATTATTTTTAGACTTGGTTGACTCATTATGCAACAGAATCCCCTGAATAAATGTAAGTTTCTGCAAACTATGGATATGTTGAAACGTCACATTTCTTTAGGTTTAATTTTATCTTGTGTTTGCGCTGTTGTGTCGAGTTTAGGCACAACACCACCTGGTTTGGTTTATTCATTTTGTAGAAATGTCAATATGGTACATAGCCTATGACATATACGAATGTGAACATATCTGTGGACAACATTTTATCCCGCCTACAGCGCCGTGTTTTCTGTTTCATCTGTTTTTAAGCTTTTAGCTGCAGTTTGGTTAGATTTTGGCAACAGACCTACTTGGTTAGGTTCAGGAAAAGATCATGTTTGAGGTTAAAATGGACCCTTTCACAACATTAACCACACTTTTCAATAGCCTGTCTGGCTTTCTGGCAGGAAAACATCCCTCATGTGCACAACATTTTAATCTGTTGAATCCTTTTACTCCTCCTCCTTCAAAACTAACACTATTCCCACCGGCCTCAGCTGTCATTCGTGTTTAGTGTGAATGTGAAATTACTATGCATGTTAACACACTAAACGAATGGTGAGCACGGGGAATATTAAGCCCTCTAAACATCAGCACGTTTGACACAGTCACTGTGAGCATGATGTTAGCGTTTGGCTCAAAGCACCGCTGTGCCTCAGTGCAGCCTCAGAGAGCTGCTGTAGGCTCATCGATATAAACTCAGTTACAAGTTTCCTCGGTACACCCTGCTGAAACCAGTGCAGTCTAACACAACAGCGCTGTGAAGACGTACACTTGAACGACACGACAAACTGCAGCCTGCAAAATGTTCATACAGTTGAATCGACACCTCTCCGAAACTAAAAATAGTGCGGGACTGTTATGAGCCTGCATTAGTTTGAGCCACTGTTGGTGTTCCTAATAAACTGGCCGCTGAGTGGTTGTTTTTTCTGTCTCTGGATCAGTTTTAGTTTCTCCTCGGGCTCTCTCTCCGTCTCTATTCTGGTCCCTCTGAAGCTGCAGCTGGGTGTTTGGGTGTGAGCGTCACATCACATTGGGGGCACATCACCTCTTCTGCCCAGTAGGGACACGGACACAGCTGTGTGCAACCGAACCCCTCTACACCCACTGTACTGTATGTGCATGTGGTTTCTCCAGCACACACACACACACACACACACACACACACCGCACATCAAAACATGTCTCAGTTGATTTTACATTAAATGATCAGTCAACTGGAAGAAAAATGGCGGATTACAACGCTGATATCATGAAAGTTGTGACGCTGTGGTTCTTCTTAGTGTGTTTCAGGCATCAAATCCATCACAACTATGTTTCAGGGTCGTATTTTGATAATCATTTGCTATCGTTAAACCTTTTAGTCACTTTTTCAAGCAAAAAATGACATTTCTAGTTCCTGCAATGTGCTGATGTGCATTTTCCTCGGTTTTCTATCATGAACTGCCATGCTAAGCTATAAACTCCCTCCCCTTCAGGTGGACTACTGCAGGGACAAATTTGCAGGCCCACCTGGAAGTTGGCATCGCCCCGGTTCCCTCGACAAAAAGCCCATGATATTTTTTTAATTGGATTTTGGATTTTCACTGAAAAATAAACTGTGACAAAAACACGTTTGTGATACTCAGCAGGATAATCTTCACAGATGAACTCACTGAGTGGTTTTACACAAGGCTAAATGCTGTTTTACTATCTTTACAACAGACTCTGCAAAATGATGATGATCTTTTGAACTGACAAACATCATATGTGTGATTGATGGAGAAATTTAAAAAGTCTGACTCTCGCTGTGCTTTTATTCTGAAATAAGGTGAGGGAAACTGGAAGGAGGAGGACTTTAATCAAAGTTTAATCAATTAATCCATAAATAGTTAGTTCTCTCATTGATTTTAGTTTGGAGAAAAGGCTCTTTGAGGCAGCTCAGAAGGAAGAGCGGGGTCATCCAGTAGTCAGAAGGTCGCAGGTTCAAATCCCCAGCTCGCCCAGCTGCAGGCCAGGAAACTGGACCCCAAGCTTTGAGCGGTCAGTAGACTGCAGCAGGTCCATTTACCGTTCACGCTTTGAACGCCGGCTGAACTGAGGCCATATTAACGCCACACAGCTGTCCGTCATTTACGGCACAAAGGGAGCAAAGTGGATAACGAGATCCACCTCGTTGGCTCTCCTGTTGCGACTTAAAGGTTGCGTTCGTTAGGACGACCTGCGAGGCCGCACGTGTTCTCGTGGCGAGCGGTCACGTAGCAGCGGTGTGATTTATGGCTCTCCCACAAAGCCGTTATGATGGCTGGCCTTTTTACTGCACATGATGAAATTGATGAATGTCTCTCTGTGTCTCTGCCTCGCTGACTGTTTGTCTCTGTCTCTGTTTCTCTCTAGTAAATATTGCCAACAGCCAGGAGTGGACCCTGAGCAGATCCATCCCAGAGCTCAGACTGGTGAGACGGACGAGTATTTCAGTGTAGTTTTCTTCTTTAAACTACAGGGAACAAAAGCACTTTCGATGGAGGAACTAAAAGACCGTGTTTAATGTGTTGTAATGCAGTCTGAGAGTTATCTGATATATTATATACTGTAGTCGTGTGTTCATGCTCACCCTCAATTGACCTCACGGTGTTGTATTTCCTTCTTTCATCTCTCAGGGCATTCTGGGAAGTCTGAAAAGTGGCAAGTCAGCGCTGGTGAACAAATACATCACAGGCAGTTATGTTGCACTTGAGAAGCCGGATGGTAAGAAACAGAGAGTGCATCTTTTTATAGAGTTAATTTTAACTAGTTGAGTTTAATGCTGGTCAAACATTGCATTGTTTTTAAATAACAAATCATTCTCGAAAAATATTTTTGGCTTCTTGCTGCCGAGTCTCTTTTTTAAACTGCAGAGGCGTCTGAGCATATTTCCTGCTGCCTGCTGTGTGATGTGGCTTCATCCTCCGTCTGTCACGCTGCCACCGGCTGCTAAATAACTTGTCTGTCATTGTCACTGTCCTTGTCAGGTGGCAGGTATAAAAAGGAAGTGCTGGTGGACGGACAGAGTCATTTGTTACTGATCCGAGAGGAAGCTGGACCACCCGACGCACAGGTGCTTATTTGTGTGTGTGTGTGTGTGACAGAGAGAGAGAGAGAGAGAGAGACAGTAGTTAGTATGCAAACCTGCAGACTTCATCATCCATCATCCTCCTTCCTCCTGCAGTTCAGCAGCTGGGTTGACGCAGTGATCCTGGTCTTCAGTCTGGAGAACGAGGCCAGCTTCCAGGAGCTCTACCAGCTCTACAGGCAGCTGAGTGAATACCGCACGGACATCCCAGTCATAGTGGTCGGCACCCAAGGTCAGCCCATGAGACACAGTCGTATAGATTCACTCATACTGGGAATAAACCATTCTCAACCGGTTAACAGTCAGAGTGACGCCATGTTGAATCAGTAGCCTGTAAAACCTGAAAAAAGTAGTATAACGCCTTTTGTGCTCCAGAGGAAGCTGCATGCAATCTGATAAATTACCTCCAGCGATGTCACACAAGTTGCATTGTGGGTAATGGAGGCAACAAGGTTTTAAAGAAGCGCTGTACTTTTCTATTCTCATTCTGGACGGTTTAAAAATGATAGAATTTGACACAGCAGAACCAGAGATGTCATCTTTTTTGTTCCACACGTTCTTCTTCCTTTTTCAAAACCTGGTGCCTACATTACCCATGATGCAACTGAGCCACAGAGTGACATCCCTTGTCAGATTGCATGCAGCTTCCTCTGGAGCCACAAAAGACTTTATACTACTTTTTTTTCCCACATATGCAGGAGTACTCCTCAAGACCTGTTAACGCACTTTAATGTGTAAAAATGGTGGAGTGACCCTTTAAGTTCTTTAACTGGGAAAATAAGTGGAAATTACTGAAGATATTAAGTTCAATCAACAACTTTTCAGTCGTACTGTTTACAGAAAACTCTGAAGGGCTCTCCAAAATGAAAAATAAAGCAAAATGCTCGTGTTCATATTTAATAATCTCCAAGAAGTTAGCCTGCAACATTAATTACTCCGTATACTGAATTTCTGCCACAATATTATATTCTCAAATTAATTTGATAGGACAGAGAAGTGGCTCTCGCTGAACCATTGCTGATTCATACTCGCAGCAGATTTAACAAACTAATCAACTGAAAGTGGCACGCGGTCTTGAGAGTGAGGGATCAGAAGTGTAATAAATGTGGAGCATATTCGACCCGGAGGAAATCACCTCAGACGTTCTTGTAAATCCTGTTAATGAAACAAATGGAGCTGAAGTGGTCGGGCGATTCATTGATCAGTTGATAGATGATTCATTATTCGGTCATTCGTCGAGCACCTTCTGCTTCTCAGATATGAAGTTGTGCTGCTTTCTGTGTTGTATGATAGTAAACTGAATATTTTGGGAAGACTAAACAATAAAGGATCAAAGAGAATAATCAGCCGAGAATAAATGTATGAAGCTCCTTGAATCAGACTAGAAGTCAGTAGTGTATAAACTCTTTGTGGTGCTGTGTTCAGGTTTCTTTCTCACTGATGTTGTTTTTTTCATTACAGATAAAATCAGTAGCACAAACCCTCGGGTGATTGAGGATCAGAGAGCCAGGCAGCTGTGCATCGACGTGCGTCACTCGCTGTTTTACGAAACCTGCGCCACCTACGGGTTCAACGTCGACCGCGTGTTTGCAGAGGGTGAGTTTTTATCACAATCTGATCTGCATTGTTTGACTCAACATGATGAATCACTATTATTTAGTCACTGATTATTCTTGACAGTTGATTGAACCAGTTTAATGGCCTCTGTGTGTTTTGGTTTTTTTCCCCCAGCTGCTCAGAAGATTGTAGCTCAGAAGAAGCAGGCGGCGCTGCAGGCCTGCAAGTCTCTTCCTAACTCTCCCAGTCACTCCGGAGGCTCCACACCTGGATCAGCATCGTTCCCCAGCCAGGTAAACGCATCCTCACAGCTGTAGTTCAGTACTTTTTATTTATGTGTGCAGACACACAGAAGCAGACAGGTTGAAAACAGAAAAGCGTCCAAATGAAATCCAAAACGCAGAGTCCCAAAAACCAAAATACAAGAAGCAAGCGAAGAAAAGTACAAGTAAGAAACAGAAGTACAAAACTGAGGACAAACCAGAAAACCACGAGGTACAAATGAGGAGCAGAGGGAACACAGTGGACCAAAACAGACGAAACAACAAAGAGTTCAGGAACAACACCGGCTTTAACACAAACTAAACTAACGAGGGGACGAGGTGCAGGTGGAGACGCTGGGAACAGGGCAGTGCTGACGAGGCTGATGTGAGACAGGTGTTGGGGGGGAAATCAGGGCGGTGAGGAGCGCAGGAGCACCAGAGAGCAGGAAGTAGACAGTGACAAGAGGATAAAACTACTAAATGAAACAGGAAATAAAAACCAAGACCGTGACATCAGATCACAAGTTATATATCAAAACATAACGTCTGGTAACACATCCACCAAACAAAAACAAAAATTCAGCTCTAACTTTATATATTACATCACTATTACATAGTATACAGAGGTGGAATGTAACTAAGTACAGTACGTTTACAAATGTTCCCTAATCTCAGCACTATCTATTAGACGATTATTACAGATATCACATCTTCCCGTCCCTCGTCTCTCGTTACAGACTTCTTTTGTGCTTTTTTAGCAGCACTGTGTTGCACTGATTCACACGTACGAATGTTTCTAACGCCCCGACAGAAGCACAAAAAACAAAAATGTTTCGGTTTTGTGAAGTCGAGCATACATTGGTATTCATCAGCAGCCATCAGTTGTCGGTTGAGTGCTCAATACTCAAACATTCAGGTGTGAAACTTGTTTGTTAGTTGTTGTTGTTATTGTTCCTCTGTTTGGTTAAACACAGTCTTCCTCCAGTCTAGACTGATATTATGTAAGACGTGATAAAAATAGGACACAGATGAACGTGCTCTGCTGTTGCCATGCCGGTGTTTTCTTCACAATTAAAGTAGGATTTGACTTTGGCAGAGCGTTTTTTATTTTCCTGCCCACCTACACAGAGGATCACGATGCTCTCCCGTCGCCAAAACAGTCCGCTTTTTCTGTATATCTCAGAAATTGATGGATAAAAGACACAAAATTGCCTCTTCATAAAGGTATAACATGGACAAGAACGATATGTTTTGAGAGAGTGACTGAGGTTTCAGAGTCGAGGTAAGACTGTGGAGCTCTCTCTTGGTTGGTTAAGCTTTCATCTGAGGAAGAGTTACATGCATTATAAAGTTCAAATCATCTATCAAACTGAAAAGTAATTTTCAACGCCATCTCCAAGACCGTTCATCACTTCCTCTACATCCATCTCAGCTCCACGAGTATCACATTCCCCCGCGTTCGCGATGATCGACGACTGAAAAATTCATGCTGTCGATCATCACCCACTTTTTGTAGATCTGTTTCATCTTTCAGCCCATTCTCACTCTCTCCATCTCCATTCCCATCTCCCCCTCCTGCCTCCCGACCTCCCGACCCCGCTGTCCTCCCCCGCCTCGCTCCTCCTCTCAGGCCAGTAATGGCCCGAGTAGCGGCTACGCCTACTCCCTCCCCTCCACCCCTGTGGTGGGTCACAGGGATCTGCGGGTTGCACAGGGAGAGGGGGTTGGCAGCGTCAACTCTCGTTCGCTGAAGAACATCCCCAGACGACCCTCCCTCTTCAAGGTCAGTCGATGTCTCACACCTTTCGGTTTCCTGTCATCTCTCACTATCATTTCCATCCATTCAGCTTTCCATCTCTGACTCCCTCACGCTCAAACCTGCTGCTCTTTTTAAAACGCTTTCACTGCTGTTGGATTTGTTTCAGAACCGGGACCCAGATAAGAAGGCTGGTGACGGGAAAGGAGACTCGAGCAGCACGCGGGGAGTTCCCATCAAACAGGTTTGGATTACATTTCAAACGGTGATCAGCGCAGGCGCCAGGATAAAATGTTGGCAGTTAAAAAAGTCTGCAAAACACTGATACGTCCGTGTCATAGGCTACGTACCATAATTACATTTCTACAAGTTGGAGTTGCATTAAGGCGAGAAGGTTGCCGAGCTACTGCAGAAGTATAAAGACCAAGAAAAGTCCAACTCAGACGGGGGTTGGGATGGTTGGATGGATTACACTGGACTTTCCTCCCAAAGACCAGAGTTCACATCCTGTTTGTGGCCAAGAGTCAAGAATGATTCATGTTACGTGTAAATGATTTAACTCAAGTTACATGAGTGTTACATGATGCAGCAGGGCTGTCACGATATCAGGTCTTCACTTCACGATTATCATAGTCAAACAAATAGTCACGATCATGATATTATCACGATATCTGTAGAAACATGAGCAAAAAGTGTCGGCATCTTTAACTTTACGTCTCTAATTTGGCAAATAAATTAACCTCAAAAAACGAGAATTACACACAATTGCTGGGGAAAAGGCCAAGAGATGCAAAAGGCCAAAAATCTTCACTGGATCTTATCATATGTGCATTATTAACACGATGTCGACATTTAATTTTTTAATATCGTGTGAGTAACGTCAGAGTTCTGATGTTTGAACCCAAAGTTTGATCTTTTCCTGAACCCAACTCAGTCGTTTTTGTGCCTAAACCTAACCAAATCGTAGAAACTGTTCATGAACGAGCTTTATTTTGAACGTCTAACGAGACATTGCATATGTATTGTTGCTAACCTGACTGCTGAGCCTTTCACGTCCAAAACTGATGCTACAGGTGCAGGTAGAGCTTCATATTTTGAAGCTTCAGTCCACTTGCCAAGCTGCCAGATTTGACGTGTTGGACGTGAGAACATGTCGTCTTCTTCTAACCCTGAGAGTTTAGTTTTTGTGCCTAAACCGAAGCAAGTTGTGACATAAAAAGATGTGAAGTTTCTCCACATCTGTGGTTTGCAGAAGCGTACATTACCAATTACTCTGCCGATTGGGTTGCAGTTCAAGAAATAAACATGCTACATGCTTAAAGCACAGTAGTTTGTACCACTTCCCTCTTCAGCAACAAAGGTGGGAACAAAAATGCACTCGTCTATTTATTTCATCTTACATAAGCAGCACAAAACAATCCTTTGTTTCATCGCTTTCAACCAGCCGATCTATTAATACCGCGCTATCAGCTACTGCCGTCGGACTTTGAAGATCTCGTCTCTGTTGTGTCGACTCTAAATTTAGTCAGATTCGCTTTGTTTCTTGCGAGTTTCAGTGACCTTGGTTGTTTTTTCGACAGAGCATCCTGTGGAAGAGAAGCGGGAGCTCTCTGAACAAGGAGTGGAAGAAGAAATACGTCACCCTGTCCAACAATGGCACGCTGTCTTACCACTCCAGCTCCAGTGTAAGAGAACACCAGCAGGCAGATCAATACGGCAGTAAAACACAGGGAACATTCAGCACTCGGCCAGAGGAGAGAGTATCTGCAGCTTTACAGATTCAGCTGCAGTTTTTCAGGCCACGTTTGTCTTCAGCAGAACTGTAATTGCTTCGAAACTTGTGCTTACAATTGATTGAGTGATTCAACATTTCTACAGTAGTTTAGTTTTCTGCACCAGTGAAAAGGAATAAAGCTTTAGAGACTTTAAAGGGACAGTTTACCCCAAAATCAAACAACCATACATACATAAAAGCATATCATGTTGTAGCAGCAAGAATTAAATGTATCATTTGTAAGAGGACGTGTCGTTTTGTCGGTTTTCAGGACTACACGCAGAATGTACACGGGAAGGAAATTGACCTGCTGCGTGTGACGGTTAAAGTTCCCGGGAAACGTCCTCCGAGAGCCGTGGCTCCTGCGGGCCCCTCGCCTGTCCCCCCCGTCCCTGCACCTGGAGTTAACGGGCTGAGTAAGGAGCCGACGGCAGCTGATAACACCAGTACAGGTACGTCTTCTTCAGGTGTACATGTACACAGAGTACTGATACTGAGGGTGTGAGGGCAGAGAGATTCATTTAATGCTCCTTTTCCTGCTTTCTTTGGTTTAAAATCGTGCAGAAAGCTCTTAACTCAGCTCTACTGTGAGAAATGATGTATCCCATTATTGAGTGTGATCTCTCCAAAGAGCCACCCGTACACGGAGAGGAGGAGAAAATGGAGGCGAGGGCTGCAGCCAACAATCATCGTCATAATCGATTAATCTGCAGATTATTTCCCTCATTAATTGAGTCACTGTTTGGTCATTACAGCGTCAGGAAGAAGTGAAAAATGTCTGTCACAATGTTGCTCGTTTTGCACGATCAGTTGTCCAAACATGAAAAATATTCAGATTACAAAAGCAGGAAATTCTCACAGTTAAGAACCTGGAAGCAGGAAAGTCAGTCTCATGACGGTTGCGTGGTAATGCATGAGTGAAATATAGACTCGATTAAAAAAATTTTACATGCAAGACCTCAAAAATAATCCAAGGCACACTGGAGGATTTGCGCAAAAATCAAAATGCCTTCATTAAACATGCCGATATGTATTTATGTGTTGCGACCCGCATGTTGTTGAAGGAGACCTGCCGTTTTATATTTTCCACAAGACGATATTTCAGTTGTGCAATGAGCCTTTCACAGGACGGGGGAAAAAAAGACTTAAATCATTACTTCATTATAGAAATTGCAAATTTCCATGGAGGCGGGAGGAAGGGTCGCTGAGGGGATGACAGCACCCCCTCAGATCTTGCATAATAAAAACCTTCAGTTCATTAAACATAAAAAGACTTTCCTCCCTTGTGACAGATTTAAATGTGTAGTTCAGCGTTAAATCTGGCAGGAGAGAGGTGGTACTTTGTTTTTTAGTTATCAGTGTGTGTAGTTTGCAGTTTACTAGTTCTAGTACTGATAATTGTTGCATCACTAGTTAAGTAAATGTTGCATGTGAAATATGAAACAGAGAGGATTTCACTCTTGCACACCATATAAATATGATACACTATAAATAAACCTTTTACTTCCTCTCTTGCTGTCAGTTCCTCAGTTGTGTCCGGCCACGCTCTCTGTGGCTGACGACCGGTCTGGAGGTCTGTCGCCTCAGGGAGGAGACAGAGGCCTCCAGCGCTGCCCCTCCTCACTGTCCACCAAAGCACAAAGTGTCGGTACGTACGCGTGAAATGGAAAAAACCTTCCAGTCATTAACCACCAGTTGGCTCGTCATACGTATACGATTCATTATTTTTGCACCATGACAGATGCCCTCGAAGGGGCCGCCAGCCCTTTCTCTGGAAAAGACCCCGGCCAGGCTTCTCCCATGAGCGACAGGAAGAAGAACAGGAGGAAGAAGAGCATGAATCAGAAAGGAGATGCAGCTGTCGGGCAGGCTGAAGGTGATTTAACAGCAGAGATTTAAGTGTTTACCAGAAAAACTGTTCGTAGTGGGATTAAAATAGAGTTTGTATGTCAACTGTATAAATACACAGATACAAGAGTGATCGATGAAAAGCATTAACAATAAAAAACAACAGAGGTTTTATAATTAATAACAGGAACACACATGCATTAATAAAACATTCAAGAGTGCAGTTATTATAAACAACTCGTATCAATCCAGGAAACCTCATGTTTATATTCACATTATTTACACATTCCCACGCAGATTTCCTTCTTCTCATGTCTCTGTCTTCTCCCTCTGTCTCTTCTGCCGGGATAAAGATTAAAGGTCTCTGAATGTTTCTTAACAGCCTTTTTCTTAACACTTGCACTGTCTCTGTTTTCTCTTTTTTCCTTTCTCCTGTGCTTATCTCTCGCTCTGCAGCCAAACGCAAAATGTGGAAATTAAAGAGCTTTGGTAGCTTGAGAAACATTAATAAGACAGGTAACAAGTTGGGGGTTGATGGAGCAACATCTCTCCTCATGTCTGTGTTCCTCCTCAGTTTGCCCGAGTTGTTCATTTGACTTGTTTTCTTGTAATAACCAGGATTTTTCTGTTCTCACCTTCCATCACGTTGTTTTCTGTTGTTTTGAATTCATTTTTTTTTTCACTTCCCCTTCAGTGACTATGGATTCATAACACCCATTATATTAATCCACGGTGAATTACTTGTCTTTGTGCACATGCAAATCTGACACGAGTTTTGTTCCGCTTCCCGTTTTTTCTTGCAGAGGAAGAGAACGCAGACTTTATCGTGGTGTCGTTCACCGGGCAGTCGTGGCACTTTGAGGCCCAGAGCCTGGAGGACAGGGACTCGTGGGTGACGGCTATAGAGAGCCAGATCCTGGCGAGCCTGCAGTCCTGTGAGAGCGGCAGAAACAAGGTACAAACACATTACAAAAAGACCATAACACGTAATAAGTCTGCATTAAAATGTCTACAAACAATTAGTCTTTTGTTATAAAAACTAAAACTTTACCGTACATGAACATTTGGTTGTTTAATGTTTTGTTCACAATTAGCAAAGCAAGATTGACAACAGCATCATTTGTGTTTATTAGCATTATTCGTGGAAGTGTTTATTCCCTTCATACAGTCAGATTACTCAACTACATTAGCCGTAAAATAGCGAGCGACAGAGTGCATCGAGGGTGTGTGTACGTGGGTTTAAATTCAGAGGATATTTCCCCCCACAGCTCCAGTCAGCGGTCAACATTACAGTGAAGTTACTTAAACACCCAGAGGTCACCTCCGCAGATCGCTGCTGCAGTCAGGTTGATAAACAGGAATGAAGATCCCAAAATTTAAAAAATAATCTCTGAGCTTTCTTCCAGTCGATAAACTGCTTCTGATCAGAGCAGAACCTGATGGGGAAAAAAAGCTAAGAAAGTTTTTGACTAGCACTAACATATACAGGCTGGCTAGCATGTTAGCAGTTAGCGCTCCAGCTACAGTTGTTTTCCCTGCCAGCAGTGGAGGATTTTACATCCAAATTATGTCATGAAGGTGTGTGGGTGCATTTCACTGCATCACTTTTTGGTGTGACCGTGATTTCAAGTTTTCATTTGTAAAAATGTTTTCCTGAATTTCAACTGTGATTGCTAAAAATCAAGTCATGTATAAGTAGAGTACAGTTATCGAGACTTTAAATTTGGAAATCATGTTTTCAGATGCTTTAAAATATTATCTGTATCATCCAGCTGTGAATTATGCAAGAAATCTGTAGAAGAAGCTTTTTACACCCCAGATGTCTCCATAATTAATATACATGATGAAATCAACAATATCAAACTACACATTCACATAGAGGCCAAGGATTTGAAATATAATTTGTTCTTGTTATGTAACTGTGTAGACAAACAAATAATTTAAATTGTGTGTGTTGTTCAGGCTCGGAGGAGCAGCCAGAGTGAAGCTGTAGCGCTGCAGGCCATCCGTAACGCCAAGGGCAACAGTCTGTGTGTGGACTGTGAAGCACCAAGTGAGTTCTTAACGTCGGCGTCTTCCCCCTCCAGCTGCTGGTTTCCTCTGGAGGATTACTCTGCTTTCATGCGACATCCACAGCCTGCGGTGTTGTCACACTTTACTGTTTGTTTTGACTCAGTAATCTGTCTTACATACGTCCTGTGACCGGGCTCCCCGTGTTCTCGCCCTGCAGATCCCACGTGGGCCAGTCTCAACCTGGGTGCGCTGATCTGCATCGAGTGCTCAGGGATCCATCGAAACCTGGGGACCCACCTGTCTCGTGTGCGCTCGCTGGACCTGGACGACCTGCCCGGAGAGCTCACGCAAGTCCTGGCTGCCATCGGAAACCACATGGCCAACAGCATCTGGGAGAGCTGCACCCAGGGCAGAACCAAACCCACACCTAATGCAACCCGGTGGGTTCAGCTCATCACCTCAGTTATTTATAGGACCAGAGCTGTCTATTTTCAGACAGCTGGTTTTAGTTCATGCCAAACTACACGGTGCACCTTTAAAATCAACTTGATCGGCTGCTCTCCGACTAAAGATTTTCCTTATCAACAAGTCGTGGCACGTTTGCATGTTCTCCCCGTGCAGTTTGGGTTTATCGTCACTCTAAATTGCCCGTGGATGTGAGCGTGAAAGGTTGTCAGCCCTGTGATGAGCCTGCGTGCATCCCGCCGATTGCCCAATGTTGCCTGGGATCGGCTCCATGTATTACATTTATACACCTGTTTAAATAATAAATACTTTTAATAAGTAATATTTGCCACGGCCTTCATCTAGAAGTATTTATAAATAAATAAAACACTTAAATACATTATTAAATATAGAGATACATAATAGATAAAAGCTTCGTATTTGATGCTCAGATAAAATATTTACAGGTATATTATAATCGCAGTGATTCATTGTTTATTCATTAGTTCCTTCACAGGATGAGTTACAGTTACATCTGTTTACAAATGCTGAATAAACTATTTATTATCTTTTTATACACCAACCTATTCGCCAGAATAAATGTTGGGAATATTTCTGGAAGTTGTTATTTCTGCAATTGTACGTTGCTTTAGGTTCAGTTTTCAATTTTATGTTGTGGTCTGGTTTCGTCAGGAGACGATCAAGTGGCTCGGCTAAATAATGTCCTGAGGTCTCCTTTAAAATATCTGGTGGTCTCACACTTACAAATGTTGAAACGCTGTCTCGAACTGCGGTCACTGGCTTGACAGCCTTGTTGTTGAACTTCACCACCACCACCCTCCACCTCTTGATATGAGAGTCAGGTCATAAACATGTAAACGTGATCACAGCTACTGCAGAAACGTCAATACTCAGATTCTCAGACATCAGAGCTTCCAGTTATCTAAATCTTGTGCGTTCCTGTAAATGACCGCATCTCTTTTCTGTGTCTGTCTCACAAGTGAGGTGAGGGAGTCGTGGATTCGCGCTAAGTACGATCAACGGGCGTTTGTGGCGGCTCTCCAGACGCCCCAACCCGCGGAGGACGGTATGCGGGGGTGGCTGCTGACTGCGGTGACTGAGAGAGATCTGCCCAGACTGCTGCTCCTTCTGGCCCACAGCACCAAGGACCAGATCAACGCTCCACCGGCCGGGTCGACTTCGCCGCCTCGCTCCGCCCTGCACGCCGCCTGTCAGCTGGGAGACGTAGTCATGACCCAGCTGCTCATCTGGGTGCGTTTTTGATGTGCACAACATTGTACTTTTCACTCCACTGCATCTGTCTGACAGCTACTTTTCAGGCGCCCCTCCTGTCCAGTGAAAACAACATATCTCCAAATTTGGTGATTTTAGTTTGAATATGAATTTCAAAAGCGGAAGGCTGACATGCGGGCGTGCATCTGTAAATACCTAGAATAACAACACGTCTCTGCGTTGTTGTTTCCTCTTTTTTCGACGAATCATCGGTTTGATTAAATTAATCAAACTTCAGATGTGGTGGAAATGCAAACAAGGAAGAGACTTTTTAGTTCTTGGTTCTGGTCTTAGTTTGGTTCCTGTGGTTCCATAGTTCCTCAAACTTTTTAGTCTGAAAGAGCTTCATGTGCTCAGAGACTCCAGTGCGTCTGCTAATATGATTTAACACAACAATAACCATTTAGCACCATCTAAGCTTAATATTATCTCTCTCTCCCCACAATCATATTAAGATAATAAAGCCTCACAATGAGATTTTGACGCAGGGCGCCTCTAACAGGATTACAAGATTAGCTAATGAGCTAACAAGCTAACGTCTTGTCACCTGTTGTAGGAAAAGATGCTCGTCTTTTTGGTCTCATAGCTGCTGCAAAACATATCATGATGTTTGAGTTGATGGTCTCCAGCAGCACATGTTGTTTTTAAAGGCACAGTTCAACGCAAAATCAAAAAGGCTTGTTTTTCCTCTTACCTGTGGTGCTGATTTTTAATCGAGGTGTTTTTGGAGATATCGGCTGTGGAGATGTTTGCCTTCTCTCCAATGTAACAGAGCTAGATGGGACTAGAGTCATAAGAGTTTGTAGTTTTTGTTGTGGGGACATTCCCATCACAGATCAAGTTAATCCACTGGGTCTAGAAATAGCTAAAGATGTTTATGTTGGTTCTTTCAGACAATAACGGAGAAACGTGGGTGCTTTGTTTACCTTCCACATGTTTGTGTTACTGAAGTCGGCACTTGCGAGGTAAACAGTAGTTACTAGTCGTAACTCAGGTTCTATGAGTGCGTGTTTAGTCATTTAACTGCATGTTATCACAAACACAGTAAAATACAAGATTTTTAATATGCTAAAACATTTGTGATGGTAGTGGCAAAACTGCAAGATCTATGTCGCAGAACGTGACACGTGACGGTGATGAAACTGATATGCCGCCCATGAATATTAGCTAGCTCATCGTCCGTGAGTAGATGCTCGCTTCCTTTAGTGCAGAGATACAGAAAGAAAATAGTTCCTACATGAAAGACAACACATCAAGATCTGTCACACCAAAGCAATCTCGATGGATAAGAGGAAAAATATGCTTTTGATTTTTGGGTGAACTGTCCCTTTAATGGCAAACAGCTGTATTTCACTGCACACGTTTCTGAATTTAATTGTCATTTAAACTAAAAACAAGCTAACTATCATCTCTCTCTGCCGGCAGTACGGAATCGATGTGAAAGCGAAGGATAACCAGGGCCAGACGGCGATGAGGATAGCCAGAAAAACAGGGAGCAAAGGCTGCATGGATATTTTGCTCCAGCACGGCTGTCCCAGCGAGACGTCGCCCCCCACTGCCACCCCCATCCTCTCCCGCCGGTCCAGCACTGCCAGCCTGGGCCGAACCAGCTCCAGGAAGCGGGTGTCGTAGCCTGAACGTGGAGCTGGCGACGACTCGGAGGATGCTTATTGTTTAGAAAAAAAAACGTTTTAAAACACGGATACAGGCAGAGACTATATCATAGTACCAAGGATTTAAAAATAAATAGTTTCTGAAGACTGAACAACATATCAAACAACTTAAAAGCAATATTCATTCGGTTTGTTGATGACAGATATATTGCTGAGATACTGTGTTGTTGTTGACCTCATTTTAAAACAACTCAAGTAGAAACTTTGTAGCTGTCTTCTGTAACTTTTAGAGCAGACACTCGAACTGCTTCTGTTTCACTTCCTCCAGAAGAAGTGCAATAAATCCAGCTATGATGAGGAAAAAGCAACACGTTTTAGAGCGAACTGTACCGGTGAGAGAATCAATACGTGGAGAGGGTGCTGCTTTTATTCAGAATTTGTTGTGACTGGACCAAAACAGCGATTATTTCCTTTTGGCTTTACAAATAATAAAAAAAAAAAAAACCTACAGTATGTCATGTTGTTAGTTATGTGTGCCTGTCGCAGCAGTATAACGGTCAGTTTTCGGGCCAGTATCGGCTGAGATTATTCTGCTTAGACTAGAAAAATGAATGGTTTGGAATATGAAATATGTCAGTGTTACTCTCACAGGTCAAAGATATGGCGTTTTAATATACTGTAAATGTAACTATACTACATACTTAATGTTAAACTGTAACGAAGAGACAACTGAAAAATCAAAGACTCAATTTTGTAAATGATTTCTACTGGTAGTTTTGAAAATATGTCAGGTTTTTTTTTTCATCGTCTCTGTTGATTTTTCTTATTCTCCTACATGTCATGAACCAGTAAACAGATGCTTTTACGTACGTAAACATGTGGCTATTTGTTGAAAAAGTTTAATTTGGGATTGGCCGGACGACTGCGTAAAGACTATGACATTATTCACGTTCATGTTACCGTTGTGTGGGTCGATCCCGTGAGTTTGCAGTGAAGTGCGAAGAGTTGCAGGTGTCGTTGCTGCCGCCGACACCTTGTGGGTCGTGTGAATCCCTCATGAGCTAAAAGAAATGGTTACCGGAATAAAATAAACTTTTTTTAATTAGCATTATTTTGATCTTTTGCTGTGTTTTATTTTTTGTCTCTGTGTCATTACATTGTTTTATAGCGTGTTTTTAGCCATGCTAGCAGCGTTGGTCGATCCGCCATTTTGGTCCCGACTACTGAACAGTTTCCTGTGACAGTTCATGTTCCCATTCAGAATAAAGTCTTTTATTTTTATTTAGCGCCATCATCAGGATAAAAAATGTATCAACCGATAACATTCCCATAAGTCTCAGCTGTGCTTTGTGTTTCGTGCTAATTAGCAACTATTAGCATGCTAACTGAGATGGTGAACATGGCAAAGATTATAATGAATTTCATAAAAAATCCAACAACCTGTATTATACTGTATACATTTTGGTTTCCTGCTCATAGATCTGGATTTGCTGATTTAAAATTCAGCCAAAATAAAAAAAATGAATCAGGCTAAACTTGAGAGTTTCTGTTATAGTTATTAAAGCCAAAATATATTTTGCTATGTGAGTCGTGGTGGTTAGCACTGAGCCGTCTGAGGACAAAACCGGCTTATTTAAGAAAGTGAACAGGAAGTAAATGACACTTCCTGTTCAACATTCTTTTAATACTACTTAAAATGTGAAAGACGTCACATTAAAAGACTTAACTCTATTTAAAAAACACTTTCAAATTGTATGATTGTATTTTTCAAATCAAATAAAAAGGGGAAATCTCACCACCTTTTCTGTCCAGACCAAATGTGTCCAGGTCTGACGTTGTTTTATACAAGTTTTTTTTCTGCCATGCTAGAAGTTTGGCTCCAAAGATGGCAGTGATGGTCAATCCACCATTTTGGTCGACTACTGAACGGTTTACTGTGACAAGGCTGTACAGACATCCATGCTCTGAAAAAGATTAAAGTCGCTGGCCTTTATCTGGCACCATTATCATGTGAAAATGTTCATTTGTGATACACATAATTGTTTATGACCTAATCAACCAAAAGACATTCCCATCAGCCTCAGCTGTACTTTGTGTCTAGTGCTTAGCAAGTGTCAGCATGCTAACTGAGACAGTGAGAATGGTAAAGATTCTGATAAATGTAATAAAAATCAAGTAAAAACCTGCATTAAATTAAATCAAATCAAATCTATTTTTATTTATAGAGCCCAAAATCACAATCACATCGCCTCGGTGGGCTTTATAATCTGTACAGTGAACGACACCCTCGATACGAGAGAGGAAAAACTTCCATATTGAGAAAAAAACCCTTTTAACAGGGAAAAAGAAAAGATGGAAGAAACCTCAGGAAGATCCACAGAAGAGGATCCTCTCCCAGGACGGACAGACAGGAAGTAGATGTTGCATGTACAGTGAAGAATGACAAAATCACAGTTTACAAACTGCATTGACAGAATATCTGAAACAATCTATATAATATATGTGAAGTTTGTGGATCCAGGAGGACGACTGAGCAGGACGAGGCATCGCCAAGTGGTGCCCGAGCCATGCGACCTCCTCTCCACCGTGGTGACCTGGAAGAGGGCAGGACACACGAGATGATCAGCAGTAAAACAGAGAAGATCAGAGAGAAGAGGCAGCAGATGTTACAGAAATACAGATATAAGGAGAGCAAGGATCCAGCGGAGCTCAGGGTGTGACGATCCAGGTCCATCAATATGTGAGGCAGCAGGACCCGGGGGGGGTAGAAGGTCCCAGGGGCCCCGTGGTCCATCAGGAGGGAGCCTGAGTGAAAAGAGAGGAGGAGGAGAAGGAGGAGGAGGAGGAGGAGGAAGACCAGGAGGAGGAACGGGAGGAGGAGCAGGAGGAGGAGGAGCAGGAGGAGGAGGAGGAAAAACAAAAACATGATTTTCACAGGTACAGGGATGCAGAAGGGCTTTAAAATTCACCGGGTGGTTATGATGATAATTGTTTTAGTTGTTCATTTATTTATTTAGTCATTGTTTGCTGAAAGGAAGGTAAGTATATACTGTATATATGTGTAAATATGTAGATATGTATGGTGAGGGGTAAGTGGGTGCAGGATAACGCATACTTACTTAAATTATTATACCATAATTAATTAATTATGGGAGTAGTACATGTTTATAGAAGACAAAATAAATCAATATATCGAGGTATACAATTAAATTTAGCAGGACATATTTGGTTATAAATTATATGTATTTGTATGTTTATATATTTTATTTATCTATTTATTCATAAGTTATGATTAAATAAGGAAACCCATACTGAGTTATCAAGTAATTAAAACTGCCTGTTTTCTTATTCAATCAATCAATCAATCAATCAATCAATCAATAAAAAGTATTCTACACCAGGTGTCCAGTTTTATTAACGTCCTTGCTTCTGTAAATATTAATTAAATAGGATAAAACCCTTTTAATCATGAGCATCTATTAATAACTTGGTTGTTTCTGAACCTTCTTCCCTGCGATGACTCATCCGGACTGCAGGGGGCGCGTCCAGGGCGCTTTTTGTTGACATACGTCATCAACGCGCGACGGCCGATCAAAAGGGATGTAATTACTGTAATTATCAGATCCGTGGACGACCACCAGAGTCCCCTTTGAAAACATCTGAAAACAGGAGCCTCTTCGTCACCTTCAGACACCTTTCAATGGGTGAGTCATAGTCACGAGACCGACGGGACGAAATAACGTGTCGATGTATTTTTTAAAAACGTGTAAATGTGTAGAAATCAGATGTGTGTGGTTGAGCTGTTGGTGAACAGAGTTGCCACAATGTGTCTGGACTGTCTGGAAACACTGGTTCAGCTCGGTTAGCTTCGTGTTGGACCGCTGCGAGTAAAACCAACGTGTAGAAGATAAAACACAAGGAGTCTGGTGTCATTCTGCGATTCATGGGAGCAAATGTGTTTGTTTATGTTTGTGTGGACGTTAAACCAGAGCTTCATTCATCGCTGCATCACTGTCTGTCCTCACACTCCAGTTACAAATTAATTTATTGTAACAAATGTTTGTCCTGAAGTGTTTTAAGTTCTTTAATGCATCTAAATCTGGTGACAATGCTCATGTGCCAGCTGTCTGTGTTTGTTAGTCTGTATTTCTAAATATTCAAACTTCACTATCAATAAAATCAGACGTTTATTGTTCAAAGTAATCAAGTAGTAACTGAAAACAGCGACTAAGATGTCAAAATAACGTCTTATCGAGTTGATCTGATCTGAAACTAGAGATACTGAACCAGAGATGACACTGTTGTAATAAGGTTATTTAAGGTAAAACAAGCTGATTGTGCTTTGTTATTGTTGTTAGTCTTTGCTGATGCATTACAGGACAGATTTATTTGTATAGCACCTCTCAACAACAGGGCAATTATAAAAATACATATAAAAAAAGGGATTTTAAATACAAGAGAAGATAAAAAATGTGTTGTGTGGTGTGAAATATAAATGTGGTAATGCTGGCCAGTAAAAGAACTGAGGGTTGGAGCGGATCTCAAGTTTTCGGGGAGTTTGTTACAGATTTATGTTGCATAAAAACAGAATGCTGCTTCTCTGTTTTTAGTTTTTCCAGTCAAATGATCTGAGTCAAACATTAATGTAGAGCAACAATTTGTAACTTCCCAGAGAAAGATGGTTAATTGTTACTGACGCTGTGGGTTGGTGTCCAACCTGAGCTGCCAAACCAAAGTGTCGGTACTGTGACGACGCAGGCAGGAGACTCAACAATCAACTCTTTCTTTCTGCGGGAAGTTGCATTTTGTTAAATGAATGTTTGACTCAAGAAATGTTAGGAAGATTCCCACAGTTCTCATTTTTTATGACTAATCTACGAGAAGTCTGTCTGATATGTCTGATTTAAGGGTTCTTGGATACATGGTAGTTGCTGCATGGTAGTAGATCTATTTAAGATATCTAGAGGAAATTCCTGTATTTTTTTATATTGTAATACAGTTTATATATCGCAGAAAATCAAACTTTGCAATGTCGGTTTTTTCAATATCTTGCAGCCCTTGTATGCACCACACATATTCTTCTTCCGCTCTGCTCTGACTGTCTCGTCTCTTCCTGCAGTTGCACTGTAGCCCACCAGGAGCTGCAGCAGCAGGGATGAGGATCCGGCTGCAGGGTCCCGGCCACGCTGCCAGCCTTCTCGCTGAGCTCAACCGCTGCCGACAATCCCGTCGATACTGTGATGTGTTCCTACAAGTTGGCAACCGCACGTTCGCGGCGCACCGTGCGGTGCTGGCTTGCGCCGGGACGTACTTCCGCAACCTGTTCGCTCGGGCTCCGGCCTCGTCCACCACTGCCTTCTCTTTGGAGTTCATCTCCCCGGCCAACTTTGAGAGGGTGCTGACGTTTGTCTACACGGGGGACATCTTGACTGATCTCATAGATGTTGGGGTGCTGTATGAGTTAGCTGAGAGGCTGGGCATCAGTGAACTGGTGAGGGCTTGTCATGCTACTTTTCCTGACCTGCAGACTTCTGTGTCTGCAAACTGTAAAGCAGCCGGTTCTGGAGATCTCCCCCTGGACTCCAGCATGGTGGCTGCTGCGGTATCTGCATCGTCTGCGTGTTCCTCTGCCGCCTCCTGCTCATCTCTGTCTTCGTCTGCTGCCCCGACACCCGCCGCTGCTCCCTCGCCTCTCTTCCTAACCAGGACAGCGAGGGACAGCCGTGAAGCTCACACTGGAGCCCTGTCTCTGGACCTGAAGGCAGAAGACGTCCAGTCTCACATCGGCTATGGGCAGATGGCGGCAGATCATCAACCACCAGAAGGACACAGTCTTTTAAGCAGCAGCCATTCCAGTCAGTGTGATGGCGTGCTGCCTCTGGGGCCAGTGCTCCAGCTGAAGACGGAGCAGGTGCTGGAGGAAGAGGAGGCAGGAGGCAGCTGTGATGGTGACAGAGACAGACGAATGGTTTCAGAGAGCGCGGGAAGCTCTCTGCCTCAGAGCAGCGATGCTGCACCGTCTGACTCCTGCTCCTTCCCTGACTCCTCTGCTCAGCTCGGAGCTGAGGCCTGCGACCCGACATCATCCTCAGAAGAGCCTCCGGGCAGCCTGGAGGGAGCACCACTGGAGGGCAGGCTGACGTTTGGAGAGGTGGAGGATGAGGACGAGAGGGAGGCTCTGCAAGGTAATGGAGCGATGGAGGGCACAGAGGAGGAGCAGTGGAGACAGCTGGCAGGCGAGATCATCGAGCTGAGCGACGATGAGAACTTCATGGAGGAGGCAGATGAAGAGGATGATGAAGATGACCTTGTGTGTGTTGAGAATGGAGGAGGCGGGAACTCAAGCAGCCAGGTAATGTTTGTATTCATCAACACTGAAACATTTGGGGTGAATCTGAGTCCACGCAACAGAAATAACGTTCTTCTCTCCTCCAGGTGGCGGGGAACGTGTTGTCATGTAAAGCCTGCGCAGTGCCTCTCCCAGTTGAATCGGCTGCCGTCAGACGACACGCCGAGACCCACCTGACGGAGCTCGGGCTCTGCAGAGTGTGCGGAGCCTCGTTCCAGGACCGTGCCGCCGGTGTCACCCACTGCCTCTCGCACGTCGGGGTGCAGCTCTTCACCTGCGACATGTGTCACTCGCATTTCTGCAGCCAAAACAAACTGCTGCGCCACCACCGCCAGACCGCCTCCAGTTACGCAATACCACAAGGGGCGCTGACCGGCAGCGGCCAAGGCCTGAGCTCAGAGCTGCAGTGTGCCGTGTGCGCCAAAACTCTCAGCAAGGACTTCCAGGTTCGTGTTTTCTGCACAGTTTCAGGTCACTTTTATACATTTGTTGACAATTATGTTATATTAATAATAATAATAATAATAATAATAATAATAATAACTAGAACATTTGTAAAGACATTTTGAGTGTGCCTGATTGTTGGTGCGTATTCCAACACGTTTATTACCCCCGGGCTAAGTAAGTATTAATAGATGTAGTGCACATTAGTTTTCCACCATTATTCATATAATATAATAATATGACAGTATTCAGAATTTGATACAGGTCGTGTAAACTGCGTATTCAGTTTGGATGTTTGAATTAGGCTGTTTTCCAAATGTAGCATTTTCTCATAAAGACAAGTGGGATATGTCAGTATGAGGCGCGCTAAACTCCTTCCTTCAAAAACCGGAATATTTTGTAAACGTAGTCAGTGAGAGAGAGAGAGGGAAGGACAAAATGGCCGACAGATTGTAGGTATTTGCAGGGTCAGGCCCACCTGAGAGAGAGAGAGAGAGAGAGAGAGGGAGAGAGAGGGTGGTATAGAACAATAATCAGTCTGCGTATGTGATTGGCACATCGGGCACACAGAATGATAATAATAATTGTATTAAAAAAATGTGAAATTAAAATATCCTTTCTTTGTTTGAACACTTTGAGCAAATAAAATGGAAAGCTGTGTAAAATGAAACATACAGCGTGTCGAGGCGTCTGTTGTTTGTATGTAATTAACACCAGAGAACTGGTTTCGCAGAGAGACATCTGACAGTAACTGAAATCAAGAATATGGAATGACTCTTGAACCAACTGTTTCACCCTCTGCTCTGCTCATTTCATATTTTGTTTACCTCCTTCACAGACTGTCAGGGACCACCTGCTGAGCCACGTGTGTGCGCAGAGCCTGAGCTGCGGTGTGTGTCACCTCCCCCAGCTCTCCCTGTGCTCCCTGCTGTGGCACGCCCTCGCCCACCTGTCTCTGCCCGTCTTCACCTGCCCACACTGCGCCCGCTGCTTCGTAGAGCGCTCCCTGCTGGACAGACACATGGCTGCGCACGCCGAGGAGGCGACGGCTAAAGAGAGGGAGCTGAGGGCTTTCAGAGTCGGGGCAGATGGAGCGGGTGGAGGTGGGAATGCAGGAGCGGAGGAGTTGCATTGCTTCCTGTGCCCGCAGACTTTCCGCTCCTCCTCTGCGTTTCAGTACCACCTCAGCCTGCACACCACCGAGTCCCTGGGGAGCGGTGGAGGCGTCGGGGGGCAGGGCTGGCTGGGCAAACGTAAAGCCGACCAGTCTCTGGAGTGCCCTCCGTCCTCCTGCTCCTCCTCCTCTCCACGGGAGGTCGGCGGCCTCGTTAAAATGAGCAACCTGGGCTTGGGGCTGGGGATGGGCTTCAGCATGCCGGAGAAGTTCTTTCAAGGCTCGATGCACAGCCTGTCCTCTGGGATCCTGACCAACGGGAGCACAGGGCAGGACGGGGGAGTCGGAGCAGCAGGCGTCCGTGGGAAGTGGTACCGCTGTCGCTACTGCGGTAAACGCTTCGCCCACTCGGGGGAGTTCACCTATCACCTCCGCATCCACACCGGGGAGAAGCCGTACCAGTGCAAAGTCTGCCTGCGCTTCTTCAGAGGCCGCTCCACCATGATCTGCCACCTGAAGACGCACGCCGGCGCTCTCATGTACCGCTGCACCGTCTGCGGCCTTTACTTCTCCACACTGAAGCTGGTGTCGTCACATATGGAGCTGCACAAAGACCACCTGCCCCCGGACTTCAACATCGAGCAGACCTTCATGTACAATGATCACTCGAAAGAACCGCTGCCCACCATGGACACCTGATCAGCCTGGTGTCCCCTTTCTTTCCCTCCTCTGACACTTCCTGTGTGTCTGGTTGTTGTGGACCACATACTGCATATCATAGAGTAGGGCTGCAACTATCGATTACGTTTTTGATTAATCGATTAATCGTTTAGGTGTAAAATGTCAAATAATGACTGTTGCAATAGAGAGCAGCAGGGATGATGTATGTTTGTAGGCCGACCGACCCGGATGTTAGCATCATCCTGGTTCCCTCAACAAAAAGCTTGTGGGTTTCTCTTAAATTGGATTTTGAATTATTTTACAAAATAAGCTCTTAAATTAATGATGCTTAATGACACTTGATGTTTTATTAATCCTCACAGATCAACACCACTTTTGTGATTAATGAAGCGTAAATATACCAGAAGTAAAAAAGGTACGAACTACGTCGTGGTAGCATGACTTATACACACTTTACTTTAAACTGATCAATCTGCAAGTCGTAAACTTAAAGTTACAGTAGTTTGCAGCTGAAGTCGTAGATGAATCATCATGTTTGGTATCATAACGTTTTATGTGCCCGACAACCTCTGTCGTCTCGCTTGGCCGCTCGTTAGCAACCGTTTTTTTTAAAGGTACGTAAAAATAATTTTTTGTGTGAAAAACATAAACATCTCTTAAAGGTACAGGTCACCCAAAAATGAAAATGTAGTCATGATCTACTCACCTTCATGCTGGTGGAAAGTCAACAAAACAGCGATACAGCATTGTCCTAAACAACCGAAGTAGCTGGAGACTAGATTCCCAGATTGATTTGAAAAGATGTTATTTACACCATCGGCGGTTGGTCGAGCTCTTCAGATACAACGTGCGCAAATGATTTTATCTTATCAGCTACAGTGAAGATTTCATCTTAAAAAAGGGTGTAAATGACATCTTTTCATGTCAGTTTGGGCGCTCTGGTCTTTTGGAGACTTGTGGAGCCATTTTCTGTTTTCTGTCTGTTGTTTTTTATGTTTTAAAACAAGTCACGGTTGTTTAGCAGAACACTGCGACGCTGTTTTGCTGTGAAGCTCCAAAAATATTTTGTGGACCACAAAACTTCACCTGGCTTTCCATCAGTATGGGGGTGAGGAGATAATGACTGAATTAAATATTTTGTAGAACTTATCCTTTAAGCCTGTGTCAATCACAGACCTTATTTTCTAGGACATCTAACTGAAAACCCATAAAAAAAAAACCTCATTGACTTTGAGACGTTTTTTATGACTCATTCCTGCAGCAGCTCTGTTGCCCTGAGTCTGAGGTGAAATCTTCAACAGTCCAAAACCCAAAGATATCCAGTTCAAAAATTACATTTAACAGCAAAAAAAGCTGCAAATCCTCACATTTAAGAAGCTGGAACAAGAGAATGTTTGCATTTTTTAATAATAAACGACCTGAACGACTTAATCGATTATCAAAACTGTTGCAGATGACTTCTCTGTTAATCAGCCGATCGATGGATCGTGTCAGCTCTGTCATAGACGTAGACTTGTAGAATGTAGTGGACATATTACCTGTCAGATGCTGTTCACTGATTCAGCCGGTGTTGGAGGTCGAGTCTGCTTGAACCAAGATTAAAAAGTCGCCACACGGTGGCAGTGTATCCTGTTGTGTGTCAGTGAAAGAAGGGAAGCTGTTTGTCCTGCAGCGCTCTGAACAAGTCTGTATCTTTATAACTTAAATACCAGGATAGGTTTTTATGTCAGTGATTGATGATTATTACACTGTTATTAAAAGTAGCACCTCATTGTAGCATAGAAATTATTTTCTTATATTTGCAGTCACTATTTTCACACACTGATTTTTTTAAATGTCTTTTACAGTTTTCACGTCACTGTTGCAACACGACCAGCCACGTAGAAAAGTTTTACTCGCCCGTCACTGAAGCATAAAAACATGTTCTCGATGTTTAGAGAGAAAATGCCATTTAGTCAGACGCTGTGTTCACGTGTGGAGAGCGTGTGAAGCATGTCGTGCTGTAAAAACATGATATTTAAGTGCCCATCACATTTTTTTTTTTGTGTAATACTTGTGTCTTACCTCATATTTATGACAGCAGTGTAACTATTTATTTTTATGCCTTTATACATTTCATTATCTGTTTCTGAAACAATCTATGAATGTTGGTCTTTTTTAAATATTGTTTTTAAAAAGAAATAAATAATAAAAACGCCTCTAGGAAAGACTGTTATCACCCCTCAGTGATTTTTTAATCTGTTTTGGTTGTGTTTTCCATCCATCATCAGAATTTCAGTGATGAACTTGCAGAATTGCGCGTCGTATCGTGACCCCTCCCGCTTCAAGAACTCGTGACCTTTAACCTTTTTAAAAGCCTCATCTCTTCCTGTTATTGTGCCATCTGTGGACTGACACCCCCCCCTCTCTTTCCTTTTTCTGCCTTCTTATCATCTGAACTGTTGAACGTGACACATTCCAGACGGAGGCAGAAGTTAAATGTAATAAAGAGAGGAGAGATAGCCGAAGTGCAAGAGCAGCAAAGTGCGTCGGTAACATAAACACAACAAGCTTCCCAACATGCATGTTCCCTCGAACTCTTTTTATTGCTCTAATCTGGTGTTATGATAACAGAGTAAAAAAAAAAAAAACAACTCTCCAGCTGAAGCCGACGGACTTTTATTGCATTTTTTCTTTTACAAGCGACAGCAGGCGTAGACGACAGCAGCATCCAGAAACAGATAAAAAAGCGTTAAGTAATGTGCACTTTTTATTTATCCGTTAGATTTGTGATGAATCAAAAAACGCTCGTCTTTTCAGTTACATTTTCACATTTTGCAAGATGTTTATGTATTTTGCCCTTATCTGGCGCTGGAGGATACAGCAGACTTGTTTACACACATTCCTGGTGTGGCACTACTCTTCCCCCCCCGTGCTGTGCCATGAGATTTAGGAAGGTTGCCATGAGTTCCTGTGGGAGCTGAGCAGCTTTGAGGGGGGAAAAAAAAAAGAAACATTTCCTGCCTTCCTCTGTTTAAAACGGTGATCAGATACATGATAAAACAAACAGGAAGTGGATTATTAGGTGTTTTGGTGAGAACCATCCGTTACGCAACAGACGGCACGATGAGTCTTTGACCACCAGAGTGAGATGACGTGTAAAAATCTTCACCTCCGCTCTTCTGAAGCACCAACGCTGGATTCAGTTCTGTCAAATCTTTTCTTCACTTTAAGCCTCTTTTTCTTATGAGCCGACATCAGACTGGCTGGTGCTGGCGTTACTCAGCTTGCGTTGCTTCCCCGGGTTTCCCCCGTCTCCGTTGAAAGCGTTGGGCTGGGTCCCTGCACCCAGCTGGCCCTCCGTTCCCTCTCTGGGTAGGTACGTCACCACAGTGTTGATCAGGTTGTTGCGGAAGCTCTTGCTGAGGAAGTTGTAGAGGATGGGGTTGGCGACGCAGTGGAACAGAGACAGGCTCTGCACCACGCTGAACGAGAAGTAAAGGACTTCCACCGTGTTGCAGCTGAAGATGTAGGGGTTGATGTCGTCGATGATCATCAGGAACATGACCATGTGGTAGGGCAGCCAGCACATGACAAACACCAGGGAGTACACGTGCACCAGCCACACCTCCCGGCGGCCCTGCACATCCGGCGCAGTTTCAACTGCGCGAGCGATCAGCACGTTGCAGGTGATGATGACGGCGGCGGGGCCCAGGAACTGGAAGAGCAGGCACAGGAACTCCACAGTGACGAACCACTCGATGTAGTGGTGCTCGGGCATCATGTAACAGCCGGGCTCGTCCCACTCTAGAAGATCCACGTGGACGTTCTCCATCAGAGCCAGGAACAAGGAGAACGTCCACAGGCCTCCGCAGAGCACCCAGCGGCGACGGCCCACCACAGGGAAGAAGGCGGGAAACGTGGGTCTGGTCAGGGACAGATAACGCTCCAGGGTCATGAAGGCCAGGAATAAGGAGCTGCTGTAGAAGTTGACCACATAGATGAGGTTGGTGACCTTGCAGAGGAAGCGCCCCCACAGCCAAACCTTGTCCATGGTCACCTCCATCATGAAGAAAGGCAGGATCACAATCACCATCAGGTCCGACAGGCTCACGTTGATGATGCAGAAGAGGACCCCGCTGACCGAGTGGCGTCGATGCCAGTTGACCCAAACGACCAGCAAGTTCTCCAGCAGGCCCACCATGAAGACGAAAAGGTAGAGCAGGAAGAGGGCGACGCGCCGATTGTTGGCATCCAGCTCGATGCTGCACTCGTAGACGAACCACGGTGTGCCATTGAGGTGGTCCAGTGAGATGTTGTGCTCGTGGGCGCTCATGGTCTGGAGTGAGAAGCAGAGGGAAACTGTTTCATATCTGGACATAGTTCAGGTTTACTTCGGGGTTAATCTGATTATGTTTTCAGGCATTACATAACAGAAACACAGGAGGAGGAGGAGGGTGGCAGACGTGCTGGGTTGAAATGTTACTCAAATGACACAACAGGTTGTTTAAAAAGCCATTTAACAACCTACAGCAGAAAGTATCAGTGTCTCACTGTCAGTGCATGCTTGGATTTGTTGACTCTGCCTAGTAACAGGTGATGCACAGGGGGTTGCACAATACAGACTTTATTAGCTGATCTGATAGATCTGATTATTTCATATTTTTGTATTCTAAAGCAACAATATGTAGCTTTTTGATCTTAAAACAACAGCTTCAAAGTCATTCTGATGGCACAGTGTCTGTAGTGGTGCTTCCATAAAGCATTTTGAAGAATATCGCATTAGAAATTTTATGGAAACTTCCTCGAAGTCCCAAAAAAGTTTGTACCGTCGCTTGAGGTGGTTGTTGTCTTTTGCAAATCAGAGTTAATGCGCAAAATGATCGATGGGAAACAGATTTTTGCCGAATAAACTCTAAACGTTCAGCTCACATGACTGATCAGCTGTTTCCGCCGTCTGCATCCACGCGTGACGTGGCCACTTCGCCTACGCCGCGTCATCCTCTGACGAAATTACGCTTTACGTAGCCGAGTTCATTCAAAACAGTTTGTGGAAACGCACCAGAGTCGCATTTTGATTTTTTGCAAACTTTTGCTTAAAATTCCCTTTTAATTTTATGGAAACATGGCTTCAGTCTCAGCCACTCTGCCCCCGTCACTTGTTTCTGCACTGTAACTTCAGCGAGAGGTCGGATCACCTACACTTCGTCTGACAAACTGTTACAGACGTGGGATTTGTGTTAACGACAGAGGTGTTGCACTCAGAAACTATGGGGGGCGCCAAATTGCACAAAATGCCATTATCTACATAATGTTGCTTTAAAATGAAGTTCACAACCTGTAGTTTATGCAGACCTGACAGTAAGAAAGACTAAGACTAAGATGATTTAATATCCAACAGCTCTGATTAGATTTGTGTTAAAACGAAATCCCTGCTGGAACAAACGGCAACGACGCTGCACGGCTCTACCCTTCTTCTTCTTCTTCTCTGTGTTAACTGGCGTATCACAAACAAACTTCCTGCTGTATCAGAGTTTTTAAGTTTGTTCATATTATTTCTATTTATCGGCTAGAATCCCACTGATACCGATAAATAGTCAAAAATGAAAAATTCCTAATAACGAGCCGATAATTTGTCGTGCATGTTTATGATTTAACATCGCGCCCTATAACGCTGTAGGACAGTTTGAAAAAACAAAATAAAGCAGCTGGACCAGATGTATTGTGTCTTTTAACCCCTACATCACCCACAATGCAACTCAACCACTGACATTTTGGAGATTCGGGGGTATGTTACACTAGCAGCCGATAATAAAGCCTCCAGCCTGCAGAAATCCTCCCCAAGATCTGTACAACCAGTGGAGTTACCCTTTCATATGTACACATTTTAGTTGAAAGCAGTTTCAAGCAAGTCTTTTTATAAAATACTGTACTTTCTCATACCGTGCTGTGATGATGAGCGTGCTGGAGATGAAGAGGGCAGCTCCCTCCTGAGGTGAGTTTTCTGTGTTGAAGCCTGCAAACACAAGATGAATCCTTCCAGCTCTGATGTTGAGGACTATCTGAGCAATCAAGCAGCCACAAGTTTCTACCCTCCCATTTCTCATGAACACAAACACACACACACACACACACACACACACACACACACACACACACACACACAGACCTAACAGGACATCCTCAGTGAATACTGGGGAGTGGTATAGACGTCCAGGGCTACACAGTTAAAGGGAATGTATGTTAATTTCCAACTTGGGGAGTTGGTAAACTGTACACAGACAGAAAAGTGTTCAGAGAGTTCAGTCGTTATCTACTCAGCCCCGTGTTGATGGAAAGTCAGGTGAAGTTTCTGGAGCTTCACAGCAAAACAGACTTGCAGTGTTCTCCTTAACAACTGAAGTAAAGAAACCAAATAAATATAAAATGGCTCAGCACGGTCGAGCTTGTGCATTTACTTCTGACGGGATGCACGCTAACGCTTTTAGCTCAGCAGCTACAATAAAGATTTCAGCTCAAATAAAAGGTGTAAATAACGTCTTTCAAATCAATTTCAGATCTCATGTGCAGTGAAGAGCCATGTTGTGTTTTTTTTTAATCTGCTTCAGCTGTTTAGGAGAACGCTGCAACTCAGTTTTGCTGTGAAGCTCCAGAAATGTTTTGTGGACGAGGAAACTTCACCTGACTTTACATCAGCGTGAGGGTGAGCAGATGGTGGCTCAGTTTGGGTGAACTGTTCCTTTAACAAAGAACAACCACTTTTTCCTTTTGAAATACGTGATATAAACAAACTAAACAAACAACCTTTTGTTTTGGAATAAACTGAATAATTTCATACTGTTTTCCTTTGTTGATCTGTGGCGGACCCTGCCACCTTTCTAGCTTCAAACAGTGTTCTGGTGACATTATTTTCCTCTGACAACAGCTTGTTTATTCAGTTATGGAAAAAATAAATACTGGGCTTGTATTATTTACTCATTAATATTGCAAATATGTATGTATATATAACTACGTGGTGCCCCTTTAAAGACAAAACATAGCTGTATGCTACCAGCAGCTCTTTGAGATTAAATGCTAACACTGTGCTAACATGCTCACAATAGTAATGTTAGCATGCTGATGCTAAACAGGTGTAATGATTACCATATTTACCATCTTAAAGTGTTAGCATGCTAAAATTTGTGATTAGTTTTGCAGGTATTTGTTTACAAATTGGACAAAACTATATATTTATTATTATTATTATACTTTATTTTATTTCATCAACATTGTGTAGTTTTTCATAATTTTATTATTGTTTGTTTTCGCTTGTC